>NC_132792.1:115904677-116209677 GCF_048418805.1 Vulpes vulpes
GGCTTCATGCAAGGAACCCGATGTGGGACTCAATCCCAGGAATCTGGGATCAGGCTTTGAGCCAAAGGCAGACGTTCAACCGCTGAACCACCCAGGCATCCTAAAAATCCAATCTTAAAAAACTTATGTAGTTGTTGAATACAGAATTTCCAAAACTCAACTACAGAATTCTAACTTTTGTAAATTATTAACATTTCAGAGTACACGAGCATTAAATGAACAGCCAAAAAGGAGGCAAAAGACTTCTACTTTGCTCAATTCTTTTAACTCCATAATCCCAGAAAAATCATTTAACCTCCTGGTCTGTTTTCTTATAGTAAATCTTTAAGAATGCAATTTTAAAGAGTCACAAAAATAATACATTATTATGTATTAACACCAAAGAGGACTGTATTTTTAATTGGAAAAGTAAACACTACATATTTCCTTTTCTTTCCTTTTACATCTCCATTCATTTGCTCTTTAAAAATGTGTCTAAGTTTCTCCAATTTTTCTGAATGGCAAAGTTAAGAGTACTTTTCATAATTGTTTTCAGATTTCTACTAATTTTACAGTCCAGATGACCACAAAGCTCAGAACAGTGTAGTTTATTAATTCTTCTGGGATAAGAACACGATATCTATCTTAACTCTTAAAGTGCCTCAGTTTGGATGGTAACATTTTGGGATATCTTACCTTTAGGCTGCTATCACAAATTCTTTTTTATGCTGCTATATTTGAAATAAAATCTTCCTTAAAAAAAGTTATTACCAGAAAGTAATTCAAAAAATAAGCTGGAGTTTTAGTTAAAGGTTAAAACAGTTTTCTAATACAGAGTATTTATTAATTATTTTAGTCAGCATATACTTTGCTTGCTTAAGAAACAATACTCCAACTCTTATGGACTGAATTGTTTCCCCAAAAATCAGGTTGAAGACCTGAAACCCCCCCCCCCCCAATATGACCATATGTGAAGATGGGAACTTAAAGCGGTAATTACAGCTGAATAACGTTATAAGGTTAGGGCCCTAATCTAATACAAAAGGCGTCCTCATAAGAGGAAAAGACACCAGGAACGCAAAAGCACACAGAAGAAAGGTCACATGATGCAAGAAGGCAGCCTCTACAAGCCAAGGAGAGAGCCCTCAGAAGAAACCAAATCTGCCGACACCTTAATCGTGGACTTCAATCCTCCCCAATTTTGAGAAAATAAATGTCTGTTGTTTAAGCCATCCAGTCTGTTGTGCTTGTAATGGCAGCCCTAGCACACTAATAATACATCAACATTCATGAAGAAATATATTCCAAACATTCCTCTTACCTGGATATGCATATCTCTCTAACTTGCTGAGGTGTCAGAGCAAAAATAAAAAACTTCTCTTGAAATCGTTGAATACTGCTTTGAACTGGGGAGGGAAAAAAAAGATAACATTCCAATATCCAAAAGATACAAATCCAAGGATGTAACCAAGTGCAGTAACAATGCATTTCTGATCAAGAGTCTGCCAAATTCTGAAATTTGTATGGTTAAAATACTCCAAAATAAAGAAGTAGTAAACTGCAGTCATCTTGGAGTCATGAAAGTCACTTTAAAACACACTCAATTTTAAGCATTCAGTCTTTATTCTAACTAATCATAACACAGTCAAAATATAACATAACTCCTCAAAATGACATTTCATCCTTGACTATAGCATTATCAAATGAAAACTTGGGGGAAGTCAAAAACTGCCTCCAGAGCTCTACACTAGACTCAGGTGATCTTTCGTTTATTTCTTTGTGCTTTGTTTTCAACCCTTTATATTCAGTTACACAGAACATTCATATAAAATAAAGTTTTCAACTTAAAAATTTTAAGTTGAAAAATCAGAATTACTTTTATACAGATTATCTAGTTAAAAAATTACCTAATGAAGTCATCCTTAACCATGTTATTAAAAACTGAAATCTACTTCACAAAGAACTTTTTAGCAGATTCATCCTGATGTATTATTCATTGTTCTAGTGCTCATTATAAAAAATAATGCAAATAAAGCAAAAGCTAGCATAGAGACCTTCTACTTCCTAACAAGTACTGCCAACAACTCACAAGGCAAAATGGCTCTTGCGTGTGTTATTGGCCAGTTTTCCTGATACATAAATAAACAAGATGCCAGTTAAATATCCAATCTCAGAGGACTTCCATCCACAAGTCACACCAAATTAAGAAAAATATTAAGTACCTGGGGAAAACATTTTACAAGCAGTTTATTATAGCAATTATGTGCCTAGAAATCATGTCATAAAATGGCTCATATTTTCCTAGAACATTTAAAAAAAGGAGAGGAGGCAGAGGAATGCTGTTTATGATGAAGGCCTAAAAATAAAACAAATGCTAAGTCATAAACCTAAGTATGGAGCAAAAAACACAAACACACAGCTATAGTATTAAGTCTCTCCATTTCCTCAATCCTTTTCACTCTTCAACTCTCTCTTGTGTGGATTTCATTTCCCACTCTCCCCCCAAAGTTAAGGCCATTTCCCTCTCTATCCACAGTTAAGGTCACCAATTACCTCTTAAGCGTCAAATTCAATACGCTTTGAGATTAGAGGTGAACATATTGTATTTTCAATCAGAGTTAAGGGTATAAGCACCAGTTCCTTCAACCAGAAACCTCAAAAGGTCTAACATAGGTATAAATGGAGTTCCAGAAGAAGAGAAAAAGGCATTTAAAAAAAAAAGTTTCAGAAATAATGAAAGAATACTGATTAACTGATTGGCAGGGGCAGAGAGAGGAGGACCTTTACAGGTCAAAACTCAAGCAAAGTAAATACAAAGAAAGCTACCTAGTCACATCAAAATCAAACTACTAAAAATCAATAATGACTATAAAATCTTGAGAGCAGTCAGGGGAAAAGAACATTACATACAAGGGAAAACAACATTACATACAGGGAAAAACCATATGAATAAAGGCAATGTAAGCCAGAAGTCTTTAAAGTGGTGAAAGGGAAAAACTATACCTGGAAAACTCAATACCCCTCAAAAACAGGGTTAAATGATGACTTTTAGATAAACAAAAGCCAACAGAATTTGTTGAAAGCAAATAAGTAATAGAAAAGGAAATTGTCAGGATAAAAAGAAATGATACTAAATTCAAAACCCAATTTTCAAGAATAAAAACTACTGCTAACAATAGAGTGGTAAGGGTAAAACAATGTTGGTTTTTGGGATCCCAGGGTGGCGCAGCGGTTTGGCGCCTGCCTTTGGCCCAGGGCGCGATCCTGGAGACCCGGGATCGAATCCCACATCAGGATCCCGGTGCATGGAGCCTGCTTCTCCCTCCGCCTGTGTCTCTGCCTCTCTCTCTCTCTGTGACTATCATAAATAAAAAATAAATAAATAATAATAATAATAAAAAAAAGAATGTTGGTTTTTCTTATGATTTCTCTAAAAATACAATTGTTGAAAGCAAAAGTAATGGCATTGAAAGGCAGGATTTTTAAGATAGGCAGAAGGACAGATACAATAGCAAAAAGGATAGATAAATGAAACTATCTGCCCAAGAGCTGTGATTCTGGCTTCATTCTGCTAAGCTTGATTAACACAGATCTAGATGGATCAACTCCTTGTGCACCAAAAATGCCAGGTATCTACAACTACAGCTTTGGTCAGTTCACCCAGTATAAATGCCAGTATCTGAGGTCCGGCCTGGGTAACTGGAGTCAACCTACCCAGGGAGTACCCACATGCCATGAAACTTACACTGAAACTGGAAGGCTTCCATAGTCAGCATATGCCAACATTTATGTACAATTTACAGAACTTGCAGCTTAATGTTAGCAGTTTAGATCTTAGCACATTTTTGCAGAGGCTTTTATTTTGACATACTTTTAGACTTATTATCTATTTGATGGTAAATTTTCTGTCTGAAGCATAATACCAAATAACTACCCTGTTTCTATGAAGAAAAAAAAATGGATGTTTCATCACTATACACCATAACTGAATTCCAGGAACTTAGAGCAACAAAAAAAAATTGTGCAGATGCTAAGAAAACCCAATTTGTATTAACACTGACCATTTTTATGAGACAATTTTATGACAGAACAGCAGCCAAAAGTACACGAAACTTGCCATAAGGTAAATCTATTAGCAAGACTGTCATTTTCATACAGATGAGGAGAAAGAATGGCAGGATATAAAGCAGAAAAATGCAGGTTTTGCCATGCATTTTCTGACCATCAGTGTCTCTAACTTGGGATCAGAAAACCAATTTTACACAGATCACATGAACACTTTCATGTTAATCGTAGCAAATGAAAAAGGAAAAAGACCATGACTCAGGGACATGAATCCGAGACTTCACTCAAACTCTTTCCTTTTTTAACAATCCTCCATAAGGTAGATTCTATTTTTCAAAGACAGCTACAACAATATCATCCCATCACACCCTTCTTATAACCTTCCAATGAAGCGTGGGGTCTCTATCATTCTCCCTTTGAACTTGAATGGCCCCTTGTGACTGCTTTAATTGATGGCAAAGTGATGGCATTCCCCCCCCCCCCCACACACACACACACTCTTGAGACCCAGCCCAAACTAGACCAGAGGAAAAAGCTTTATTTATGTAGGTATTCTAGTCAAAAACCAAGCTGAGTCCAAGCCAACAGGTAGCACAGATATTACATATGAGTGAAGATGCCTTTAAGTGGTCCGAGCATCTAGCTATCAAGTCACCCCTCGGTCCCTAAGTCTTCTCAGCTAAGACCCCAGACATCTTGGGCTGGAGATAAGCTAGCCACATACTGTCCTTCCAATTCTTAACAGGGAAAATCCATGAACATAATAAGATGGTTGTTTTACACCACTGTACTTTGGAATGGTATATTATACAGCAATAATAAGTAAAACATTGCCACAATTTCATGAAGTAATGTATTAATTTTTTTTTTTTTACAGATTAACTTATTTATCCATGAGAGACAGACACAGAGAGACAGAGACATAGGCAGAGGGAGAAGCAAGCTCCTCGCAGGAAGCCCAATGCGGGACTCCATCCCGGATCCCAGGATCACACTGTGAGCCCAAGGCAGATGCTCAACCACTGAGCCACCCAGGTTTCCGAGCATTAATCTTATAAATTCCAAGTTCTATCATTACATCTAGCTTCATTTATAATTACTAACTGATGAGGCTTGATGATATGACATAATGACTACTCTAGGTTTCTGGATATTGGTTCTTTCTACCTTTTTAAGCATAAGTAAATCAGAATAATCCTGTATCCTCATTTTAGGCCTACTGGTTATTATCCAAGTGATTTAGGAAATTCACATAATATCTCCAAGTCCTTCTTTACTCCTTGATTACAATGGAAATTTTTTAAAAAAGGCGGATTAGTAAAATGTTAAGATTGTATTTATTTGAGAGAGAGAACAAGAGTATGAGAGGAGGGAAAGAACACACAGACTCTGCACCGAGGATGAAGCCCAAAGCGGGGCTCCATCTCAGGACTCTGAGATCATAACCTGAGCCAAAATCAGGAGTCGGATGCTTAACTGACCCAGCAACCCAAGCACCCTTCATCTGCCTTTAAGAGGCTGTTTTGTAGGGATCATGACCACAAGGTCATGAGATCAAGTCCTGCATCAGGCTCTGTGCTGAGTCTGCTTAAGATTCTCTCTCAGGGTGCCTGGGTAGCTCAGTTAAGTGTCTTTCCTTCAGTTCAGGTCAAGATCCCAGAGTCCTGGGATCAAGCCTCAAGTCAGGCTCCCTGCTCAGTGAAGAGTCTGCCCTTCCCTCTCCCCCTGCCCCTCCCTCCCTGCTCTCTCAAATAAATAAAATCTTTTAAAAAAAATTCCTCCCCTCCCAAGCTCACAAAATTTTTTTTTAAATTTAAAAATAGGGGCGCCTGGGTGACTCAGTGGTTGAGCATCTGCCTTTAGCTCAGGTCATGATCCTGGGGTCCTGGGAACAAGTCCCACATCAGGCTCCCCACAGGGGGCCTGCTTCTCTTCTCCCTCTACCTATGTCTCTGCCTCTCTGGGTCTCTCATGAATAAATAAAATATTTTTAAAAAATTAAAAACAAAGGCTGTTTCATGGATCAAATGCAGTAACATATTTGAAAGCATCCTGAAAACAATGCAGCACTATATATATATATGTGATGTATTTTCAGTTCCAGAGGTCCCAATCAAAAGTATCTGCTTTTAAAGAGAGCAAAATTTCAAGAAAAAGAAATACAGTCCAACAGATGCATTTTGTCAACTATTCAATAATGGCTTTTTCTTGGTAAGATATAGTCAAGTAGAAAATATTTTAACATGCCTAAATATATGAACTATTGTTAATAAAATAAAAAATTTCTCAAGCTCCCCCATTGCAGAAAGTTATATGGACATCTTTTGATAAGCTAGTTTATATTTGGTCAAGAATGCTTCCTAGCAATGAGTACCTAGGTTAGCAGGGGCTTATAAAATGGCCCACTCAGGGAAGAAATAAACCAAGATGTTTTACAGACAGTTTTGTGGAATATCATGGCTCAGTCTAGCTAATCTATAAAATAAATATATTTTGATACTTTATATCATAAAGTAACAATGAATAAATCAGTTTATTATACTGCACCATACCATCTAAGATCTCTATCCTGATCTATCTACTGCCCTATCACCAATCAATTAACTGTTCCATCACTGCCAATCAATGAATACTCTTAGTTTATTCCTTTTCCTATGGTATCTCTGCGTCAAAAGTTAAGAGGGGGAGCAACCCTCAAAAATAAATAAAACTACAGAAAAAAAATAACAAAGTCATACAATTATAAAAGAAGTGAATATAAAAAGTTCTGTCCTATATTCACAAATTAGCTCATTTTTGATAACTCATTTCTTAACACACTGGAACTAACAGGCACACAGAATGCTTTCAATAAAACTTAAGTGATTCTACATTCCAATATTCAAATGTTTACAAATAGTTATCATTGAACATTGCTTTTTGTGAACACTTTTTAAATGATTATCCTCCTATACACACAAACTTTTCTAATTTAATGAAATTCAATCAGAAACCTGAGCCATTTGAAAGAATTTTATCTAGATAGAAACCATCACTGGGATGCCTGGGTGGCTCAGTGGTTGAGGGTCTGCCTTTGGCTCAGGACATGATCCTGGAGTCCTTCTCCCTCTGCCTATGTCTCTGCCTCTCTGTGTCTTTCATGAATAAACAAAATCTTTAAAAAAAGAAGAAAAAAAAGAAAGAAATCATCACTACATTAATAATCATCAGTGGTGTTTAATACAAAAAGACTTTTTTCCCTATACAACAGCTATAAAGATCATGTGGGGAGAGTAGAGGTTTCATGCTTCTTATAAGAACGACTTTAATTCAGGATTCTGAAACAGAAATAATTGTCAATTTTCCATTTACTAGAAATCATTTCCTTTACCCCATCCTCTTCTTCATCCTCTATATCCAATTAGTCATTAAGTCCTGCTTTCTAAAAATTTCTTATCAGCTGCTTCCTATCCCTTTTCACTACCACCATCCTAACTCAAACCTATTATGGTTCATACAAAACAGCAACGTTGCATCTCTGCCAGCCTCCCAACAGAACATAAGTGCACAGCTGGACACCCTCAGTGTCTTTGTCATCACCCTTCTTCTGCTCAAAAATGCTCAGCAGCGTCCTATTTCAGAATGAACCCAGTAGTCTAAGCTCCCTTATGTATAATCATTTCCATAACAATGGCCTCACCTCTTCCCTAGCAAACCTACATTTCCAGTGTCTTCCCAAATCTTATGCTCTATTCAAAACAATTTCCTCAGTCAAGTCTCACAACTCTGCCACTTTCATTTCTACTCTCATGACTACTCATAGTTCTCCCCTTTCTTCTCCTATAAATGCCATCAATTTAAAGTAGACAAATACATACTCCAAAGCTCCTTCATGTCTCACTCCTACTCCATGAGGTCCCATCCCTTAGGCTGATACAGTATTTGAGTTTCAGACACAATTTATAGTTCTTCATCACACAGGCATATAACTCATTGCTACTTGGCTCTCATGTTAGCAGTACTTCCCCAACTAGATAACAAACTTCTTAATGGCCATCTTATACTGCTGACTTCTCTGTAATTAGACTATGTGGCCATATTCAAAGTATATCATTATATACTCATTAACTGGGTTAATAAAAACGATGCAGATAGTGCCTGATTTTATCCAAATTCCTTAGAAGTGAGATTCTATTTTAATGGCTTTCCATTAATGTGAATGAACAGCACTTTAAAGCTGTTTAACTGTACCCAAAAGCTTAATGAATATTTCCTAATATTCAGGAATTTAAGAATATGAAAAGATTTTGATCCTCATTAATTTTTCACCTTTTAAAGATTAAAAGACCAATAATAAATTAAAAGACCAATACTGATGAGGGTGTAGAGAAAACAGTACATTCATACACTGCTGGATTATAAATGGGCACAAGGCATCTGAAGCAACTGCTGAAACAAGAGCAGAGTATCAAAATATCAAGCAAACTCTTTGACCCAATAACTTCAGAGGCATTACACTTCATAAATATGCACCCAAGTATTCAGAAGCATATATGCAAAAATGTTAACAGCAGCAATGTTTGAAAAACTGCAAGAATAGTGACTGACAATGCTAGATACTAAAATACTTTCACATAAATAAAAAACTAAAAATATCCATCAATAGAATAGTGGTTAAGTGATGGTCCATCTACCACGTAACAGATCTGTTGTAACCCACAAATCTACAATATATTTCCAATGAACACTTAAGAAAGAGAATCATGAGGCAAAACTCTTAAGAGGTGCTATTGGCAGAGGATACTAGAAGAGTGTCCTCTCTCATTAGAAATGTGGCACAGTGGCTCTGCAGTTGGAAAAAGTTATTTTAATGAACAAGAAGAGAAAGAAGATGACATAACATATGCAGAAAAAGAGTTTATTATTGACACAACTCTAGGTGGATAATATATGACATTAAAAGGGACTCCCCCCCACTCCAAAAAGGGGGGACTTTCCCCTTCTGTTATATTTCTAGGATGTTTGAATTTTCAATTACTAGCATAAATTACTTTTGTAATCTGAAAAGTACAATGAAGAAATTTTAAGGAATTAAAGGCTCAAAATACATTGAAGGTATTTCACAAAATACCAACAGCTAGATGTATCAACATACAATGCTTATAAAACAGAGTGAACAAAATGAGCTAGTCACAAAAGTATATATATATATATGTAAATATACATACACACACACACACACACACACACTATCACATAAATTTCAAAAGCCAAGTTAAACATTACCTTTTTAAAAACTATGTATGGTAAAACAAGTAAAGGAGAGGAACATAAATTCAGAATAGTTATTTAATTCAGAAAAAGCAAAGAGATGGCTTGAAGACACTGGCAATGTTAATACTCCTTTTTAAAAAATTAGCTGGGGGCAGGGAGGGGACCTGGGTGGCTCAGCTGATTAAGCGTCCAACTCAATCTCAGCTGAGGTATCAATCTCATGGTCCTGAGTTCAAGCCCTACACTATCTCCACACTGGACATGGAGCCTACTTAAAAAAAAAAACAAACAAAAAGAAGACAAAAAACAAAACTAGGTAGTGGTTTCACAAGTGTTCATTTCATTGATGTTCTTTATACCTTAATGTTTTATATATATTCTTTTGTGCAAACTGAATATAGACAAATTTCTTAAACAGAAAATTCCCAAAGGATTTCATCCTCAAAAATTATCTTAAAAAAAAAAGAAAAAGGCAACTGAAAAAAAGAGAAAAATACAGCCTGTGAAAGCAAGTCAGAATAGTTATTTAAGGTAAGAGAACAGATTTTGTTAGTTTTTGGATTATGAGGTTATCCATTTGTTACAGGAAAATCTTAGCTACAAAGAACTTCACTTTTTTTTTTAAAGATTTTATTTATTTATTCATGAGAGACAGAGAGAGAAAGAGGCAGAGACACAGGCAGAGGGAGAAGCAGGTCCCATGCAGGGAGCCCGATGTGGGACTCAATCCCAGGACTCCACGATCACGCCCTGTGCTAAAGGTGGCGCTAAACCGCTGAGCCACTCAGGGATCCCAAAGAACCTCATTTACTATTGTATACATTCATGTTTTTTAGATACCACAGTTTGCCATTTTAAATGCTAAAATATTTTTATTTTAACCATTCTGAATAGAAATAATTCCAAACTACAAAACTATACAACATATCTCCCTAAATAGAATATATACATCATAATTGTTTGGGGGGGGGGGGTCTTTTTTTCTTTTTTTTTTTTTTTTTAATAGCATCACTACATGTGCTACTAGCAGGTTACTGGTTTCAACATCCCAAGAGGTTTGGGAATAATATTTTTTGACCTCTTGTGTCGATTTTTTCTACCATGGCTCTTCTAAGTCTCTCTCGTGTTGTCAGTTAATTCCTACTTAACAATAGGTTGATGGCTTAGAAATAATCTAATCAACTGTATATAAAAAATACACAGACTGACATGCAGAGGTCAAGAATATGTGCTTTGAAATACGGATTTGATACCTCTTTTGACTCCTGAGGATTTTTAGTTCTCAATTCCCAAATGTAAACAAGTTTCTCTTATAGCAGGTTTCCAAACAAATGGACTTCCCCAGAATTTGTTTTTATATTTTCAATATCATAAAACCAAACTAATAAAAACTAAGGAAACTTCTGGATGTCATTACATTGCCTTAGACCCTGTGACACTGAAATTTTCAAGTTAAGGTCATTACTGGAAATGATTAAAATTTTTCCACTTTCATTTGGAAGACTATATGCTGATGCGGTTTTCTAACTTTCTCCCTCCAAGTATAAAGGAACATTTCTTAGATTACGTCTTTATCACTCTGGCATAACAAAATTACATAGAGAAAACTATATTCTTTTTCTCCTTAGGGAAAGCAAGACAGGGAAATGTTTATTGTTTTAAAACAAGAATCAGTTTATAAATTCATAAAAACAAAGATAGGCAGGACTCTTAAAAAACATATGAATAGATAACTTTTACCTTGAGCTAATATTTCATAAGCCCTGAGGTTATATGTTCTCTCTTACATTCTAATTTAAACTATGACCAAAAGGCAGGTTTTTCTTAGCTACTCGTTAACACAAAGTACCTCGGGCATTATTTTATCTAAGCAAAATGAGATAGGAAATTTATTTTATATTTATTTTAATAAACATTATTTTAATAAACTTATTAAATTATTTATTTTAATAATATTTATTTTAAAAAACTTATAAAAAGCCTACTACTACTGTTCTTTAACCTTATGGAGGTTAATGAAAGAGAAACTCTATGAAAAATACAGAAAAGCAAGAGAACTCCAGTTTCTATTTTTGAACAAAGCAGGGAAATAAGGGAAGAAAATCACTAAAGCCTCTCCAGAGTTCATCCCTTGATGCACCACTGATGGTAATGAGCAGAGAGGACACATATAGCTGCATCTTCTTTCCAGGCATGCAACCCTGTCTCTTCAATCCCTTCCACTGTTAACTACAATCCCACAGGCCCTCTTACCTTCTCAATCCTCACCTTAAACATACTCCTGAACAGTCCCATGAGGCAGGGTCACCAAAGCATATTACCAGCCTGAATCTTTCTCAAAATACACACAAAAAAATAAATTTGCAATAACTGCTGAGAAAGAAACATGGGAATGAGCCATTATATGGTCCACTGATACATATGAAAAACCATGATAAAAGGAAAAATTTTTTAAAAAATTATGGAACCATTTTAACCAGATAAATGAACCTGTTAAAAAAAAGTTAAAGATGGGGGTGCCTGGGTGGCTCAGTCAGTTAGGCGTCTGGCTTCAGCTGATCCTGGGGTCCTGGGATGGAACCCAGTG
This sequence comes from Vulpes vulpes, assembly GCF_048418805.1. Classification (NCBI taxonomy): domain Eukaryota; kingdom Metazoa; phylum Chordata; class Mammalia; order Carnivora; family Canidae; genus Vulpes; species Vulpes vulpes. Next base: position 115,916,562 of record NC_132792.1, read on the forward strand.
TTGGGGGAATCTCTGCTCAGCAGGGAGCCTGCTTTTCTCTCCCTTTGTCCCTCTCCACCCCCTGCTTGTGCTCTTTCATGCTCTGCCTCAAATGAATGAATAAAAAGGCAGAAGAGGGATCCCTGGGTAGCTCAGCGGTTTGGCACCTGCCTTCAGCCCAAGGCGTGATCCTGAAGTCCTGAGATTGAGTCCCACATCGGGCTCCCTGCACAGGGCCTGCTTCTCCCCGTCTGCCTGTGTCTCTGCCTCTCTCTGTCTCTCATGAATAAATAAAATCTTTAAAAAAAAGCAGGGGGGAGGCGGGGCAGGAAGAAAGGCAATGAGAGATATTCTCTCACTTTGTGTAATGTAAACTGGTTCGTTCTTCTGCAAACTAATTTAGCCAACATCTTTCCAAGAGGCTAAAATTAAAATGTTCTTATTCTTTGATGCAATAATTCTACTCATAGGGCTTTTCAGAAATAATAAAACGTGAACACAGAATCCTTATTTCATAATGAATGTAATTAAGAAATAAAATGCATTACTCTACTTGCCTGGCTAAGTATTGCCAGATATAAACATTTAAAGGGAGGAGAAAGGGGCTGGGAGAAGCATTAGCCACCTTGGTCTGCCACCAAACAGACCATACTGACTCCATTAACCAGTTCTACCCCTCGAAATTTCCTTCTGGCTCAACCAAGATACACAGCACCATAATCCTATACAAAAGGAAAAAAGCACATCGATGTTTTTAAGCGAGTTCTCATATGACTCAAAATAAAAAGGGTTTTTCCAGGATGAGGGGGAAAAAAATCTCCCAAATTAACTATGAAATACTATTTCCCAAACAATTTATTTCACTGAAAAATCCAAATACCTCTGTAATGATTTCATTAGGCAGTAAGAAATTATACCATTATAACAAAGAAGGCCACTGATGTAGGTAAAAATTTGTTAAAGTCCCAATTTTTAGTAGTGATAAAATTTATTAAATTTTCTGAGCACCTGATGGATATTAAAAAAGCTAAACATGTGTGTCAAACTCAGTTTAGAAAAAAATTAAGTATAAAAGATTTCTTAGGAAAGCAGTTTAAACGTTGTTAAACAGAAACCAAATCTCTGTAAAAATATCAAAACACAAATTATAGACAGCAAGCAATATTTGTACCTGTCCCTACATACACACAGAATTAATTTGAGTTCTAAGCTGCAAAAATGCTAGTATGATGAATTAACAATTCTATACTAGATTTCTGTCACAGTTGCCAATATTTTTTATCTGGCATTGATTTGGCATTAATGTCTCAATTTTATAGTATTAAAAGCACATCATTAATCACTAGTTGAAGGCCTCTTGCTTTAATTATTCTCTCGTCCGAAAGGAACTGATTTCTCTGACACTTACCTAAACTCGTGGGCTTGATGAGAACATCAAGGACATCATAAAAGGGCAAGTTTTTTAACTGCACGTCAGGATGGACAGGAGGAATTGGGGGAGATGGCTGCTGCATCTCAAACGTGGGCTTAGTGTCTTGAAGCAGCACAGAACCAACAGGAGACGATGGTGAGTGAGGCGTAACTGAGGTGGAAGGCAGCGCGTGGATTCCAGCCACAGCCAAGTCAGGTTCTACAGGTGATGAGCTACCATCCAAATTGAAAACTGAAGATTTGATTGTGGATAAATCAGAAAGTCCTTCAAGAGTCCGTGGGTATCGGCGTCTGTACAATTCTCGGATTTTAATCTGAACCGCAGGGCTGCAGCCACTCTTCAATAAATGCAACGCCCTCATCAGGAGGTCATGTTTGCGTCCACTTTTATTCCGTCCAGCAAAGCCTAGTAACACTTGTAGTTCAGAAACCCTAAAGCTAGAAACCATATTCTAAAAGGAAAGGGAAAAGAAGGACATAAGTCAAGAGTCACCCTCAAGCACATAAAAACCCCCATCTAAAATACAGGGTAAAATCTGAATTTACCAGCATTTTATCATGTGGTATACGCTAGTACCCAGCATTATCACATACCACTTAGAATCGATCTTATTTAGAGCCACTGCCCGCCCAAGTTACATTCAAGTCATAGTGTTAATTAGGGTTTGCTGCATTCTTAATTTTGATAATCAGTTTCTATTTCCACTTATGTGATTATGCTCAAGTATAAACCCATATTTGCTTTATGACTATGAAATTCATAACCACTGAATATTTCCTTTTCAAAATTAAGTCCTATCAATACAAAATGTAATGTTACAGCACTGTTATATATTAACCAAACAAAAAATCAGATTTTTGCAAAACTATATGCATAACTTCTGATGGTAAGTAGTAAATCTACAAAATCAAGACAAAACTGTGATCCAAAATCCCATGATTTTTCACTTAATAATTTCAAAATTATTAAGGAACATAAGAAAAATAAGTTATTTTTAAATATTAAAGCTAAAAACCACATACATCTTATTGAGCAGAGTTCTCAAACAACTGAAATCTCCAGCTGATAAGAAAAAGACCTTTGAAAAGCCAAGGAAAGGGGACGCCTGGGTGGCTAAGCAGTTGAGCATCTACCTTCCGCTCAGGACATACTCCTGGAGTCCCAGGTTCGAGTCCCACATTGGGCTCCCCGCATGGAGCCTGCTTCTCCCTCTGCCTCTTTCTCTGCCTATCTCTGTGTCTCTTGTGAATAAATAAATAAAATCTTAAAAAAAAAAAAAAGCAGCCAAGGAAAGGATTAGCTGTAAATCTTAAAAGGCAAGATTCCCTCCATGCCACCCTCCTGACTTGTTCTGGGTATAAAATGAAGCTTATAAGCAGTTCTTGCTTCAGATTTCACCATCTACTTATTCAACCAGTCTAGCAAATACTTTTAACTACTTGCTGCCTCTTAAGTCTATCTAATTGATGATTTTCAGAATCTGGGAGGTTAAACCACACCTGGGTCAGATTTACTTGTATACAAGTGGCCCATCTAGTCAGAAAGAAGAGTATGACTTGGAGCTGACCCTCACAATTCAACCCTAAGGAAACTTTGCCCATCTCTCCTCCTCCAGGAGGAGTGCTACACACTCCAGAGCTACCTAGGATTCCCTCTCAACCTGGTAGGTCTGCCGGGGCAACACCTACAGCTGGTACTGATTCATCAAAGTCCTCTGATCTCAACTTTTAAGTCTCACTTAATGGTTTAAACTCCGGTTGGCTTTTAAACAGTTGTCAGGAATAAGGAGTACTTGGTTTTCTAAAAAGCAAATAAATTTAAATATATCAAAGTAATCTGTATGTACAAGTTGTATCATAATTCTATTTCATATACTGTTTCCATATTTCATATTGTACAAGTCAGAGAACACTAAGTTGTACTCCTAGCAACCATTTTTTATTCTCAACTAGCATGTTCCAACAGAAAAAAGAACCACACATTTAATTCTAATTTTTTTTGTACCTACATTAAAAGTTAAAATTTTGATATGGTTTATTTAATCCAATATATCAAAAGTATTATTTCAACATGTAATCAATTTTTGTAATTCAAAAATAACCCATTGTTTCTGGAGTGCCTGCATGGCTCAGTCAGTTAAGCATCCAACTCTTGGTTCCAGCTCAGGTCATGATTTTAGGGTTGTGGAACTGAGCCCCACTCAGTGGGAAGTCTGCTTGAGATTCTCCCTCCCTCTCCCTCTGCCATTCCCCTTGCATGCGTGTATGCTTGCTCTTTCTCTAAAATAAATCTCTTTTTTTTTTTTGAAATCCATCTTTTAAAAGGGTCAATGAGATATTTTTTAATACTAAGTCTTCAATATCCAGTGTATTTCACACTGGGAGCACATCTCCATTTGGACTAACCACATTTCAAGTGCTTCCAAAACCTCATGCGGCCAGCAGCTACCACACTGGACCGTACAGTTCTAAATCACACTCTAATAGCAACATACAGCACAACACATGGTCTTCACACTTCAACTGGCTTCATTTCCTCCACATATTAAAATAAAGATTTTATCTCTTACCCCAAATGCTAAGGACAACAAAGGTGAAAAACAAGACAATAACTTGACCTCAAGTTACAGTCTACCCAAGGTTTCACGCATAAAAAGGACTATGACAGCTTTCTCAAGTGTCTTGCCAAGCGAGAACACAATGTATCTTTCCCAAAATCCCCAATCCTAATACCTGAACTGAAGCTGGCTTATACTACAGTAGCGTAAGCAACATTAAACCATGAGAACACTAACACAATCATACATATAAAAGATATCTGGGATATTTTCTAAAGAAATCTAACTCAATTCATTACTTTGCTTCCCTCCTTCTATTTATTTTCAGATTATTCTCTGCTTTAAGGAGATTTTTCAGAAATGACAAAAAAAGAACACAAAATCATCCTAAGCTTGGCTCTCAAAATGTGATGGGAGGTCTCACATCTCTTATTTCCAATGATAACTTTATGTGACAAAAAATGCAAATGTAACTGGCTAGAGCCAGTAGCTGTGGTAAATATACAATCAAAAAGGAAGAAAGACCTGAGGGCTCACAACATGAATGTGGAATCAGGAAATTCTGAAGCAAAAAGAAATCCCTCAGGTTGTGGAAAGGCAAAGGAAAGGAGAGCAGACAAGGATGGTCTCCGTATCGCAAAACGCTGTGAAGACAAAGTGCCCCTGGAAAAGGGCGGCCACGAACCTAAGATGCTGCCAGAAAGCTTCCCAACAGCAACCAGCAGTCATATTCGGGACAAGTCCCAGCATCCAGACTCAGGAGCTTAGAAAAGTCACTTCATCCCTCCAGCCATCTATTTATATTCAAAAACATACAACAACAAAAACTCCTCTATTTAGAATTCACTATTAAGATACTCTCTATGGAACTTACCAAGTCCCATTCTAGGAATATGTTTTTCTAGGCAAACCTTGTTGGATCCCATTTCCTCTTAACAAACGGCAGCACTTTAACTCAGTCTTCAACCAAATTTCAGCTGTCACCAAGTTAGATGAGCCTGCTATGAAGACCACTAAGAACAGATTTCAGCTACTGTTTTCCCAACCTCGAATGTCTACAGCTTTAATATAATTTTTGTATAATATTTTCCAAGTGGACTTTATCCAGTCCATCTTGCCTCCCAAAGTCTGTCTTCTAATACTTTGGTGACAACTGCTTTATGCTCTATGCAAAAGAATTTCTCAATAAATGCTCGGTAAATGATTTTAAGGAAATTCTATGAACTAGAGAGAAATGTTGGCAGGACTGATCTTTAAAAAGATATGTGAACAATTTGGATCTCTAAACAAAAGATACAAATTAAGACTAGGTCTTTAAATCAACTTATCAAATTCAAGTAACAATATTATTTAAAAAATTAAAGCTGGGTCATATAATTGGAACATCACACAAGGAATGAAGGCAAACTAAAGGTGCTATATTTAGAAAATCTCATTAAGAAAGTAAGTATGAGGGACGCTGGGTGGCTCAGTGGTTGAGCATCTGCCTTCAGCTCAGGTCATGATCCTGGGGTCCTGGGATCACGTCCCACATCAGCCTTGCCATGGGAAGCCTGCCCTCCCTCTGCCTGTGTCTCTGCCTCTCTCTCGTAAATAAAATCTTTAAAAAAAAAAAAAAGTAAATATGATAGTTACACGCAATAACCAACGAGTAAAAAGATTTCCTTGAGATTGCTCTTCAGCTCTTAGGCATGAGATAGAAACTGCACAGGCAGTCTGGAATTTGGGGAAGCTCTAATAGGTTGGAAGTCATGATAAAGATCAACACAAACTTTGTAGATAGATACTCCATCCATTAGGATGTAGAATATGGGGTAGGGAAAGGAACTGCTGAAGGAAACTGATAAGTCACATTATTATCACTGCCTATCTCAACTACAATATTAAAATAACTTCCCTCTTCACTTATACATAGTAATGCATAAAGAAAAACCACCAGATACATAATCAATACATCAAAGGACTGACCAACCTGTAAGAGAAACTATGTAACAAATTAGATACTCCAAATTCCTTTTTTTTAAAATATTTTATTTATTTATTCATGAGAGACACACAGAGAGAGAGGCAGAGACACAGGCAGAGGGAGAAGCAGGCTCCATGCAGGGAACCTGATGCGGGGTTCGATCCCAGGTCTCCAGGATCATGCCCTGGGCTGAAGGCAGCGCTAAACCACTGAGCCACCCGGGATGCCCGATACTCCCAATTCCTAACTATTGCCCTTTTCAGAGGTCATAGGAGGCCTTAGTTCCTAGTACTGTATTCCTGTGAATTCACATTTTTCCTATAATTAAATCCCTTTTACTTGAGAGATTGTATGTGGATCTCTTCCTCCCAACACATTGATTAAATTAACTCTTAGGCTGAAGGAATCGAAATTGAAAACCATCAAAAGAAACAATAAAGGGAATACTGCATTTCAAAATCTGTAAAATAAGCCAAAACTAGGGAGAGCATCTCCATAAATGCTTCTATTATTATACAATAAAAAATTTACAATTAAGTATTTCAAAAAGCAAAAAAGTAGCAAACACACACCCTCAAAATGAGTACAGAATAAAAGGATAAAAACAAACCAATCATAAATTAGAAAGCAAAATGCAGAAAAATATTTAACATCAAGTCCAAAAAAAGGAAAGAAAATAGTCTTGAGAATGCAAAAAAAAAAAAAGAACATGAAAGACAGCAGCAAATTTCTTTAAATAAAGAGAATAACGTGTGCAACTATACTCTAACTTAAAGTTATTTGCTAGAAAAACATAAATTACTCCACCTGATTATCCTTGCCCACTCCACTTCCAAAAGATCTAGACCCAAACAGCTTGATGAATATATTCTACTAAACCTTCAAAGAAAAGATTGAATTGTTTCTTAAACTGTTCAAAACAATAGAAGAAAGTTAAATACATGTTAGAAGTCAAACATGAAAAAACATCTGAACACAAATTTTTTAAACATGCAAGTTATTGTGTGCCAAACCTCGGCAGAGAGTCAGACTTATTAAAACAAAAATTTAGGGATCCCTGGGTGGCGCAGCGGTTTGGCGCCTGCCTTTGGCCCAGGGCGCGATCCTGGAGACCCGGGATCGAATCCCACATCAGGCTCCCGGTGCATGGAGCCTGCTTTCTCCCTCTGCCTGTGTCTCTGCCTCTCTTTCTCTCTGTATGACTATCATAAATAAAAAAAATAATAAAAAAATAAAAAAAAATAAAACAAAAATTTAAGTAAAAGTCAAATGAAACAAGGAGCCTAGTATACCACCAATTCCTTCTTACTTCCCAATATGGGCCACAGAAATCTTTTTGTAATTCATCAACATTTCCAGTGAGTACAAACACAAAAGCCCTCAATGTACCCAAATATAGTTTAACTTAGGAAAATAAAAACAGCTTAAAATAAACCATGTACAATACTTGGTTAAGATGATTTCTATGCTTAAAGTTGCATGCTAAAATACTTACAGATAAAAATCATACAATGTATGGAATTTCCTTTAAAATCATTTGAGGACACTCCAAATAGTCAAAGCAATCTCCAAGAAAGTAGAACAAAGTTGTAGGCACCAGGCTCCCTGTTTTCAAACTATATTACACAGCTACAGGATCCCTGGGTGGCTCAGCGGTTTAGCGCCTGCCTTCGGCCCAGGGCCTGATCCTGGGACCCGGGATCAAGTCCCACATCAGGCTCCCTGCATGGAGCCTGCTTCTCCCTCTGCCTGTGTGTCTCTGCCAATCTCTCTGTCTCTCATGAATAAATAAATAAAATCTTTAAAAAAACAAAACAAAACAAAAGAGTAAGGCATTTGTATGAAAACACATATAAATCAATGGGACAGATTAGAGAGCCCAGAAATAAACCCTATCATGTATGGTCAATTAATTCATGACAAAGGAGCCAAGATTATACAATGGAGAAAAGACTATCTCTTCAATAAATGATGCTGGGAAAATTGGACAGCTACCTGCTACATGCTAAAGAACGAAATTGGACCATTATCTTACACTACACAAAGATCTGAACATAAGACCTGAAATCATAAAACTCCTAGAAGAAAACAAGGCTTGTAAGCTCCTTGACATAGGCCTTGGCAATGTCATTTTGAATCTGATACCACAAGCAAAAGCAACAACAAAAAACACCAAGTGGGACTACATCAAACCGAAAAGCTTCCACAAAACAAAGGAAACCATCAACAAAAAGATAACCTATGCAATGAAAGAAAATATCTGCAAATCATGTATCTGGATAAGGTGAGAATATCCAAAACATATCAAGAACTTAGAAAAATCAACAACCAAAAAAAGTCCAATTAAAAATTGGGCAGATTTGCAATGACACAGATGGTTCTAGCTCCAGAGTACCCTAAAGTGAAATAAGTCAGTCAGAGAAAGACAAATACCATATGATTTCACGCATATGTGGAATATAAGACACAAACAAGCAAGCAAAGGGGGAAAAAGAGAGGGGCAAACCAAGAAAGACTCTAACTACAGAGAACAAACTGATAGTTATCAAAAGGGAGGTGGAAGGATGAGTTTAAAATGGTGATGGGGGGATCCCTGGGTGGCGCAGCGGTTTGGCGCCTGCCTTTGGCCCAGGGCGCGATCCTGGAGACCCGGGATCGAATCCCACATCAGGCTCCCGGTGCATGGAGCCTGCTTCTCCCTCCGCCTGTGTCTCTGCCTCTCTCTCTCTCTCTGTGACTATCATAAATAAAAAAAAATAAAAATAAAAAAAAAAAAAAAAATAAAATGGTGATGGGGATGAAGGAGTGCACTTGTGATGAGCACTGGGTGTTATATGGAATCGCTGAATCACTAAACTGTACACCTTAAATATTACACTGTATGTTAACTTACTGGAATTTAAATAAAAACTTAAAGTGGGCAAAAAAATTGAATAGACACTTTTCAAATAAAGACATATACATGTGGCTAAAAGAGACATGAAATAATGCTCAATATCACTAATTATCACGGAACTGCAAATCAAAACCACAATGAGATATCACCTCACACCTGTCAGAGTAGCTATGATCAAATAGACAACAAAGTTACTGAGATTGTAGAGAAGAGGGAAAACTCTTGTGTGCTGTTAGTGATAGGGTAAATGGGTACAGCCACTATGGCAACCGGATGGAGGTTCCTCAAAAAATTAAAAATAGAACTACCAAAGAATCCACCAATTCCACTTGTGGTTATTTACCTGAAAAAAACTAAACACTTTATAACTCAAAACGATATGTGCACCACTGCCAAGTTCACTGCATCATTACTCAAATACAATAGCCAAGATATGGAAACAACCTAAGTGTCCATAAACGGATAAATGAATAAAGCAGCTATATATCTACATGCACCCCTCACAGCTTTATAAAGCAACTTCTATGCATATATACAATATTACTCAACCATATAAAAAAATGAAATCTTGTGATTTGTGACAACATGGATGAACCCTGAGGGCATTATGCTAGGCAAAATAAGTCAGGCAGAGAAAGGCAAATACTACAGGATCTCACTTATATGTGGAATCTAAAAGCAAAAAAAAAGAAAACCAAGCTCATAGGTACAGAGAACAGACTGGTGGTTCAAGGGGACAGGTGAAGGGGTTCAAAAGGTACAAACTATCAGTTATAAAATAAATAAAGGGGATATAATATTCAGCATGATGAATACAGTTAATAATAGTATATTGTGGGGCACCTGGGTGGCTCAGTCAGTTAAGCGTCCGACTCTTGATCTCAGTTCAGGTCTTGATCTCAGGGTCGTGAGTTCAAACCCCACACTGGGCTCCACGCTGGGCGTGGAACCTACTTAAAAACAACAACAAAAAAAAAAAAAACAAAAAAACCAGCATATTGTATATTTGAAAGTTGCTGAGATCTTAAAAGTTCTCATCACAAGAAAAATATTTTTGGTAACTGTAAGATGATGGATATTTACTAGATTTATTGTGGTAATCATCCTGCAATGCATACAAATATTGTACATCTGAAACTAATACGTTATATGTCAATAATACCTCAATTAAGAAAATAATAAAAAATATTACCTGAAACCTGGAAAAAAAAAGTCATTGCCAGGAATGAGTGGAGACATAAAAAAAGAGTAAGAGTACAAAGATAAGAGGTGATCTCTGCTGAAGCTCAAGGTACATGGGGAATTCTCTACCTTTGCAAGAATGTTTCCACTATAAAGAGTTTGCGTCAATGGGGGAAACTAGTTGTGGGTTATATACTACTCTGTGTACTATCTTCCCAACTTTTCCATAAATCTGAAAGTATTTTAGATTTAATCAAGCAAAAATTGCTGGTTGTTTGAATGCAGGGAAAAAAACAGATTGTGGTCTAAATACCATTTCCCACAAAAAGAACCAGGCTCCAAAAAGAGAGAGAGAGAGAGAGAGAGAGAGAGAGAGAGAGAGAGAGAACAAGAACCCAGGCTCCTTGAGGAAATGGCTAATTGCAAGTCTGGGATAAAAAATGCACAAGAATATTTTATAATACCAGAAATACCAAAGGAATTATTGAAGACTACTGGAATCTTGTCAGAAGGACACAGAAAACCACCCAGTAGCCCAAGACAAGAAAATCTAACCATCAAAGAAAATAACTGCATCAATTCAAACACATCAAATGTATTAAAAATCACTTGTTCATAATAACAATACTTAAAAAAAACTCACTGATCTGTTACAGGATGTTGAGAAACCAACTCTCGTTATTCTGATAACTGTTAAAGTAAGGAAAGCAATACAAAAAGATTTGCTCAAAACAAGCCATATGATTATCTGCATAAATGACAAGAGGGCATTTGAAGAAGTCCTATCCATTACTTATAAAATCTCTCAATAAAAAGAAACAGAATGAAACTGTTAACATGATAAAAGGTAGCTATCAGAAATCAAGAACAAGTATCCTCCTTAAAGATGAAACATTTGATCATAAAAACCTAAGAAAGATGTTTTCTCATTCATGGGATCCCTGGGTGGCGCAGCGGTTTGGCGCCTGCTTTTGGCCCAGGGCGTGATCCTGGAGACCCGGGATCGAATCCCACATCAGGCTCCCGGTGCATGGAGCCTGCTTCTCCCTCTGCCTGTGTCTCTGCCTCTCTCTCTTTCTCTCTGTATGACTATCATAAATAAATAAAATTTAAAAAATTTAAAAACAAAACAAAACAAAATTATTCTAGAGTGCCTAATACAGATTTTAAAAGAAACAATATTTGTAATTTACAAATGACAAAACTGTCTATACTGAAAATATAAAAGCATCCACTGAAAAATAAGACCTAATAAGTTAAGAAAATTCACGGAGTTATCTATACAGATTTTCAAGTTACTGATAAGAAAAAAAGCATTATTTTAAAAAAGCCTAAGTAACAAAATATAAAGTACAAAGGCATAAATTTAAAAATTTTGTAATAGCTACATAAAAACAAGACATAAAAGAACCATTGACTAAAGTAAGGACTATATTATTTTACTAGATAAAATAAATATTGAAAAGACATTACTACCCCTCAATTTTATAAATATAATAAAACTTCAAAGAATAACTGAGGGGCTGGACAAATTAAAACTTACCATAAAGAATAAAATATATAACATGGCAGGTGGCAATAACAAAGGTCAAAAATAATGGGAGAAAAGGAAACAGAGAGTGAAGAGGTAAAGGATTTGCAATCTTAAAGAGGGAAGGTTTACCTCCAGAGGTAACTGAATAACTGAAGGAGTGAGAAGCCACCCAATCAATATCTGCAGAAAAGCGTTCGAAGGCCTTGGAGGCAGCAGGTGGAAAACATTTGAGAAAGCAAGCATGTCTAGCACAAGGAAAGAAAAATAAAAAGCCCGTCACAGCTGTACCAGAGGAATCTAGAGGAATCTAGGCAGAATGATGACCAAAGAAAATGACAGCCTGGGGAGGGAGGTGATTAGCTTAAACATCTACTAGATAAAATTAGGATATCACATTTGTAAGGCTAAAAAATGACCAAACAAAACTGCAGGGCAATGGCATGCATTTAAGTTGGTAGAGTACAGAGCAGTTTAAAGTATCCTGTAATTAAAGGAATAGATAGCTTTAGACTTACACACATGTACCAAAATTTCAAAAGAAAATTCAAGATAACTCCAAGGGTGTACAAGAGAACCAAAAAAAAAAAAAAGGTAATTTCACACAAGTAAATGGGCAGGAAAAAAATCAGCCCAAAAGGTGGTAACATGGAGAGACAAAACACAGAAAAAGTAGGAAAGCACAAAATGAAGAAGAATAAAAGAATAAATGTAAATATATCAATAATCCCAACAAATAAAAATGAAGTACATAAAAACCCCTCAGGAAATCTAATTTATAATTTTAAAACTCCCCAAAACAGGAGTGCCTGGGTGGCTCAGTTAGTTAAGCACCCAACTCCTGATTCTGGCTCAGGTCATGATCTCAGGGTTGCAAGGTTAGGCCCAGCAAGAGGCTCCATGCTCAGCATGGAGTCGGCTTAAGGCTCTCTCTCCCTGTCTGTCCTCCCCACCACTGCTAGCACTTTCTAATAAATAAATAAGTAAAATCTTCAAAAAAATTAAATTACAAAGTAAAACTCCCCAAAAATAATCAGGCCTAAATGGTTTTACTGGAGAATTCTACCCAACGTTTACAGAAGAATTAACACCAATCTAATTTCTTCCAGAAAACAGAATATTTCCAAATTCATTCTATAAATTATAACCAGTATTACCCTGATGGCAAAACTAAGTAAAAATAGTATGAAAAATAAAACTATAAACCAATATCCATCACACATATAAATGTTAAAATCCTTAACAAATGTTAGCAAATAGAACTTAGTAATATATAAAAAGAATTATAGGGGATCCCTGGGTGGCTCAGTGGTTTGGCACCTGCCTTCAGCCCAGGGTGTGATCGTGGAGTCCCGGGAGGGAGTCCTGGGATCGAGTCCCACATTGGGCTCCCTGTATGGAGCCTGCTTCGACCTCTGCCTGTGTCTCTGCCTCTTTTTCTCTGTGTCTCTCATGAATAAATAAAATCTTTAATAAATAAAAATAAATAAATAAATAGAATTATATATCATGACCAAGTGAGGTTTTATTTCAGGATTACAAGGCTGGTTCAATGTGTGAAATCAAAAATCAATGTAGTATATTTTTTTTGGAGTATATCCTTATTAAGAGCTAAAAAAAAGAAAACCACATGATCATAGCAGTCAATGCAGAGAAAGCATTTGACAAATTCAATATCCACTCATAATAAAAATTCTCAAGAGGCAGGAATGCAGAATTCCTCAACTTGATAGAAATCACCTACAAAAAAATCTAGAGCTAACATTATACTCAGTGGTGAAAGACAATGTATGGGAATAAGGCTAAGTGGGAATGAGGCAAGAATGTCAATTCACACCCTATTAATCAGAATAGGTCTGTAAGTTCTGGAAAAGGAAAAGACCAGAAGAGGCAATAAAAGGCACACAAGCTGACAAGAAAAAAAAAATTTTTAAATTGCCTATATTTGCAGATCCCAAGAATCTATAAAACAACTCTTACAACCAAGACTGAGTTCAGCAAGGTTGCAGGAGGCAAGAGCAACACACAAATGCCAATCATATCTCTATATTGACAAAGGACATATGGAAAGAAGTTAAAAACACTACATTCACTCCAAAAAAAATGAAAATACTTGTTTAAATATTTAACAAAATACACATAAGACTTGTATACTCGAAACTACAAAATATTAATGAAAAAAGTCTAAGAAAATCTAAATGAATGGATTCTCCATGGCTTTTAAAACTCAACAAAGTAACTACACCAATTTTCACTAAACTGACACACATTTAACACGGATTTCTACCCAAATCCCACCAAGACTTTCTTATAGATGAGATTATTCTAAAATTTATATGGAAAGGCAATGGAACTAGAGGAGCTAAAACAATATGAAAAAAATAGAAATCAGTCTATTCAATTTCAACAACTTAGCTCTGTAATCAAGACTGTGTGGTATGTAGTATTAGAAGAGGTAACACACAGGTCTATGGAACATAGAACCCAAAAACAGACAGACGTACACAATATGCCCAAATAGTTTTTGACAAAGATAAAAAAAAACTCAATGGAGGAAAGATTGCCTTTCAACAAAGGTGCTGAAGCAAACTATACATCCAACTACAACTTACTTTTTATACAAAAATTAACTCCAAATGGATCACGGACTTAACTGTTAGAATAAAGCTTTAAAACTTTTTGGGAAAAAAAAAATAAAATAAAATAAAACTTTTTGGGAACAACAGAAGAAAATCTTCATGAACTAGCGCTAGGCAAAGAGTTCTTAGACTTGACATTCAAAGAAAAATCGACAGAAGAAAAAATATATATACACTACACTTCACCAAAATTAAAAACTTGTGCTCTGCAAGACCCCATTAAAGATGAAAAAACAATCAGCAGGCTTGCCAACAGTATTTGCAAACCACATACCAACAAAGGACAAGTACCCAGTATATCTCTAGAACTCTCAAAATCCAACAGAAAAAAAAAATCCAATTTTAAAAAAGGCAAAAGGCATAAAGACAGATTTCACCAATAAGGTTAGACAAAAAATAAGCACATGAAACACATTATCATTAGCCACCAGGGAAGTGCAAATTAAAACCTCACTGAGGTATCACTAGATACATACCAGAATGACTAAAATGAAAAACAGTGATAACACCAAATGCTGGCGAGGATGCAGAGAAACTGGATCACTCCATACATTGCTGGTAAGGATGTAAAATGGTACAGCCACTCTGGAAAACAGTTTGGCAAGTTCTTTAAAAACTATAAATTTATAATAACCATACAACCAAGGAATTGCACTCCTGGGTATTTTTATCCCAGAGAAATGAAAACTTACGTTCACAAAAAAGCCTCTGCAGAAATCTCAAAGCAGTTTTATTCTTAACAGCCCAAAACTCTAACCAACATGGATGTCTTTCAACAGGTAAATGGTTAAACTAATCCAAACCATGAAATACTCAGCAATAAAGAGATGAACTATTGATACATAAAACATGAATCAATCTCCAGAGAATGATGCTGATCAGGGGAAAAAAAAAAAAAACCCAAGAGGTAACATACTGTATGATTCCATTTATGTAATATTCTTAGAAAAAATAAAACCACGGAAATGAAAAACAGATGACTGGGTCTAAGATATTAAGGGGATGGGAAGGAAGTGGGTGTAGCAATAAAAAAGAGGTATCCTTATAGTGATGGAAACGGTCTATATCTTGATGGGGTCAATGTCAATATCCTTCTAATATTGTTGTGATGTTGTTCTTTGGTTTTCTAAGATGCTACCACTGTGAGAAACTTGGTAAAGAGTACATGAAATGTCTGTAATATTTTTTACAACTGTGAGTAAACTGACAATTATCTTAATAAAGTTTAAAATTACAAAGACCAAGATTACTAAAGCAGATTATTTTTTAATCCAACAGCATGATATTCACAAGAGAAAACTAAAACAAAAGAAAACAAAAATGTAGGAGTAGGGAGAATTTTAAAAATCAGGCAAGATTCGTGGACCAAAAGGAAACAGTATAACATGAAACAGTAATACAAAGAACATTCAAAGACACAAGGAGTAACGACAGAGAGTAAAGTAAAAGCTCCAATTCAACAGAAAAATATAATCTTTAATTTTCATGTATTAGCAATAATTTAAAATATATATTTTTTAATTTAAAATATATTTTAAAAAATCAGTATAACTACATAAACTAGGGAAAAAACATCCTTCTAAAAGATCAGCATACTTCTCTCTAAAAAGATATGGAAGATTTGAATAGAATTAACAAGCCTAACTACCAGACATATGTAAAACTGTGCTCACAACTGGAAAATACACATTCACTTTCAAGTACAAAAAAAAATAAAAACTGACCACAATCTTAGCAGATTTCAAAATATTAGAGTCACACAGAACTTGCTTCCTAACCACAACACAGTTAAAAACCAATAACTAACGAAACTCTCATATATTTGGAAATAAAAACTTTTAAATAACTCATAAATTAAGGAATTCACAGTGAAAAATAATGAAAACACGGCATATCAAAACTTGTGTGATGCAGGGAAAACAATGGAGACCTATGTTAAACACTGAAAATTAAAAAGCAAGGCATCCAACTTAAGAAATTAGAGAAAGAATAAAAATAAACACCAAAAAGGTATAAAGTATACAAATAAAGAGCAGAAATTAATAAAATGGGGGAAGGATACATTGAAAAGCATAAAAAACCCTTGATTCTTTGAAAAGTCTTTTAAAAATTAGCAAGCTTTTAGTTTTTAGTATTGATCAAAAGAAAAAGCATTAAAAAAGATAAAAGGAACATTAACATTAAAAGATAAAAGGTACTACACAAAATTAGAGATTAACAACTTAATATAATTTCAAGACCATGAATGAAATGGGCAACTTCTTATACAATTATAACCTACCGAAACTGGCTTGAAAGTTGAAAATATGAACAATCCTATCAACAAAGCAATTCAATCAGTGGTTAAGAAGTGTCTCACACACACACAGGAAAAAAAAAAAAAAACAGGAACAATTTTATAGGGAATTCTATCAAATACTTAACGGATCATTCTAATTTTACATAATTTCTTCCAGAGAAAGAAGCATATATTTTTACAGGTCAATATTACTAATTATTAGAAGGAAAAATCTTAAATTAACTATCTTCAATTTGAGTCCAATAATGAAAAAGAGAGACAAATCAGGATTGACTTTATGCTTGAAACACAGGTATTTCACCCTGTTAACAGATTACAAAAGAAAAATATCTTCTCAAAAAACACAAGAGGCTTTTGATAAAACTCAACATCCATTCATGGCTTTTTTAAATTAGCAAACTAGTAATAGAAAGGAACATCCTTAACCTGAAAAGATTATCTACAATAAACCTACAGCAAGCATCATACTTAACTGTGAAACTTTGAAAGCATTCCCTTTAAAATCAGGAACAAGATCAGGATGCCCCCATCACCGCTTCTATTCAACATTGTACTGGAGATCCTAGCCAGCACATTAAGACAAGAAAAAGAAAGAAAAAAAAAAAAGGCATAAGAATTGGAAAGGAGGAAACAAAGAGGTCATTATTCACAGATAGATCTGTCTACACAGAAAATCCAAAGAATTCTATAGATAATTTACCACAATTAGGAGTATAGCAAGGTTGTTACACAAAGTCAAAACTGTACTTCTATACACCAGCAAAGTAGAAAACAGAATTATGAAAAGTTACCATTTATGACTTGATATAAAAATAAAGTACCTAAAAATAAATCTAACAAAATATTTGCAATAGTTTAGTTGAAGAAAATTATAAAACTTTATGAAAGACATTGTAAAAGACCTAACAAATAAATGGCGATTATAATATTCATGGTTAAGAAAACCTAATTCTCTCCAAACTGATTTACAGATCCAATGCATTGCCCATCAAAATCCCAATAGATCATGCGTGTTTGTATGTGTACGTAACTTAAAAAAAAAAAAAAAAGATTTTAAAATTTTACAAAGGATCAAATAGCCAAGAAGTTCCCTAAAGAACTATAAGGCAGAACTTGGCCTCCTTCTTGTCCTTCAAAGATTGAGCAGACGGAGACTAACTTTCCCTATGAAAATTTAAAAACTGAACATAATATGAAAAACATCCATTTAAAGACATGAAACACTATAAAGTCAGCAAGGACGTGAGAGGCCAACACTACGAAAAGAAGCAAAGTATAGAAAATGGAGTCCAACATTTGATGCCTCTTTTCCCCTAGAAATATCTGTCAATGGGGAAAGGACAATGGATAGGTTGAGAAGTCAAGATCTTTGAAAAGACATACAGGGCCGGGGAAACGAGATTATTTGTAAAATATAACCTGCAAGAGTTGTTATCTGGGACATGCAATGAATTCCTACAAATCTGTATAAAAAAGATAGTTGGCTCAGTATAAAAATGGGTAAAAAATTGGCAAGCCATGTCACAAAAGATATCCAAATGGCCAATAAATAAATATATTAAAAGAGGCTTAACATCATTATTCATTAGGAGAATGCAAATTAAAACCACTAAACATTCACTAAAATATCTAAAATTAAAAGTGAACAAGAATGAATGTGAAGCAACTGGAATTATTATTTTGCTAGTGGAAGGGAATGAATGAACTACAACTACATACAAATGAATCTTGCAAACAAAACTGAGGGGAAAAGTCAGACATGAAAAATATATACACAAATATATACACATATGTATACAAGATATATAGATCCATTTTATAAAGTTCAAAAAACAGACAAAACTAATCTAAGACTAACATCAAGCCAGTAGTATCTTTGAGGAGACAGAGGTTAGTCACTGGGAGGTAACTCAAGGGAAGTCTCTAGGGTGCTGATAATGTTCTATTTCTTTATCCGCATTTGGTTATACTGAAAAATTCATCCAGCTGTACTCTCTTGATCTATGTATTTCCTACATGAAAGTCCTTATCAATAGAAGTTTGTTTTTGTGAAAGTTATTATAGAGTTGGAGTAATTAAGACAACATGATGGTGCTGTTAGCACAGATTAAGAGATCAGAATCCAGAAAGCATACACAGATCCAACTGTAGAATTATTACAAACCAGTAAGAAAAAAAATTTTTAAACCCAATGCAAACACAGACAAAAGACATAAACTAGTTAATAGTATCTCAGAAGAGTTAATAAAATGTTAATAAGCGTAATAAAAGATGCTCACTTTCATTATCAAAGGGAAAAAATTAAAAACCAACAGGAGAAATTTTTACTTACTGGCAAAACTTTTAATTTGATAAAAGGGTTAGTAAGAAAGCTAATAAGCAATGAAAACTTCTACATTGCTGGAGAGAGCAAATACTGATACAATCCTCTTTGGGAAATAAGATGGCATCATCTAGTACTGTTGAAGATGAACATATCCTTAAATCCCAACAATTCTACTCCTGGAATTTCTACAATGAAACATACAAATATTTACACTAAATGAGATCAATCAAAATCACAAATAGTGTCAAATCAGTGCAGGTTAAGTTTATAGAATTTTTCTTTTTTGCATTTTCAGAACATTTTGGATTTTGGAAGGTTGAATAAGGAATTTGAGGACCTGTAATAGGGGGGAAAAAAAAAAAAAAAGGAAACTACACAAATTTCCAACCAGAGAATGGGCAGACTGGTATTTATACATGGAAAATTAAAAATGATAATAAACAAAAAAAATTCCCCAATACAGCATCATTCCAGTTGTATAAAAATTTTAAACATATCAAAAATTTACACATATAGATATGATTTAAAATTCATATATCTATATAATGTGGATAAAATCAGGAAAGAATACCCTGCTGACCTAACGAAATGAGCTGTTTAACTTATATGATGGCCACATGCATGTTTATTTACCTATACCTTCCTTACCTGTTATAATCTTTTAAATAACAACCATTTTTTAAAAATTAGCATGGCATTCCCAAATACAAACCATGATTCCAATAAGAAAATTGTCTCAAGAGATCTTTTCAAAGAAATTAGCATTATCAGATAATTTGAGGCATTTTTCCCCATAAATTGAGGACAAATTTCTCTTAAAAGAAAAAGCTCCTATAATCTAAAAAAATATAATCACGGAAATAAATCCTACAGAAGAGTTCAAAGACAATATCAAGGAAATCTTCAGATAAATACATGTCAATCTAGAAGTCCAACATTCACCCAACAAGTCTCAGAGAAAACAGAAGAGGGAAAGAAATTATCAAAGGAATAAAAGAGGGATCCCTGGGTGGCGCAGCGGTTTAGCGCCTGCCTTTGGCCCAGGGCGCGATCCTGGAGACCCGGGATCGAATCCCACGTCGGGCTCCCGGTGCATGGAGCCTGCTTCTCCCTCTGCCTGTGTCTCTGCCTCTCTCTCTCTCTCTCTCTCTCTCTCTCTCTCTGTGTGACTATCATAAATAAATAAAAATTAAAAAAAAAAAAACATTTAAAAAAAGGAATAAAAGATATTTCCCAGGCTTGCAAAGTCTCAGAACTAAAAAGTTACCCATTCCCCTCCCCCAAGAATGAAAAAAGGCTTACAACTAAACACATTTCACAAAATACCAAAGATAAAAAGATTACCATAAAGACTTTAAACAAGGTGACTACAAAAGGATAACTATCAGATTTGTAATGGATCTCTATTAGAAACACTGAGAATTTTAATTTCCTAAAGCAAAGCTTTCAAAATTGGGTAGGAAAAACTGATTACCAATTTCATAATTCCAGATCTAAACTTCCAAACAGGAACAAAGGTAAGTCATTTTCAGATACTGTAGAAATTAGACTGTGTATCACAACACATGTCCATCCTAAAACAACTATTCTAGATTATATTCCCGTAATATCAAAAAAGGATTTTTAAAAAAGAAAAACATGGAATTCAAGCAATAGATCTAATACAGGAGTGCAATGTAATCCCAGGATGACAGCTATATAGCAGATCTAGAAAGCAAGCTGTCCAAATTAAAAAAAGGAAGGTTGAGAGCTCCAGAAAGTCTCTTCAAGAAAAGCTGGTTACAAATAAGAACACATAATATTAAATTTTAAAAATAATTTCCATGAGTTCTCCTCACTCAAGCAGGACTTTATTATACATCTCCTTTAAGGAGCACAGGTTTAGTAACAGAAGTTCTCCTACAGCTCCAAGTGATTTGGTTTCACAGTGACTAATATTTCTATCAGAATACATACTACAAAAGGTGATCAAATACTCAATTTCTAGAATCTCCCTTAGAAGCACAGAGAAGTTTAACCATAAAATAAAAGCTAAAATTTTGACAACGCAGTAGAAAACGAAGGCTAGAAGAAGAGGAAGGATAGAGCTAGGAGAAACAAAGGGAAATGGATGAGTGCTAAATCCTGAGATGCTGGCAACTGAAAAGATACCATCTAAAACTGATGGGTCAAGAAACAAAAGTTTAACTAGTACAAAACGTTAATAATTAACGGGAGAATGAGGAACAAAAGTGAACTGGTAAGACACAGGTGGCCAACAAACACATAAAAAGAGTCTCAACATCACTCGTCATCAGGAAAATGCAAATCACAACTACAATGAGATATCACCTCACACCTCTCAGGATAGCAAAAATCAACACAGAAAACAACTGTTGGCAAGTACATGGCGCAAGGGGGACCTTCTTGCACTGTTGGGGAATGCAAACTGGTACAGCTACTCTGTAAAACAGTATGGAGGTTCCTCAAAAAGTTAAAAATAGAACTAATCTATGATTCAGCAATTGCACTACTAGGTTTTTACTCAAGGAATAAAAAAATATTAATCCAAAGGGACATATGCACCCCAGTACTTAGAACAGCATTATTTACAACAGCCAAATTATGGAAGCAGCCCAAGTGTCCATCAATAGATGAATATAGATGTGGTGTGTCTGTGTATATATACATACACACACATATACGTACATACACATATATATGTACATGTGCATACATACAAAATGGAACATTACTCAGCCAGAAGAATGAAATCTTGCCATTTGCAATGACAGGGATGAAGCTAGAGAGTATATGCTAAGCGAAATAATTAGGAGAAAGACAAATGACATATGATTTCAATCATATGTAGAATTTAAGAAACAAAACAAAGGGGAAAGAAGAGAAACTGAGGCAAACCAAGAAACAGATTTTAACTATAGAGAACTGATGGTTACTAGAGGAGAGACGGATGTGGGATGGGTGAGGTAGGAATTAAGGCGGGCACTTGTGATGAGCAGTACCTGATGTACAGAAGTGATGAATCACTACATTGTACACCTGGAACTTTTATTACACTGCACGTTAACTGGAATTTAAATTAAAACTTAAAAAATAAAAATAAAAAATAAAATAAAACTTAAAAAAAATAATATAACTAGTAGAAATCAATATGCCAGATAATGTGGAAAACAATGATCTAAACTTACCTACTAGAGTCAAGCAACATACACTGTTCAGAATTGGAATAAAAAAAAATCAAGATACAGAAAAATATGTGGTGTTTTTGAGTTTGGGAATGAACCTAAAGGAAAAAAAATAAAAACAAAAACAAAAAAACCCAAACATGATTAAAAGCAGTTAGTTTGGGATCCCTGGGTGGCGCAGCGGTTTGGCGCCTGCCTTTGGCCCAGGGCGCGATCCTGGAGACCCGGGATCGAATCCCACGTCGGGCTCCCGGTGCATGGAGCCTGCTTCTCCCTCTGCCTATGTCTCTGCCTCTCTCTCTCTCTCTGTGACTATCATAAATTTAAAAAAAAAAAAAAAAAGCAGTTAGTTAGGGCAGCCCCGGTGGCGCAGCGGTTTAGCGCCACCTGAAGCCCAAGGTGTGATCCTGGAGTCCCGGGATCGAGTCCCACGTCAGGCTTCCTGCATGGAGCCTGCTTCTCCCTCTGCCTGTGTCTCTGCCTCTCTCTCGCTCTCTCTGAATAAATAAATAAATAAATAAATAAATAAATCTTTTAAAAAAAAAAAAAGATTAAAAAAAAAAGCAGTTAGTTATATAAGGAGTGGAATCTACTGGGAAAGAAAGGGCTTTACTTTTCCTTCTGAATTTTCCTGCACTATCTGCACAAGTATTGCTTTCATTTGGGAAAAGCAATGAGGAATGGAAATAAGAATAAAAATTGTTATTAAAGCTACTTTTCAGGGGTGTCTGGATGGCTCAGTCAATTAAGCTTCCCACTCTTCACTTCAGCTCAGATCATGATCTCAGAATCCTGAGATCAAGCCCAGCATGGGGCTCCACTCTCAGCATGGACTCTGCTTGGGATTCTCTCTCCCTCTGCCTCTGCCCCTCTCCTCCCACTCATAGTCATATGTGCACTCTTTCTCTCAAAATAAATAAAATAAAATAAAATCGTTTTCTAGGTTAGGGTGCCTGGGTGGCTCAGTCAGTTAAGCGTCTGACTCTTGATTTTGACTAAGGCCATGATCTCAGGGTAGTGGGATTCAGGTCCATGTCAGGCTCTGCGCTGAGCATGGAGTATGCAGCCTGCTTGGGATTCTCTCTCCCCTTTTCTGCCCCCATTTGTACACATATACACAAGGCCTCTTAATAAATCTTTAAAAACAAAACAAAAAACCATTTTCCAGTTTAAAGAAAAAGTGGCCAAGCTCATACAATCAATAACCATGCATCCCTAAAGTTATGTCAAAAAAAAAAAAAAAAAAGGAAGAAAAGAAAAAACGAATGAATGAACCACCATCTTCTGCAACAAAATCAAGAATAGCTTCTCCTGAGACGCTTGGGTGGCTCAGTGGTTGAGCATCTGCTTTTAGTTCAGGGCGTGATCCCAGGTCTGGGGATTGAGTCCCACCATCTGGCTCCCTGCAAGGAGCCTGCTTCTTTCTCCCTCTGCCTGCGTCTCTGCCTCTCTCTCTCTCTCTCTCTGTTGTCTCTAATGAATAAATAAAATATTTTTTTAAAAAAAGCTCTGTTAGGTTCATATTACTCTGCAAAATCACAAAAATTTGTATTTGTTTCAAACTACTCTTCCAAAAAAGTCTAGAAAGAAAAGCCACATTACCGGGGATTTAAAGTAAACATTCACAGAATAGTCTGGACTATGGTATCAACATATCACTTTTATTCCAACTGTGCAATTTCTTAAATTCAGATATCTGAATAAAAATAGACTGTCAAGATAACTCAAGGGAGAAAAAAATCATTCTTCAACAAATAATGTAGGAAAGTAGATATCCACATGCAAAAGAAGTCTGATCCCTACACCTCATGCCATAAACAAAAATTAACCCAAAATGGATCAACCTGAATGTAAAAACTAAAACTATACATATAAATCCTTATATGAAAACAGGCATAAGGGGATCCCTGGGTGGCTCAGCAGTTTAGCACCTGCCTTAAGCCCAAGGCATGATCCTGGAGTCCTGGGACAGAGTCCCACATCAAGCTCCCTGCATGGAGCCTGCTTCTCCCTCTGCCTATGTCTCTGCCTCTCTGTCTTTCATGAATAAAGTCTTTTTTTAAAAAAAGAAAGAAAGGGATCCCTGGGTGGCGCAGCGGTTTAGCGCCTGCCTTTGGCCCAGGGCGCGATCCTGGAGACCCAGGATCGAATCCCACGTCGGGCTCCCGGTGCATGGAGCCTGCTTCTCCCTCTGCCTGTGTCTCTGCCTCTCTCTCTCTGTGTGTGACTATCATAAATAAATAAAAAAAATTTAAAAAAAAATAATTTCATTAGTCTTTAAAAAAATAAAAAACAAATAAAAAAAGAAAACAGGCATAAATCTTTATGACACTGGATTAGGCAATGATTTCTTATCAAAACCAAAAGCAAGAAAAGAAAAGATGATAAATTAAACTTTGTCAAAATTTAAAAACCTTTGTGCTTCTAAGTACATTATGAAGAAAGTAAAAAGTCCATAAAAAGGAGTAAAATATTTGCAAACCATGTATCTTATAAAGAACTTGAACTTAAAACAAAAAAAAATTTAAAAATGGGCTAAAGGTTTGAATAGACATTTTTCTAAAGAAAATATACAAATGGGGGCACCTGGGTGACACAGCTGGTTAAGCGTTTGACTCTTTAAAAAAAAAAAATTTATTTATTTATATATTTATTCATTCATTCATTCATTCATTCACGAAAGACACAGAGACAAAGGCAGAAATGTAGCCAGAGGGAGAAGTAAGCTACCTGCATGGAGCCCAATGTGGAACTGAATCCCAGGACCCCAGGATCATACGCTGAAACAAAGGCAGACAGACGCTCAACCACTGAGCCACTCAGGCATCCCTAAGCGTTTGAGTCTTAATTTCAGCTCAGATCATGATCTCGTGGGTCATAAGACCCGCATCTAGCTCCACAATCAGCAGAGTCAGCTTGAGACTCTCCCTCTCCATATGCCTGTCCCCTCCATGCCCTCTCTCTCACAGAAAGAAAGGAAAGAAAGAAAGACCAATAAACACATGCAAAGATGCTCAGTATCATTGGTCACTAAGGCAATGCAAATCAAACCACAATAAGATAACACTTCACATCCAAGCAGGTAAGGATGTGGAGAAATTAGAACTCTTATAACTGCTGGTAGGAATGTAAAATGAGGGGATCCCTGGGTGGCTCAGTGGTTTAGTGCCTGCCTTTGGCCCAGGGCGCAATCCTGGAGTCCCAGGATCGAGTCCCGCGTCAGGCTCCTGGCATGGAGCCTGCTTCTTTCTCCTCCTGTGTCTCTGCCTCTCTCTCTCTATGTCTATCATGAATAAATAAATAAATAAATAAATAAATCTTTAAAAAGAAAAAAAAAGGAATGTAAAAAGATGTAGCAGTTTGGGGAAAGTATGGCAGTTCCTCAAACACTTACTTACCACAGGTACCCAGCAATGCTACCCCCAGGTAACTACCAAAAATAACTGAAAACGTGTCCACACAAAACTTATATACAGATGAATGTTCATACTTGTCAAAAAGTGGAAACCACCCAAATATACATAAACTCATGAATGAATAAACAAAATGT
Source organism: Vulpes vulpes (assembly GCF_048418805.1). Classification (NCBI taxonomy): domain Eukaryota; kingdom Metazoa; phylum Chordata; class Mammalia; order Carnivora; family Canidae; genus Vulpes; species Vulpes vulpes. The sequence continues at coordinate 115,942,104 of NC_132792.1, forward strand.
GGTATACTCCATACAACAGAATATTATTCAACCATTAAAAGAAATGAAGCACTGACACACGCCAGAACTTGAGCCTTGAAAAGGTTATGTTAAACGAAAGCAGACAGACACAAAAGGCCACGTGCATGATTCTATTTCCACAGAACACCTAAAACAGACAAATCCATAGAGACAGAAGGTAGATTACTGGAAGTTGAGGGCTAGATGAAAAGGAAGACAGGGAGTGACTGCTTAATGGGCATGGAGTTTCTTTTGGGGGTGATAAAATGTTCCGGAATTAGATAGTGGTGATGCTTGCACAACTTTGTGAATAGACCAAAACCACTTTAAAAGGCTGAAGTTTATGGTATGTGAATTATACCTCAATTTAAAAATAAGCTAGCTAAGATCCAATCCAGAAAACAAAGGCAAAATGCTGAGAAAAGAAACATCTGAAGAATGTTATATTTAGAAAAGTGTCAGCTTTATCAGAGAAGATATTCATGGAGGGAGGGCACAGACCTAAGGACCAAACAAATGCAAAAGTATCTCCTATAGCCAAGGATATCTTGGTTTACAATTTAAAATTATCTATTTAAAAAAAATAAAATAATCTACTTAGGGGCACCTGGGTGGCTTAGGCACTTAAGCATCTGCCTTCCACTCAAATCATGATCCCAGTGTCCTGGGATCTCTCCACATCAAGCTCCTGGCTCAGCAGGTAACCTGCTTCTCCCTCTCCCCTCTCCTCTTGTGCACACGCACCAGTGCGCACTCTCTCTAATAAATAAAATATTTTTTTAAAAATTATCTATTTAAATTAAACACTGAGTTTTGTTTTGTTTTGTTTTTTTAAGATTTTATTTATTTATTCATGAGACACACAGAGAGAGCAAGAGGCAGAGACACAGGCAGAGGGAGAAGCAGGCTCCATGCAGGGAGCCTGATGTGGGACTCAATCCCAGGACTCCAGAAGCATGTCCTGGGCCAAAGGCAGGAGCTAAACCGCTGAGCCACCCAGGGATCCCCAGCACTGAGTTTTGAATGTGCTTTCATAAGCATGAACTCAAGTGAAACCACCTTGGAAATTTTATTGTATACCACTCATGGCTTTGAATCACACGGTAGATTCAATTGCATCTATATCTATTAATCTATTTTCTTGCCCAATAGTTGGGAGGGATGAGGGATGAGGGATTCTAACCTCAAATCCCCCATTAACTTTCTATTCTCCCTCTATATCCTCACAGCACCTGAAGCCACCACAATGGCAAGTCCTGCTAGGTGTAAAGAACCCAACACTCAAGCCCTCTAGACAGAAAAATCTTCTGTATTACTCAAGACTCTTAGCCTCAAAGATCTTCTGCATCTTGTTTACCAGTATCTATTAGGAAAGTTATGATTACTCACTCTTTCACTAGCCCAAATACACACCAAGACTGCACACATTTACTCGTTTTTCTGACAGCCACGGAGATAATAAACTCAATGCACAAAAGGAAGGATGAGAAATACAGGACAGAAAGCCAAGGAAGGAAGGAAAAAAGAAAGTTACTGCAAGAGATCCCCCCCCCCTCCATCTCCACACTTGAGTGATGTGAAGTAAGGAGAGCAGATTAACCAGAATAAATAAATAAAAAGTAAAAAATAAAAAGAACAGAATAAATAGTAGCAGGAACCTTTGTAAGGACTACCAAAAGACTGCACGAGCAACCCACAGTATACAATCAAAGAAGCATCTCATTTTTTATTTCAGCTCAGGGAAGTCAGCTTGAGATTCTCTCTCCCTCTTAGCCTCCACTGGCCCTCCTGCCCCCCTCCCTCATCTCTCTCTCTAAAATAAAAAAAATAAAAAAGAATTTTTTTTTTCAAAAACCATTCTGGTTGAAGAAGAGATGAGGGACGTCAGAACCCCGACTATTCTGCTTCTGCTCTATCCCTGTGCTTAGCTCTGCTAGAGATTATTTTGTAGAGAGAAAGGGGGGTAGCAGTGACAGAAGTCCAGACCACCAGATCTTATGAGCTTATCCCACGTTAATTCACAACTAGCTAATTTGCAAACTAGTTAGCTCTGAAACTTCTACCAACATAAATGCTATAAACAAGCAACCAGTGAATTGAATAATTTCTTCTCTAGCACCTTGAAAGCTTCGAATACTTGATGTGTACTTATAATCATCCTTGACTACTCAGCCCACAGTTTCTATTTACAGAAAACTTGCTCCTTCCTTTCCCCCAATCCATCAAAATCGTCTCGTGAATCATATTTATGTGACAGGACACTAACTTTCTGGCCATAATTGATTAGAACAGAAGTGGACCCTCAACTAAGCTCAGCAAGTCAGATCCTCTCTCTTGGAAGAGCTAGAAGAAATGTGTGCTGGTATTCTATTAAAAAGAAAGCAGCAGAGTGTAAGGCTGCCACATTCTGCTATGACCGGACAAGACCTCTAGCATTGGCTTACATAGCAGTCTCAAAAACTAAAATCATCTGGCAGCCTCTTAAGGTTCCACAGGAGTTGCCTCATCAAATAACCTCCACCTCCACCCTAAGCTTACAAAGCAAAGGCACAAGAGTCACCAAAACACAGTGAGGACAGGAGATGGCATGGCATCACCAGCCCCAGAAAGGACCTGCTCTGGTTATACATGCCCCTAGTAAGTAGCACTAAATGATAATGGATAAAGATAATGGAAATCCTCTCAGCAGCAACAGTATGGGCAGCCAAATATGTGACTTCCAAGTCAGCTATTTCCTCTACTGCCAAGTTAGCCAACAAACTAATGCTGGCCAGTTTTCCCTGGTCCTTTAATTTACCGGACTATCTCTCTGACCCCCACAGAATATATTCTGAAGCAGAGACCATTTAGAATGCCCTACATGTTTCTTCCTCTTTTCTAATTAGATTTTCAGTCAGCTGTCCTGTTTCCCCTCCAGTATTATATGTCACATAAGAAGGACACTGGCTGTCATTCTATTTAGTTCATAGATTCCAGGCTGATGGCTAGCAACCCCACGTGGACCTGAAGGAAACTGCACAGAGCAGGAGAGCCCAGATTCTGAAGAGCCTGGACTCTAAAGCTTGACATCTGAGGTTAAAAATCCCAGGTCTTCCAGCTCAAGCTATGTTGAGCTACTCAACCTGTCTCAGTTTCTTCTGACAATTTCTTCTAATAATTCTATTACAATTATTGCAAGAATTAAACAGGTATGTAAAGTGCTTAGACCAGAGCCAGGCACGTAATAACCAGAGATATTATAATGGATATTTATTATCATCATCGTCATCACCACCACCACTGAAATGGGTGCAGGACATGGAGACAGTTCATCTTTAAATGTAGAAGATGCTGCTGAGCAACTAAAGCAAAGACTGGTGTGGATAACTCTTCCACCATCTATCTACCTGCACACCCTTCTTGTCCTCTGAAAATTCTCCCCAGACTCTGCCGAGCACCTTACGTGAGGTGCCATCTTCCATCAAGTGTGGGAAGAAGCAAAGACAGCTGAAAAAGATGATGAAGCTGATCTACAAAACGAATTGTAGATGGCAAGGTGGGGGAGAGGGAAGAAAATGGAGAGGGAGAAAAGGAGGAAAGGAGGTGGGGGGGGGGATAAAAGTGGGGAGCAAGAAGGGGGAAAGGACAGGTAAATCCAAAGAGAAAAAAAGCATCTTTGGCTTCCATCCTGGCTCCACTCGAACTTCAGCACTGACTGCTCTTTCTGCCCTATACTTGTAAATAAATCCTCCCCTTTTTATTAAGCTTTGACAAACAACATTTATAAAAGTCTAATGCAAGTCTTGGAAAAACTTTCATCAACAAAAAAAATCCTAGAAGACGATCACTTGTATATATATATATATGTTACTGCGCAAAAATTAAGAGGACACTGCACGTAAAAAAAATTTGACCTTCCAACTTGTCTCCTTAACCAATCCTCAACCTAATGCATTCATTTACACAGCTGAGGCTCAGACCTGGTTGTTTCAAAAGCTCCACAGGTGTTAAAACTCCTACACTTACCAACATGAATACCCTTTGCCTGCTAGCATGGTTCTCCGTATAAACTAATATAGGGACACTATAAACTAATATAAAGAAAAAAGCATTCATGTACTTTTTACCAGGAATTAAGTAATTCGTTTTGAAACGACAGAAGGGAAAATGGCAGGTATTATGCAAACTATAACACACCCTCCCTTTAGATCCTTACACCAATAGGTTCTTTTGCTGATGTCCATCGTACCAGCCAGGTAAGCAGACAGCAGACAACATCCTTCCGACTCCATCCCTCGGGGGGGGGGGGGGGGGGGGGGGGGGGCCACAAACATAGAGAACTGAATCTTTGACCGGATTCCTCTTCCTTCTTATTCCCAAAAAGTAACCCTTACATCGCAGTCTATTATGCAAAAGGACTGCAGTTAATTTCAAGTTCGCATTCAGCTCTACTTAGGCTTTTTTTTTTTTTTTTTAAATCACGGTTTCCGTCCTGAAGTACTCCATTTCTGCCGCCAGTAATTCAGCGATCCATAAAAAATAATAATGAATCAATCCCGTCCGTTCATCACAGTTCAGTTTCAGCTGAGGACTCTGAAGGTTACCAGCCCCGGGGAGGGGGGGCGGGATATCTTTTCCATTGTACCCCCCAGCAGACCCGTTTTCAAACCCCGACTACAAAGATACCAACAATAAAGTTGTGACCTTGCTCTAAGGCCAGGAAGCAAAAGGTTCCCCCCCAGCACCCCCCCGCCCCCCGAGCGAGCCGAGTCCACAAGCCAAGCTCACGGCCCCTCGGCCTCTGCGAGCGTCTTACCAGGGCAGTAAGAAAACACCAAGGTGTGAGGTCGAGCCGAACAGCGATCTCACGGAACGGCAGCACCAGCCACGAGAGCAGAGGCGGAGGGCTCCTGAACGCCCCTCGGCGTCGCCGAAAACACTCTCCCGGCAAGTGAGTACCACGCGGACTTCCGAGCGGCCCCCCAAGGCGGACGGGCGGACCCCGCGCCCCGCCGCAGCCGGACACCGGGCCGTCGGGCGCCCGCGAGACCCTCCGGGCCGCGGCGCCCCCGCCCCCCGCCCGCCCCGCGCGCCCCGCCCGCCCCGCGCGCCCCGCCCGCCCCGCGCGCGCCGCGCCAGGTGTGCCCCCCGCCCCCGCCCCCCGGGCCCGACCCACCGGCCGCTCCGGGCCCGGCCCGCCGCCGCCCCCGCGCGGCCCAGCCGCCCTCCGCCGCCCGGCTCCCCTCCCCCGCCCGCCGGGCGCCCCGCTCGCACTCGGGCCGGGGCTGGCGGCTCCGCCAACCGGTCCCCGCGAAACAAGAAGCTGGCGGCCGAGCGACGCTGCGGCTTCCCCGCCTCGCCTCCCCTCCCCTCCCCCGCGGCCTCCACTCTCCGCTCCCGCGCCCCCGCTTACCCTCAACTCCTCGAAATCCGCCATTTTACACCACCCGCGGGCGCCGCCGCCGCTGCCGCCACAGCACCCCCTCCCGCTGCCGCCAACGACGCCGCCGCCACCACGGCCGCCGCCGCCGCCTCCAGCACCATCCTGCACTGGGCGCCGCTAAAGACGCCGCGGCCACCGCCGCCGCCGCCGCTGCCGCCGCCGCCGCCGCCGGGCCTGTCACGTGACCGGCGCGGGAGCTCCGCCCCCGGCGCGCGCGGCCCCGCCCCCCGCGCCCACCCGGCCCACCGCCTTCCGCCCACGTCTTCCGCCCGGGCCCGCGGCCCGCTCCCGCCGCCCGCCCGCCCCCCGCACGCCTTCCGGCGCCGCGCCCGCGGCCGTGCCCTCCTCCGCTCCGCCCCTGGGACGAGGACCCCGGCCGGGGGAGCGGCGGAGGCGAGGGAGACGTGGCCGGGGCTCCGGGCAGCGACGTTTCGGGAAAATCCTAACGGTGCCCTTGTAGCTGAAGGGAAGCAGCCGCCAGGAACCCGCCCCCCGCAGTAGCGGCGGAACAGCCTCGGCGCGGGTGCTGCCCAAGCCGCTGTTCGATCCCACGGTGCACGACGGGCGAGGCCTCGCCGCTGGGTTCTGCCCTCCGAGTACTAACCTGGCTGATGCCTTGGCTTTGAAGGGCGCCTGAATGTCACGGACTGCAGACTCGAGAGGGTGGAGCGGCGGGACTTGGGGAAAGGTGAAATGCGAGAGCGAAAGAAGAGTACTCCCAAAGATCCCCGGTTTTTTAAAAAGTCGAGGGGTCAGGGAAATCAGATAGCCGGGAAAGAGGAAATGCCAAGGGCAAAATAGATGGAAGGGAAGCTCGGTGGCACCGGTGACGTGCTGATAAAGGATGAGAGAAGATGCTGAGTCAAGCTGCTCGGGAAAGTCACTGGACCAAGCCCGGGGGTTCAGATTTCCTTGAAGAGGTGGATGAAACCCACCCACGGGGAGAACTTTAAAACCCCTGAGACCATTTGCAGAGCCCTGTGTATTCTGGTGCCTGCCTACTGCCTCTTCCCATTCCCTGTTTGTTTAATGAATGAACAGCAGCTAGAGAGATTTCTAACGCTGGCTCTCTACCATTAACTTTGTGGTCTTCGCCTGGCTGCTTCTTGATTTTAGTTTATCCTCCTTTGGCCTTGGTTTACACCTCACTGGAGTTTAACGTTGTTCAACAGCCATTAAGTGAAGGTCACCGTGAACTAGGTGCTTTGAAGGAAGGGAAAGGTGAATAGAATACAAGCCTTCTGCCAAGAAGTTTACAACGCATACAAGGGACCAACATGAACACAAAATTAAGAGAAGGCATGGCCTCACCGAGAGTTGTTCGAGAGTTGTTCCTGGTATTCGCTGTCCGGTTGGTAGGTTTGACTGCACAGCTCTACGCGCTGTCCCAGACAGGCCTAGCCCAAGAATAAATAACGTCTTCCTTGCCACAGTGATTACATCAGAGCTGAACTGTAAATCCAACTACCACAGGGCATTTCCAGGCTTTGCCAATTAGATCAAGTGTGGGCCAATTTATTCAGTGATTAGAGGTGAGGAGACTTTCTAGCTTGTGGAGGTCTACAACCATTTTGCTACAATGAGGGGCCAGCCTGAGCACCAATCCATCTCATGGGCAAGAAGCACCCCAAAAAATCAGAATTAACTTTGACAACCCCACCCCCACCCCTGCCTCTTACTAGTTTTCTTAAGCTAGTGCCTTTCTGTTACTGTTTCAGATTGCTTAATTTTATTTTTAAGATTTTATTTATTTATTCATGAGAGACACAGGCAGGCAGAGACACAGGCAGAGGGAGAAGCAGGCTCCATGCAGGGAGCCTGATGTGGGACCCGATCCTGGGTCTCCAGGATCACCCTCTGGACCGAAGGCAGGCACTAAGCCACTGAGCCGCCCAGGGATCCCCATGTTTCAGATAGTTTTAGATAGTGTTTTCTGTTAGTAGCATCTGAAATAGAATGCTACTTGTCTCCCTAGACCAGATTACTAATTTGGCATCTTTTCTAAACTATACTAATACTCATTCAGTATTTGTTTTAAGGAAAGCCTGAGTAGTAAAGACTAGATGGGTGGTCTGTCTCTTTACTGTCACAAACAGTTCAGCTCTGGTCTAAATTTGTATATCCTACTCACAAGAAAGATATCTCTGCACTTACTTGAATCTAACTTCCTTATAACGTGACATGCAATGTTCCTGGAGCAGAACTGAGGAGGAGGAAGGTGTGAAAATCTCACCACCACGTTAGGCCACATACCAAAGTACCACTTCCAGCCACACACAGAACTATTCCCCTTGAGGAATTCCATTAAATACAACTTTCTCCTCATTACATTTTCCGTTTTTTTTTTTTTAAGATTTTATTTTTAAGTAATCTCTGCACCCAACGTGGGGCTCGGATTTACAACGCCGAGATCAAGAGTCACACATTCCATAGACAGACAGCCAGGCATCACTCCTCATTACATTTTCAGTGATAAAATGTGTCAACACTTTTTATGGATTGAGGTTCTAGACAATCACCCAACTGGTCCACCCCCTTAACCTAGCTCCAATTAAAAAACATCAGTATTGGGACACCTGTGTCACTCAGTGGTTGAGCGTCTGTCTGCCTTCAGCTCAGGGCATGATCCTGGAGTCCCAGGATGACTTCTGCACCAGGCTACTTGCACAGAGCCCGCTTCTCCCTCTGCCTGTGTCTCTGCCTCTCTCTCTGTCTCTCATGAATAAATAAATAAAATCTTTAAAAACAAATCAGTATTGTAATTAAAGTGTCCTAAGATTATACTACATGAAGTCAAAAGTCTCAGGAGTAGTTTTTCCACCTATTAGCTGCGTGACTTTAGCAAAGTCACAACCTCATTTTCTAATCTATAAAATGAACAATTATTCCTGAACTCAGAATGTTGAAGGATTAAATGAGATAAAGTATGTAACTTCACTTTATGAACTTAAAAATTGATAGATGGGGATCCCTGGGTGGCGCAGCAGTTTGGCGCCTGCCTTTGGCCCAGGGCGTGATCCTGGAGACCCGGGATCGAGTCCCATATCGGGCTCCCGGTGCATGGAGCCGCTTCTCCCTCCGCCTGTGTCTCTGCCTCTCTCTCTCTCTCTGTGACTATCATAAATAAATTAAAAAAATAAAAAAAATAAAAAAAATTGATAGATGATAAATTTTTTGTATCTAAAGAGCTGATAAACATATCCAAAAAATATTAAGAGATAATCATATATCCATATGCTATATCCTAGTATCTTTAGAAAAGACTCAATGTAGTTAGATCATGCATGAAATTTTGAATTCAGTTCCAAGCACCTCCTATTAATCCTTTTTCTTCCCATCTCTGAACCCGTCAATCCTCCCTGATCTCAACATCTCTCTTCCACTAATTTCTTCTCTCCATATAATCATTTTCAAGCCTCCTATAATTCCAAGTCACATTTCTTCCTTTGCCAAGCATACATCTATTTTAATCATATTTCTTCACTCCTCTACACTTTTCTGATAGTGTTTGACCTTAATCTTTACTGAAACTAATATCAAGGAAACCGAACAATGAATTTATTTTTAAATTTTATATACACAACTTTTTATTCTGAAATTTTTAAACACCAAGAAAAGTTGAAAGCATAATACGATGAACACCTGTATATTCCAACGAGATTCAACAATTATAGATATTTGAACAATAATTTTTATTAAGGTATAATTTACATACAATGAACTCATGTCTTAAGCTCTTCAGTTAGTTTTGAAAAATGCTTATTAAGTTACAGAACACTACCATTACCCCAAAATGTTCCAAGTTCTTTCTTGCCCCGTCCCAGTCAAGGTTCCCAAAAGAAGCAATCAATGATCTAATGTCTAATACTATATATAGAGAGAACTAAAAAATGAAAGAACATTCTCTACTTATTTTTAAGTGCTATAATATCTTTGACGCCAAAACTAAAAAAAAAAAATATATAGTTTTCCCATCTAACTTATAAACACATCTTACTCTAGTAATACAAGGATGGTTTCACACAGCATATATATTAAACAACTTGGTAATTTGATCCAACTCACCACCTGAAAACAACCTAAAAATCTGGGTTTAGGGATCCCTGGGTGGCGCAGCGGTTTGGCGCCTGCCTTTGGCCCGGGGCCTGATCCTGGAGACCCGGGATCAAATCCCACGTCGGGCTCCCGGTGCATGGAGCCTGCTTCTCCCTCTGCCTGTGTCTCTGCCTCTCTGTCTCTGTCTGTGTGACTATCATGAATAAATAAATAAAATCTTTAAAAAAAAAATCTGGGTTTAGGGGCAGCCCGGGGGCTCAGCGGTTTAGTGCCACCTTCAGCCCAGGGCCCAATCCTGAAGACCTGGGATTGCGTCCTGCGTGGGGCTCCCTGAGTGAAGCCTGCTTCTCCCTCTGCCTGTGTCTCTGCCTCTCGCTCTCTCTGTGTGTCTCTCATGAATAAATAAATTCTTTTTTAAAAAATCTGGGTTTAGAAAAACAGAACCAAATGCCTAATATAAGGAATTATCCAACTAAAATCTTAGAAAGAAGTAATCCAGACAGTTAAACCAAACACTTGTCCTGAAGGCATTTGACAATCCAAAGTAAAATCTATAATATGAGCTCTGACTTTTGCAGGATTGTTGAGCAAGAGAGAAATAAATCTAAATCTATTGCCACAGAAGATGGAAAGTCTAATAAATACCCTTCATCTTTAATAAAAGACTGCATAGGGTAAAGATGTAAATCAGCACTTCCAAAGGTTGCAATTAGGTTTAACAGTAATCAGAAAATCTCAAGCTTTGTATACTAAATAAACAGGTCCTGTAGAGGCACTCTGCAGACACTGGGCAGAAACAATTAAGTCCTCTCCAAATTATATCATGATCCCAAACCTCAAATCACCCTGCACAGATAATTTTCCAAATAAAAGGACCAGCACACAGTAAAAAATCAGAATAAGACTGAAACCAAAGCACACTTACACTAAAAAATAAAAAGTTTGATAAGAAGAATCTAACAAAAAAAAAAAAAAAAAGAATCTAACAGAAACTCTATTCCAGAATTGAGAGGTTTAAGAACTCAATGCAGGGATGCCTGGGTGGCTCAGTGGTTGAGTGTCTGCCTTTGGCTCAGGGCATGATCCTGGAGTCCCAGGATCGAGTCCCACATTGGGCTCCTTGCATGAAGCCTGTTTCTCCTATCTCTGCCTTTCTGTGTCTCTCGTGAATAAATAAAATCTTTAAAGTAAAGAAAGAACTCAATGCATAAGTTTAATAGTATACACACTCTAAGAGAAAATAACCAGAATGTATATCAGAAGGCTATTTATTTTTTTAAAGATTTATTTCTTTATAAGAGAGAGTGAATTGGGGGGGAGCAGAGGGAGACAGTCCTCAAGCAGACCCCACACACATACACCAAGCATGGAGCCTGACATGGAGCTGCATCCCCACGACCCATGAAATCACAACCTGAGCTGAAACCAAGAGTCAGACACTCAACCAACTGAGCTACACAGGCACCCTAGAAGGCTATTCAGAATGAAGCACCGAGAAAACAAAACAAAAAAATGGAAAATGCATAAGAAAATAATGGAGGCCTAGAAGATGATGTTGAAAAGGTCTAACAAATGTTTAATTGGAGTCCTCAAAGAACAAGAAAGCCAGAATGAGACAGAAGAATTATGTGAAGAGACAAAAATCTGAGATGTTCTAAACTGATGAAAAAAAACTCAGTGAAAGGGCAAAACCCTTTGCCATCCTGCCTAAGAACTTGACCTTCAGGTAATTTTCTAGCTTTGTTCACTGGGAGGGTAACAGAGGGTTACAATTTTTTAAAAAATGACCTCTGACTAGTAAATTGCCTCTGATTCAGGAGGAACTATAAATGAACTAACTATAAATACATGATGAGGAGGCCATACTTGGGTCTTTCCTGAGGGAGTTCAATTCACCAGTAAAATATAGCAGTTTTAAGTTTGTATGCAACGGATGGCATGACCTTCATGTGTTATACAGAACTACAATGAAAAATAGAATTAATCTGTAAGTATAGTGAAGCATTTTACTATACCTATCTTCATAATTGATAAAAAAGACAAAGAAAAAAATCATTAAAGTTATAGATTTTTGTTATGACATAATTAGCAAACTTGACCAAGTGAATTATAATGTGCAGAAAATGCATTATTTCAAGCACATATGGAATATTTACAAAAATTAAACATATTCTGACAATAGAGCAAGTCTCAACAATTTTTAAAATTGTGGTAAAATACACATAAAATTTTCCATCTTAGCCCTTTTAAGTGTACAGCTCACTGCCATTAAGAATACTGATACTAAAAAAAAAAAAAAAAAAAAAGAATACTGATACTGGGTATCCCTGATGGCGCAGCGGTTTAGCACCACCTGCAGCCTGGGGTGTGATCCTGGAGACCCGGGATGGGGTCCCACGTCGGGCTTCCTGTATGGAGCCTGCTTCTCCCTCTGCCTGTGTCTCTGCCTCTCTCTCTCTCTCTCTCTCTCTCTCTGTCTCTATGAATAAATAAACAAAATTGAAAAAAAAAAAAAGAATATTGATACTATGGGCACCTGGGTGGTTCAGTGGTTGAGCGTCTGCCTTTAGTTGAGGGAGTGATCCTGATCTGGGGATCGAGTCCCTGCGAGGAGCCTATTTAGGCCACATACCAAAGTACTACCTCCAGCCACACAAAGAACTATTCCCCCTGAGGAGCCTGTTTCTCCCTCTGCCAGTGTCTCTGCCTTTCTCTCTGCATCTCTTGTGAATAAATAAATAAAATCTTAAAAAAAAAAAAAAAAAGATTAGTCATACTGGGGGTGTCTGGGTGGCTCAGTCAGTCAAGCATCTAACTGGCTCAGGTCATGATCTCAGGGTCTTGGGATCTGGCTGAGCGGGAAATCATTTTGTCCCTTTCCCTCTCCCTCTACCCCTCCCTTTATGTATGCCCTCTCTGTCTCCCTGTCTCTCTCAAATAAATAAATGAAATCTTAAAAAAAAAAAAAAAAAAAAAAAGCATAGTCATATTGGGGGCACCTGGGTGGCTCAGTCAGTTAAGTGGCTGACTCTTGATCTCAGCTCAGGTCTTGACCCCAGGGTCATGAGTTCAAGCTCCACATTGGCCTCCACTGTGGGTGTGGAGCCTACTTAAAACAAACAAAAAAAAGTTAGAGTAGTCACACTGTTGCACAACCATGTCACCATCCATCTCCAGAACTCTTTTTATCTTCCCAAACTGAAACTGTACTCATTTAAAAATAACTCCCTATTCTGCTCTGCCTCTAGCCCCTGGCAACCACCATCCTGCTTTTCCTATGACTACTCTCAGTATCTTACATAAGTGGAATTATACAGCATTTCTGTTTGTGACTGGCTTATTTCCCTTAAAATAGTGTATTCAGAGTTATATCCCTGTTATAGCATACATCAGAATTTTCTTCCTTTTTAAGGCTGAATAATATTCCTTTGTATGTATATACAATGTTTTGTTTATCTATTTATCTGTCAATAAACATTTAGGTTTATCTCAGTCAGTTTGGGCTACCAAAACAAAATATCACACACTGGGTAGCTTGAACAACTTTTTTTTTTTTTTTAATCACAGTTCTGAAGGCTGGGAAGTCCAAGATCAAGGTGCCAGAAGATTTGGTATCTGATAAGGGCCCCCTTCCTGGTTTGCAGATAGCTCCCTTCTTGCTGTATTCTTACATAGCAGAAAGACAGAGCTCTGGGTTGTCATCTTCTTATAAGAACATTAATTCCATCATAGGGCCTCCACCCTCCAACCTTATCTAAACCCGAATACCATTACATTGGGAATTAGACCTTTAGCAGGTGGATATCGGGGAGTTGAGGAGAGCACAGACATTCTGTCCATAGCAGGTTGCTTCTACCTTTTGACTATGGTGAATAATGCTGCTATGAACATGGGTAGAGAGATACTTCTTTGAGACCCTACTTTCAATTTTTTTTTTTTTTTTTTTTTTTTTTTTTTAGTATCTACTCAGAAGTGGAATTGCTGGAGCACATGGTAATTCTGCTTTTTTGTTTTAAGGAACTGCCATACCCTTTTCAAAAGTGGCTGCACCATTTTACATTCCTACCAGCAATGCCCAAGGGTTCCAAATTCTCCACATTCACATTAATACTTGTTATTTTTCTGTTTTTCAAAAGTTGCCATCTTAATAGGAGAAAGCTGGTGTTTCATCATTTTGATTTGCATTTCCCTAGTGATTATTAATGTTGAAAATCTTTTCATATGTTTATTGGCCACATGTCTATCTTCTTTGAAGAAATGTCTACTCAAATCCTTTACCAATTTTTAAATACAGATTGTTTTCTTGTTGTTGTTGAGTTTCACTAAATTTAAAAGGATTGAAATCATACAGATTATGATCTGTGCACAATTAAGGTAGAAATCAGTAAGAGATAACTAGAAAATCACCATATTTTTGGAAATTAGGAAGTAGCTTTCTAAATAACCTATGAGCCAATGAACAAAAATCACTACGAAAATGCAAAAACTATTTACCTGAATGAAAATACAACATACCAAAATCAGTGAGTTGTACCGAAAACCATAGTTATAGGGAAATTTATAACCTTAAACTTGCATGTCAGAAAAGAAAAGGGCTGGCAATCAGTTAGTCCTTCCTTTCTTTTCTTTCTTTCTTTCTTTCTTTCTTTCTTTCTTTCTTTCTTTCTTTCTTTCTTTCTTTCTTTCACCAAAGCGCAGTTAGGTGTTCTAAGTCCCTTCTAGTTTATCAACATGCCACAGAAATTTTACCATTTTCTTTGTGACCTGAAAAAGGCTAGGAAGCGCTCACCTAGAGAAACTCTTACACCGCACATACATAGTAGGAGGTATATAAAAGGGTATTTATTACATCACTGTTTGTAATAGTGAAGCACTGAAAAAAAACTTACCTTGTCCATCAAGAAGAGAGTGTGCTATGTTCCTGAAAAAAAGAATGCTATGTGTATAAAATAAGAAAAAAAATTAATAAGCCAGAGTTACACACAACAAATAGGCAAATTCCAAAAACCATGTGAAATGAAAAAATCAAGTTGGAAAAAAGGTTAAATACCCTTTCTACAAATTTTTCTGAAATATGAAACAATGGTATAGATTTACAGATATGTACATATGTGATAGAACTTCAAAAACATGCATGTGAATGGTGAATACCAAAACCAGGACAGTGGGTACCTCTGAGAAGGGAATGGGATTGTAGGGTATTCTGCAGGATTCCATGATAATTTTTTTTTCTTAAAAAAAAACAAACAAACTCAAAAACAAAAAAAAACCACTTGAAGCAAAGATGGCACAGTGTTAATATATGACAGATTTGGAGGCACCCGGGTGACTCAGCGGTTGAGCATCTGCCTTTGGCTCAGCTCATGATCCTGGGATCCCGGGATCAACTCCCACATCGGGCTCCACACAGGGAGCCTGCTTCTCCCTCTGCCTGTGTCTCTGCCTCTCTCTTTCTCTCTGTGTCTCCCATGAATAAATAAATAAAATCTTAAAAAAAAAAAAAGTGACAGATTTGGAAAGTGGATGTATCAATCTACTTTCCTCTATATTTGTGTGCTTGAAATATTTCATAATAAAATAGGAAATACATCCTAGATCTGATACTTCTTTACAACTTCCCTGCTCCTGCTACCATCAGCCTGAGTGACTGTAGGAGCCTCCTGTCTTGTTTAGTTGCTTTCTATCTTGTCCTGCTATGATTATGTGCCACCCAACAGCCAGCATGATATTTTATAGATATAAATCTGAGTTCACTGTCCCCTGATGCAAAACGTTTGAGTGGGTTTACAGCACTCTAAAAATAAAAATTACACTCCTTACCACAGTCCACAGGCCCTGTGTTATCTCCAACACTTGGCTCTTAGTCTTTTTCCACTATCATTATTTGTGCCCCCAAACTTTTACCTTTCTTTTGGAACCTTTCACTAATCAAATGATATTAATTAATCGTTTATGGGTACAATTATTCCTAGAGTCCTCAGCTTCCACTAGAATATAAATTCCATGAAAGTGGGGACTTGGTGCTCTTTTGTAACCCCATTGCTAAGAATATCATTAAGTGTGATGCATTTTTTTTGGATGAATGAATAAATGATTTCTTTTTCATTCAAAAAGGAGGGGATTACACTTTAGTGGTTATAAAAAAAAAAAGGTACAATCAAACAGATGGAGGCTGAAAATTACAGGGTACTCTGTCAATGATAACAAAAGCTAAGACTCATTAAGCATTCATTATGCACCAGGCATTTCCAAGCACTGGGACCGCATCCTTCTTGGGGTGCATGTCAGTCTTGTTCCCCTTTTCATAGGCCCTAAAAAATCTGTTTGTGACATAGAAGCCTCCTCCCCAGTCCTAGCTAATTGGATCTGGATCGAACATGGGGTGAGAAAAGCCCATCTGTTAGCCAGGAGGAAGCAATCAGATGCTTTTTCTTGAAAATTGTGCTGAGAGTCGTGCGGGCTCAAAGAGTTTGAAGATGAGTCATGTTAATGGCAGGACATTTTTGAATGAAGGGGACAGCTGTTGAGGTTGCTGAAGCTGCACTGGTATCTGCCCTTTCTGGACTTTGTTGTTCAATGTTTCCTGGGCTTAAAGACATAGTCACCCCTCTGTCCTCCCGGTGACATCCAGTCCCTTTGTTTTTTAAAATGAATGCTGCTAAGTCTCTTTGTTTTGTTGATGATTCATTCTAAAGGCAGTAAACCATCTCTTAATCAAGGACACTTGATTAGGACAGTCTTCCCCATGCGTGGTCTCATTAAATTCTTGTAACATTATGAGAGGGTATTACTCTTCCCATTTTACAGACAAGGAGACAAGGCTTGAACAGGTCCAAAGCCATCCCTAAAATCACAGAGCAGTGAAAATTGCAATCCTGGTGTGACTCTGGAGAGGAGCCAGAGCCGCTCCATATTTCTGCAAAGGCAGCACTGTGCTGAGATGAGGTTAGGAAACGACAGCCAACATTTTAATACCCTGTAGGGTGCTGTACAAAATGACACTGATAAAAATGATGGGGCAAACCCCAGATTTCTTTTTAAAGATTTTATTTTTTGATGAGAAACACAGAGAGAGGCAGAGACAGAGAGGCAGAGGGAGAAGCAGGCTCCTCGTGGGGAGCCTGATGTGGGACTCGATCCCAGGACCCCGGGATCATGCCCTAAGGGCAGATGCTCAACTACTGAGGCACCTACGGGCCCCAAAGCCCAGATTTCATTCTGCTCTTGGAGAAGATCCAGAAAAAGTGTTATTCTCACTTTTCCACAATCGTTGGCAGAGAGAGATTTATATCAATGCAGAATGGCTATATGATTAAAACGTTTTCTCTTTCTGTTGACAGAGTTGACAGTTTTTAAAGAATGGCAGGATTCTTTCTTTAGCAACATAAAAAACAGACTTTTAACAATATGTATTCGGAGATGACTTAGAGTTGACTGTCACAGGGTTTGCAATGAGGCAGGGATATTTCTTGTCATTCCTGATAACTTCCCCTCATTCTCGCATGTCTTGAGGAGCCCTACTAAAGGGGGTGTGACACAGTGAGGTTGTGAATACAGAAATCCAAGGTGTTTACTCAGGGAAGGGCTAGGGGAGAGAAAGGCACCAGGATTGATGGATTAAAGTCTGATTTGAAGAGAAAAATCAATCAATCAAAGCTTATGATTTAAAAACTGTCAGAATTCACTTTGTAGAACATCCTCGCTGTGAGAGAAAAAGAAAGTGGAATAATTTGTTTTCTCCAACTGAAGTTGAACTGTATTTTCTGACTTTGCTTCTCCCTCTTGCTCTGCCCCTCCCCCTGCTTGTGCCCTCTCTCTCATGGTCTTTCTTTCAAATAAGTCAATAAAAAAAATTTTTTTTTAAAAAAGGAAAATTTGCATTCATTTCTATTTTTCCTGATTAAGCAAACTCTATGTTCAACGTGGGGCTTGAACTCACCACCCTGAGATTGACAGTCGCTCTGCCAACTGAGCCACCCCGGCACCCCTGAGTTTCTTTTTTTTTTTTAAAGGTTCTTTTTTTTTTTTTTTAATTTATGATAGTCACACAGAGAGAGAGAGAGAGGCAGAGACACAGGCAGAGGGAGAAGCAGGCCCCATGCACCGGGAGCCCGACATGGGATTCGATCCCCGGTCTCCAGGATCGCACCCTGGGCCAAACGCAGGCGCCAAACCGCTGCGCCACCCAGGGATCCCCACCCCTGAGTTTCTTAAAGGGAAAACTTATGCATGTGCCTTTGCTTTTTCTTTTTAAAGCAGTGTATTTAATTAAAACTAACACTAAGGGGTGCCTGGGTGGCTGAGTCGGTTAAGTGTCTGACTTTTGGTTTCCGCTCAGGTCATGACCTTAGGGCCATAGGATTGAGCCCCACATCAGGCTCTGCTCAGTGCAGAGTCTACTTGGGATTTTCTCTCTGCCTCTGTCCCTCCTGCTCATGCTTGCTCTCTCTCTCTCAAATAAATAAATAAATAAATAAATAAATAAATAAATAAATAATATTTTTAAAAACTTAATTTTAAAACATGGTGAGATGAGACTGGGGAGAGATATACATGTTCAGATCCAAGTTTGGATGATCTGGGACACCACACAGGATTTTGGAGGTAGTAGTGTGGTAAGATCTCTGTTCTAGAAAACTAACTCTAGGAGTAACTCTGGCCAGATAATCTCCAAAGACCTTACCTGAGACTATACCCTCTCATTATAGTACCTGCTTCATTATTCTTCATCTGGACTGCTTCCAAAGCTTCCTTCCTGACCTCCCAACTCCTGGCAGTCACCTTTTCAAAGTTGCCTTAATTTCTGAAGAATATTTTCACTGGTTAGAGAATTCTAAGTTAACAGCATATTTTTTTCTTTCAGGACATAAGAGATTTTTTTTTTTTTAAGATTTTATTCATTTATTCACGAGAGATAGAGAGAGAGGCAGAGACACAGGCAGAGGGAGAAGCAGGCTCCATGCAGGGAGCCTGATGTGGGATCCGGTCCTGGATCTCCAGGATCACGCCCTGGGCTAATGGCAGCACTAAACTGCTGAGCCACCTGGGCTGCCCTGTATTTTTATAATTAACTGGATTCTCAGATTGTTTCAATGTCTTGGCTATTATCAATAATGCTGCAATGAATTTAAGGATACAGATACCTGTTCAAGATGGTGATTTCATTTCCTTTGGATATATACCCAGAAGTGCAACTGATAGATTAAATGGTAATTCTATTTTTAATTTTTTGGAGGCGTCTCCATACCATTTTCCCTAGTGGCTGTACCAATTTATATTGCTACCAACAGAACATAAGAGTTCCTCTTCTTCATATCTTTGCCTGCCTTTTTAAAAATTTGTCTTCATAATAATAGTCATTCTAACAGGCGCTTTTGACTTGCATTTCCCTGAGGATTAGAGGTGTTGAGCACCTTTTTGTGTATTTGTTATTCACTATATGTCTTCCATTTTTTTTACTGGATTGTTTGGGAGTTATTTTGCTATGGAGTTGTGTAAGTTCCTTCTATATATTTTTTTTTTTTTTTTGTCCATTGAGGCATTTTATTTGCACGAATGAATTACATCCCTAGAAAAAGAATCCCAGGATTTTCCCTCCTGTGTGTTTTCGTCTTGCTTCTTCATGGTCCATGATGCCAGCTGAGGTTGTCAGTACAATGAAACCAAACTGGCGGGATGGGAGCAGGTTATTCTGCCATTTTTCTAGATCTTTCAGTTGTACATCAAATCTGGGGCTGATCACTCCACACTTGTTTAACCTGCTTGTGAGGTTCACAACAATTTTCCCAGCTCTGTGATCATCGATGATTTCAAATTCGCCAATGTAACCATGCTTCATCATCACAGTGAGAAATCAGACGATGACTTTGGAGCATGGCCTGATAAGAACCTGGTGCTTGCCTCTCTCTTCAGCATTGTTGATGCTCTTGAGAGCATCTGCCAGGACGTTCATGCGCACCATTGTGGCGGCTCGGAGAGATGGCAGAAAGAGCTCCTTCTATATTTTGGATATTAACCTCTCAGAAAGGTGGCTTGCAAATATTTTTCTTCCATTCCATAGGTTGTCTTTCCGTTTTGTTGATAATTTCTTTTGTTGTGAAGAATCTTTCTAGATTGATGTAGTCTAATCTGTTGATTTTTGTTTTTGTTGCTTGTGCTTTGGTGTCATATCCAAAGAAATCATTGCCAAGGCCTATGTTAAGGAGCTTTTCCCTATGTTTCCTTCTAGGAGTTTTATAGTTTCAGGTCTTATATTTAGGTTTTAATCCGTTTCAAGTTAATTTTTGTGAATAGTGTAAGATGGGGGTGCACAACTTCATTCTTGTGCATGTGAATATCTAGTTTTCCCAACACCATTTACTGAAGAGACTGTCTTTCCCCCATTGGCTCACTTGTCAAATATTAGTCAATCAAAACAAATTTCTTAATGTGAGTCTTGGTTAGAAAAGTTTGAAAGCCAGTGGTCATGTGAATGAGATTCTTTAGAAAAAATTACATTAAATTTGGAAATAACACAAAACAGTATAGCATGACCTCCCAATGTCACACTAGAACAATGCTTAGGAGGTCAATCTCTATCCAATTGGACTTTCTGTGATGATGGAAATGTTCTATATGTGTGTTATTCAATTTTTCAGCCACTAGCTACATGTGACAGCTAAATACTAGAGACATGGCTAGTGTGACTGAGGGATTAAAAATTTAACTTTATTTAATTTTAATTAAAACTTGAATGTAAATGGACAAACTAGAGGAATGTATCTATGCCCCTGAGAAAAAATTCCAAAGGCTATGGTTGTATTGCTATGTAGAACATTAACCAGTTTTGTATCTAACCCAGCAGTGTCACTCTGTTTTCTTTAAATGCCTGTGAATATCTAGTACCTCAAAATGCTCTTTAAACCACTTTTACCATTTAACTGCCTCCCTCCCTCAAGGACTTAAGGGAAATCTTTGACATATGTTTGTTTATACAAAGAAATGTTATGTTTTTAATTTTTTGAAAATCCTGTCAACAAAACAGTGTACTAAGTGCAGCGGGAAATGTATGTAAAAATCAGGAATCATTTTCTCTCTGTTTAAACTCTGGGTGGGGTAAGTGTAGTGATTGGAAAGGCTCCATTGAACTGTCCTAGAAAGTGATTTCCTGGGTGAGTCTTAGAGGCAATACAGGCTTTTATTATGCAAATGAGGTCAGAATGATCCTCTAAGGAAAATAAACTGCTCAGGAGCAGTTGAGATTCTTGTATGCTGGGGATGGGGAAGTGGGGGGTTGCCTGGGTTGGGGTGGGAATGACAGGTGAAACTAGACAGGGAGGGTGGCCTCATGGTATAGTGGAAAAGCACACTGGCTTCAGTAAGGAGACCTAGTTTTGCTTCCTAACTTTATCTTGTTGGATAACTTAGAATTGGCTATTTGGCTCATTGGGCCCATTTTCACAACCATAAATTGGGAGTGTTAGTAACTTTTCCATGGGGTGTTAGGATTAAATTAGCTAACCACACAAATCATATAGTGCGTTGTCTGGTGCTACAGATGTTTTAATAAATTATAGTTACTATTTCTAAGTTTCAAATGGCGCTACATTTAAATAAGGTAAAGGTGTAAAATAACGTATAATTGGCTCTCCTAATTAGGAAGTTATTGAAGACTCTAGTAAGAATAGCTTCAAAGGAGGAGGGGCGGAATGTATTGAGAAACAGGTGGGAGGTGAGGGAGTGAAGAAGAGGACAGCCAGTCCTTTCAAAAATCTTGAAGTAAATGGGAGAGAGGTGATTCAACTCAGCAATTTCAAGACGAGAGGTATCGTGTTCTTGTTTTTAGATTGAGCAAACTGGAATATTTTTGTATCCTAAGGTAGAGAATGGAAGAAGCAGCCTGAAGATAACGAGGAGGGGATGGTTCAGAGTAGGATTAACAGCAGAAACAGAAAGACTGTGAAGACACAAAGTAGTTAACACAAGAACATGGAGCAGAGGAAAGTGTAAAGTCCATGTCTGTCCGCTTCTAAGGAGCATAGGTCTGAGGTGGAGGGAGTCAAGGAGAAGGGATAGGCTGATGCACACTCTGCACCCCAGAAAGCCTCCGACACCCAAAGTCCACAGCAGATTTTTCCCGTCTAAAAGGACCACTTGCCGACATTTCGAAGTTCTTTCCGCACCTTTGCCTTAATTCAGAGGGAGAAGGGGGCCTAGAAAAGACGGGATGTCAAAGTGTACTCTTGGGCACGCAAGCGTTGGGTCACAAAGGCCCGAACAGCTGCCGAAACCAAGGGCAGATACTGTGGTACAGAAACTGGGTAACTCGCCTTTTCGAGACAACTCAGCGAACCTAGACAGTTTCAAAGCCCGCCCCAAGCCTTGTCAATCACTCCTCCTCCCTCTCTTGATTGGTCAACGCTCCGGACCGACCGCGCTTATTTTAATATTGATTGGCATGAGAAAGAATCCATTTGTGCCCCGCGATTGGCCGAGCTGTTTCGGCTCCAGCCAATCGTGAAAGGGGGCGGGCTGGTTAAGCGTCAGGTTTCCCCAAGCCGCTTCCTCCGGGAGTAGCGGTCCAGCGAGCGACGGGCCCTTTTCACCGCAACGGCCCTAACGCGGAGGCTGATGGAGCTTTCTTACCAGACCCTCAAGGTCACGCACCAGGCACGGGAAGCGGTAAGGAAAGCAAAATACAAAAAAAGAACTGTACCAGCAGCGCCTCCCTCCTGTTGCGGCGGCCCGGTTTGCTTGTCTCCGGTTGCTATGGCGACAGAGGGATTCCTGCCCCGCCCTCTCCCAGCCGAGTGGCGCAGGCGCAGGGAGGGATCTTATTCCGTAATCCCCACTGGTCCAGTCCGCTGGCTGGGCTCGAGCCTGTGATGGGGATAGGATGGGTCTGGGACCCAGGCGGGGTTGGGTTTGAGGAAAGGGACTGCAGTTTGTGATTTAGGGAACGGTGTGGTATTTGTTAGACCCGCTGTCTTGATGGGTGAGCAGGTGTGGTCAAAATGAAGCTTGTTGAAAGGCAGGGCAGCTCTGACCCGGGGGTTGGGACCCTGATTCTCCACTTACCAGGCTACTTACCAAGAACTTAGGTATTTAATTCCCCTCTCGGGCCTCCAGTTCTTGGGCTGTAATCCTCTTCTCACGGAGATTACTTGAACTTTACAGCACATACAGGGGTTTCTGTTGTATCATCTGCTAACTGGCCAGCTGTACTTTCCACAATACTGCACATGAATTGAGGACATACTCAGTGCCAGGCATTGGGGAAATAAAAACAATGCTTTGAGAGGAGGGGGGATAAATACAAGTAAAGTGAAAAAAATACTGATACCTCTGGAGATTCTGATTTACTGATTTTGGGTGGATTCTGTGCATCGACTTTTTTTTTTTTTAAGCCCAGCAGTGTGATTACAGTGTATAGCCAAGGTTATGAACCGCTGCCCTAGTGTCTCCCACCTCAGAGATAACTAATAATACGGAAGAAGATAGAACCCTCTAGTTGGCCTTACATTCCCCTCTACCTACCAACCACTTTCTATTTCTCTCCAGCTTCTGGAAAGGGTTGGTGTTGCTACTGTCTTATGTCTGGATTGTCCTCAAGCTCATTTCAATCTAACCCAAATTACCTGCATCAGAGCCTTTTGCGTTGGCTTTTAATAAAGCAGATTCCTGGACCTCACCATGACTTCCTTACTGAATCAGAAACAATCTGGGATGGAGTCTTGAAAAGTCCATTATAAACACACACACAGGTTTGAAAACCACTGCCCTAAATGGTCCCATACATTTTCATGATATCCAGTGCCATCTATATGCCAACAACCCCTACCCCCTAAACTGATTCTAGAATGGATTTCTTTGCTGGGTCCCAAGACCACATGGTATTCTAGAAGATGGAATACAGAGAGGACAATGAATCAACTGATTACCTGACAAATCTGGTGGGGTATCTCAAGTATCTGCATCTTAATTTGTTCAATAGCTTACTTTTTGCTTCCCTTCTAAAACCTGTACCTGTACCGTTCCCAGTCTTCCTCCACCTAGGAATGTGAAACCACCATCTGCCAGTTGCTCAAAAGAGAGTTCTGGGAGTCATCCTTAGATCCTTCCTCCTAGTCCCTTCTTTCCGTCCTCTACATAAGGAAGACATCAGCATTCTTACTGATTCTATTTCTATAATAGGTCATTAATCATCCCTATCTCCACAGCCAAGATTCTGATCCAAGCCACCATAATCTCTTACCTATACCACTGCAATAGCCTCCTAACTATTCTTCCTGTTGGATTTTACCTCCCTCTAGTCCATTCTTCATCCAATGATCTTAAAATTGTGTCACTCCCTGATTGGCATCCTTTTATGGGCTTTTCATTACACTTAGGATAAAACCTCCAAACCATGTGACCTACAGAGCACTGCAATGATGTGGCCCAGCTTCCATGTCTGGTCTCTTCCTTACCACTTTCTGCTTTGCCTCCCACTGATCCAGGCACATTCTCTTTAATCTTACATGTTTCTGAACTCCACATACTCTGTACCATACAAGTTAGTATTTAATTGTGATTTATATTTATTTTTTAAGATTTATTCAACAATTTTAGGAGAAGGGCAGAGGGAAGAGAGAGAGTATCCTGAAGCATACTCACTACTACAAAGCTATACTCATCAAAACAGTATGGAACTGGCATAAAAACAGACACATAGATCAATGGAACAGAATAAAAAACTCAGATATGGACCCACAACTATATGCTCAACTAATCTTTGAGAAAGCAGGAAGAAATATATAATGGATAACAGAGCTTTTCTTTAACAGATGGTTTTGGGAAAGATGAACAGCCACATGCAGAAGAATAAAGTGAAACTGGACCACTTTCTTATACCACACTCAAAAATAAATTCCAAATGGATGAAAGACCAAATATGAGACAGGAAACCATCACAATCCTAGAGGAGAACACAGGCAGCAACCTTTTTTGACCTTGGCTATACCAACTTCTTAATAGACACGTCTCTGGAGACAAGGGAAACAAAAGTAAAAATGAACTACTAGGGCTTCATCAAGAGAAACAGCTTCTGTACAGCTAACAAAACAATAAAAAAACTAACGAGCAAAGGGTTTATCAATCTTAATAATTCTTTCAAAGAACCAGCTCCTAGTTTTGCTGATCTGTTCTGTTGTTTTTTTTATTTCTGTATCATCAATTTGTGCTCTAATCTTTATGATTTCTCTTACTCCTCCTGGATTTAGGCTTTATTTGCTGTTCTTTTTCCAGCTCCTTTAGGTGTATGGGTAGATTGTGCATTTGAGACTTTTTGTTTCACAACCAACACCAAAGTCATAAATTTTTAAAACTTATTTATTTTTGAAAGATTTTATTTATTTATTCATGGGAGACAGAGAATGAGGCAGAGACACTGGCAGAGGGAGAAGCAGGCTCCCTGCAGGGAGCCCGATGCGGGACTCGGTCTCAGACCAGGATCACTTCCTGAGCTGAAGGCAGACGCCCAACCGCTGAGCCACCCAGGTGTCCCAAGAAATACATTTATATGAGAATATTATAAGCAATGATATGCCAAAAAATTAGGCAAATCTGGAAGAAACGGATGCATTCCTGGAAACATAAACTACCAAAACTGAAACAGGAAGAAATAGAAAACCTGAACAGACCCATAACCAGCAAAGATATTGAAGCAGTAATAAAAAATCTCCCAACAAATTAGAGTCCAGGGTGAGATGGCTTCCCAGTGGAATTCTACCAAACATTTAAAGTAAAATTAATACCTATTCTTCTAAAGCTGTTTCAAAAAATAGAAATGGAAGGAAAATGTGCAAACTCATTCTGTGATGCCAGCATTATCTTGATCCCAAAACCAATAAAAAATATCCCACTAAAAAGGAGAATTATAGATCAATATCCCTCATGAATACAGATGCAAAAATTCTCACCAAGATACTAGTTAATAGGATCCAACAGTGCATTAAAAGGATTATTCACCATGACCAAGTGGGATTTATTCCATGGCTACAAAGGTGGTTCAGTACCCACAAATCAATCAGTGTGATACAGCACCATAAAATAAAGGACAAGAACCACATGATTCTCTCAATAGATGCAGAGAAAGCATTTGACAATATACAGCATCCTTTCTTGATAAAAACACCATATGTTAATGAAATTGAATTTAAATAAAACCATTCCATGCTCAGGGACTGGAACCAGAAAAGACTCTGAATAGCTAAAGAAATGTTGAAAAAGAAAATCAAAGCTGGTGGCATCACAATTCCAAACTTCAAGCTGTATTACAGAGATGTAATCATCAAAACAATATGGTACTGGGGCACCTGGGTGGCTCAGTGGTTGAGTGTCTGCCTTTGGCTCAGGTCGTGATCCTGGGGTCTTGGGATCGAGTCCCACATCGGGCTCCCAGCTGGGAGCCTGCTCCCTCCTCTGCATATGTCTCTCTTTCTGTGTCTCTCATGATTAAAAAAACAAAAAACAAAACAAAACAAAACAAAAAAAACAAGTTCTTTAAAAACAAACAAAAAAACCCCAGTATGTTACTGACCCCAAAACAGACACATAGATCAATGGAACAGAATAGAGAACCCAGAAATGGACCCTCAATTAATCTTCGATAAGGCAGGAAAGACTATCCAATGGAAAAAAGAGTCTCTTCAACAAATGGTGTTGGGAAAATTGGGTAGTCCCATACGGAAGAATGAAACTGGACCATTTCCTCACACCATACACAAAAATAGACTCAAAATGGATGAAAGACTAAATATGAGACAGTAATACATCAAAGGCAAGGGAAACAAAAGCAAAAATGAACTATTGGGACTTCAAGATAAAAAACTTTTGCACAGCAAAACAGTCGACAAAATTAAAAGACAACCTACAGGATGGGAGAAGATATTTGCAAATGTCTTATCAGATAAATGACTAGTATCCAAAATCTTTAAATAACCTATCAAACTCAACACCCAAAAGCAAATATTCCAGTCAAGAAATGGGCAGAAGACATGAACAGATATTTCTCCCTAAAGAAGACATACAAATGACCAATAAACACATGAAAAAATGCTCAACTTATCAGTCCGTACAGGGAAATACAACTCAAAACCACAGTGAGATATCACCTCACGCCAATCAAAATGGCTAAAATTAACAACTCAGTAAACAACTGATGTTGGCAAGGATGTGAAGAAAGGGGAGCCTTTATGCACTGTTGGTGGGACTGCAAGCTGGTGCAGCTATTCTGGAAAACAGTATGGAGTTTCCTCAAAAAGTTAAAAATAGAGCTTCCCCAAGGCCCAGCAATTGCACTACTAGGTATTTATCCAAAGGATACAAACATAGTGATTCAAAGGGGCACATGCACCCCAATGTTTATAGCAGCAATGTCCACAATAGCCAAATTTGGAAAGAGCCCAGATGCCCACCAACAGATGAATGGATAAAGATGTGGTACACACACACACACACACACATACACACAGGTGTATTACTCAGCGATAAAAAAGAATGAAATCTTGCCATTTGCAACGACGTGCATGGAACTAGAGGGTATTATGCTAAGCAAAATAAGTCAGTCAGAGAAAGACAAATACCATATGATTTCACTGATGTGGAATTTAGGAAACAAAACAGATGAACACAGCGGATGGGAAGGAAAAATAAAATTAGATAAAAACAGGAAGGGACACAAACCATAAGAGACTTTTAAAAAAGATTTTATTTATTTATTTGAGAGAGAGAAAGCACAAGCAGAAGGAGGGGCAGAGGGAGGGGGAGAAGCAGACCCCTCACTGAGCAGGGAGCCCAATGTGGGACTCGGTCTCAAGACCCTGAGATCATGACCTGAGCTGAAGGCAGATGCTTAACCAACTGAGACACCCAGGCACCCCAAGAGACTCTAACTATAGGAAACAAACTGGGTTTGTTGAAGGGGAGATGGGTGGAGGGACGGGGTAATTGGGTGATGGGCATTAAGGAGGGCACTTGATGTAATAAGCATTGGGTGTTATATGTAAGTGATGAATCACTAAATTCTACCTCTGAAACTAGTAATACATTATATGTTAATTAAGTTGAATTTAAATAAAAAAATTTAAAAAAGAAGAAAGGAGAGGGAAACCTTGAACAAAAATAAAAATAAAACAACAACAAAAACCTCAAAATAAATGTAGTATCTGATTAAAATAAGACTTTTTCCAATTTGTAGACTTCTGTGACTTTCTTTTTTTCAACTTGAATTTAAGATCCTCTTAAATGTGCTAAGGGCAAGGAAGCTCTGAGGAACAATTGCTTTAGTGTTTTTAATTTGACCATACAATTCAAAACAAGTAAACAGTAATTGGTATCAATGCACAAGAATGCTCTCTGGAATGCTATAATTGATCCACACATTCATGTGTACACACAGAATAATCCTGGAACAAAGTTAATTTTATTTATTTTCATATGTCATTATATATACTTTTCAGAAGTTGTGACTTTGCCTCTGTGAGACTTTTATATTAAAAAAATACCTGCTATAAGTGTTAGCTAATTAATGAGGTGGTTGACTAGGTTTTTAAACGAGTGTTGTTAAATGCCTTAGCTTTTATTAATTGCACAGGCCCCTAAAAAAAAAGAGTAATTGAAAATTTAATTACATCAATGTTTTTCTTGAAAGAACTGAGGCTTATTAAACTTTAAATGTTCAAACATTTAAGCATCTATTGAAATACCAATAGCAATAAACAATGTGCAGTTCTAAATACTAATTAAACAAACTCTAAATCACCATAAAGCAAAGCTGAATTTTAAGTAACTTTTATATTTTAAGTGCTCTTCTCTGCTCTTGCATAAAGAAGATTAACCACTTCACTACTGACCACTGCAGCAGCCTTGCAGGCATCTCCTAAGATGCTGTGGCAACTGTGGGATGTGGACCAAGAAAGGGAGACTAATCATTCAACCTGGAACATTTTGCTAATGTCACACTGCTACTCTTTGGAGACTTGTTTTTGCACCTTATTTCTCTTTTAACCACTAGAAGATAATATGAAAGTATACAGATATGAATTTGTATATTTGATGGTTTGGGTTAAAAATATCCCTCCTTGGGGCAGACCCGGTGGCACAGTGGTTTAGCGCCGCCTGCAGCCCAGGGTGTGATCCTGGAGGCCCCGGATCGATCCCACATCTGGCTCCCTGGGTGGAGCCTGCTTCTCCCTCTGCCTGTGTCTCTGCCTCTCTCTCTCTCTCTGTGTCGCTCATGAACAAATGAATAAAATCTTAAAAAAAATACCCCTTCTTTTGGAAAAATAACATTTTTTAGGTTTTATTTTATTTTATTTTATTTTATTTTATTTTAAGATTTTATTCATTTATTCATGAGAGACACACAGAAAGAGGCAGAGAGACACAGGCAGAGGGAGAAGCAGGCTCCCTGCAGGGAGAGCTGGATGTGGGACTCAATCCCAGGACCCCAGGATCACAACCTCAGCCGAAGGCAGACACTCAACCACTGAGCCACCCAGATGCCCCAGGTTTTATTTTTAAATGTAAAATGTATATATCTCACCACCCAGATGTCTCTCTCTCTCTCTCTCTCTCTCTCTCTCTTCTTCTTCTTCTTCTTCTTCTTAAAGATTTTATTTATTTGAGAGACACAGAGAGCATGTATGTGCATGTGAGAGCAGGAGAAGAGGAAGAGAATCTCAAACAGACTCCTTACTGAGCTTGGAGCCTGATGTGGGGTTTAATCCCATGACCCTGAGATCATGACTTGAGTGTGGACTTAGATGGTTAATAGTGGGAAGAAAGGGGACCAGAGAGGAGTGAGCTGTGCAAACAAATTGTTCCATATTTCTGAGGTTTTGGATGAAAACTGAGCTGTGCATTCATTCATAGAGTGAAAATGTACAAAGCTGGGGAAAAGCCAGTTACCAAGGAATGATAAGCTGAACAACTAGTGGTATTCATATAACCTCCTTATAACATTGAGAGACATTGTAACGCCAAGACCAAGTGGAGAAACGCTGTGGAGCAGCAGAGCACTCTAGAGGTACCAGTAAGGCCGTGCATTAGGAGAAAGCTAAACTAGCCCTAGAGTAAGGCTACTGTAGATCTCTCTCTCTCTCAACAAAGCTTAAAAGGAAGGCTTGGTAGAATCAGACTTACCTGCAAATAACTATCTGCTAAATAAAACTCAACACACTTAAAAAGAAGACAAGAAAATCCAGGCATTCACAAAAACTGGGATCTGATTAAAACACACACACACACACACACACACACACACACACACACACACACACACAAACCACTATCGGTTATTAGAAACAGGAAAAGATAACAAAACCAGGACAAAAATCAGTCAACAGAAATAGATTCTGAAATATGCAGGAGACAGAATTAGCAGACAAGGACTTTAAAAATAGCGATTATAAATATGTTTAAGGATTTAAGGACAAAATAATTCTAAAGAGGAAAAGACCAGAAGATACAAAAAGAATAAAACACAACTCGCAGAGTTGAAGAGGACAATATTTTAATCAGAAAGACTCACTGGAAACTATCTAACCTGCAGCACATGGGAAAAAGTTGAAGAAAAAAAAAATGGACAAAGCCTCAGTGACATGAAGGACAATAGCAAGTAGTCAGACATAGATGCAGTTCATATCCCAGAGCAGAGAGGAAGGGGAGAAAAAAAAAAATACAAAGACATCGTGGCCAAAATTTTCCCACAGATCCAAGAAACTCAAAACCTCCCAAGCAGAATACACACTTGTTGGCTGTGACAAAGCAAGCTGCTGTGTTACAAGGGGCCCTCTGGAGACATGCATGTGGCAAGGAACTGAAGGAAGTGTCCAGCCAACAGCCAACAAGAAACTGAGGCCCACAGTCCTCCAGCTCATGAGGAACTGAACTCTGCCAACAACCATAGGGGCAGAAGGGACATGTTGGGGTGATGATAGAGATATTCTAAATGTGGATTACGGCATTGATTCTGTATGTGCACACATTCCCAGGCCCGGACACTGAAAATGAATGTGTCTGGGCCTGGGAATGAGTACACTGGGCCATGTGTAAATGATGCCTTAATAAAGGTGATTTCAAACATGGCCTAAAAACTCAAACGGTACTTAACAGAAAGATATACAATGGAAAGTAAATGCCTTCTTCCCTACTCGCCACCCACTCTCCGTCTCTGCCTTCTCACCTGTCAGGAACTGTTGTCTGTGTTTATTCTGTATCTATTTAGAAATATATTTGCCTGTCATAAGTGCATATGTATTTAAGTATTTTTTCTTTTCATGGAAGAGATCGTTTTCTTCATTCTGTATTTCTGCCTTACTTTATTACCTGTCTTGTAAGTCTTTTCACAAAGATTTCTGGAGAGCCTGAGTCAGCTACATTAAGTTCCGGAGATACGGTACTGAGAAAAAGACACTGCTTCTACCTGCATGGTGGTTATATTGTAGTAGGGAAGGAAGCTAACAGGTAAACAGAAGCCCAAGGAGAGAAATTGTGAAACAAAGAGCAGCCATAAGTCCAACTTTATTAGGGTATGCCCAACAATTTGCTACGGTGATTTTATCAGTTTATATTGCCCTCGCAATGCATGAGAATCGCCATCGTTCCACATCCTGAGCACTATTTGGTATTATCAATTATTTATCCTTTATTTTATGTCTCCTTGATTACAAATGAGGTCAAGTACCTTTTGGTTTGTGTATTAGCCATTTGGATACCTCATTTTGCAAAGCACCTATTTCTCTTGTGCATCTTTTGGGTTATTTTGTCTTTTTAATTGATTTTTGGGGGAACTCACTATATATTTGCATATTAATTCTTTTAAGTGCTGATATTTGCAGCATGCCAATATGTTCTCTTTTATGAACACAAATTTATATTTTAATAAAGGTCGCTTTATTCATCTTTTCTTCTATAGCTAGTGGGTGTTTTGTATCCTCAGAAAATCTTTCCTATTCCAAAATCATGAAGATGTTCTCTTATAGTCTGACAATCTTACTGTGTCCACATTTAGAACTGTAATCCATTTGAAACTGGTGTGTGCATGCACACACACACACACATCTGTGTGTAAGGTATAAGGTAGGACATACAATTTTTCCAAAGCATTTACCAAAAAGGTGTCCTTTCCCACACTGTTCTTCATCTGTGTATATGCAGAATTGTTTCTGGGCCCTTGAGTCTGTTGCACTGGTCTTGTCTATTTCCTGTGCTAATACCACACTCTCTTAATAACTGTAGTTGCACAATCTTGATACCTGTGAAAGCAAAGACTTGAAGTGCCTGGGTGGCTCGATAGGTTAAGCATCTCCCTTTTGCTCAGGTCATGATCCTAGGGTCCTAGGATTGAGCTCTGCATCTGGCTCCCTGCTCAGTGGGGAGTCTGCTTCTCTCTTTCCTCCCGGGCTCATGCTTTCTGTCGCTATCTCTGTCTCTCTCTCAAATAAATAAATAAAATCTTTAAAAAAAATTAAAAAAAGAAAAGATTTCTAGTGGTTCTTTGTTGTCAAATGGTTACCATTACTGACAATACATGTATTTTAGAAACAACTTGTCAAAATCCACAAGGATTACCAGATTTTGACTTGGATGGAATTGAATCTGAAGATAAACTTGAGGAGAACTGACAAAAAATGAATCTTCTGATCAATGCCTATCCTTTATATTCCAACTTCCTTAATTTTTTTCAGTAGCAATTTAGAGTTTTCTACATAGAGATTTTGCCCATCTTTTATTAGATAGACTTTTAGTTTCTTGATACTATTGTAAATGGTTTTCACATCATTGTAAATGGTTTCTTGTTTTTTAACTTCATCTTGTGTTTATTATTGATATGTAGAGATACAATTGATTTTTGTATACTGATTTGAGCAGCATTGAAAAATTCATTTATTAATTCTAGGATTATTTGTGGATTCTTTTGACTTCTTTATACAGT
Organism: Vulpes vulpes; assembly: GCF_048418805.1. Lineage (NCBI taxonomy): Eukaryota > Metazoa > Chordata > Mammalia > Carnivora > Canidae > Vulpes > Vulpes vulpes. The sequence goes on from NC_132792.1 coordinate 115,974,539, forward strand.
CATTATCCTTGAATAAAGTCAGAGTTTATTCTTTCCTTTTAATTCTTATGCCATTTGTTTTTCTTGCCTAGTTTTACTGGTTAAGACTTCTGATATAATGTTGAATAGAAGTGGGGATAAGAAGCATTATTGTTCCTGAGGGGGGAGGTACTAGCAATCCAGGACATCTTTTTTTTTTTTTTTTTTTTTTTAATGTAGGCCCCACATCTAGCATGGAGCCCAACAAGGGACCTGAACTCATGACCTTGAGATCGAGACCTGAGCTGAGATCAAGAGTCGGACACTTAATCAGCTGAGCTGCCCAGGAGCCCCTCAATCCAGGAACATTTTAATCCAGTTTCAGGAACTGAGATATTTCTGGATCACATAAAGAATGGGAGATTGAGCTTAGGCAGTTTAACTTCTCCTTTGTCCTTTTTCTTGGGACTGAGCCCTTTACAGGTTTTACCACGGTTTCCTGTTATGCTGGGTCCTGGATTCCTACTTCTGCACCTTTAGCACCTTGAGGTTGTCAAACATACTACTCAGACTTTTAGAAGCAGGCAAAGAACTTGAGGAAAAGTGACTTCAAATGCCTTGGTCAGGTCTGTGCATTACTGAATACATACACATACATACACACACACAGGTATATCTGTAGGGTAAAATTCTATAAGTGAAGCTGCTCTATTAAAGAGTTTTTATGTCTGTATATTTGACATACATGCATCTGTAGAATAAAATTCTCTTGGAAATAAATGAAAACCATCCAAATGAGAACAGAAGCCATTTATTGAGAATTTGCTGTAGCAAGGGACTCAGGTACCATCACTTTCATCTAGCAGAGACTCCAAGGCAAGTCAGGGAGTAGGAAAGCTTTACAGTGAAAAAAAGGGAAGGTTTCAGGTATTTTCTGACTACAGGGTATTGACTTGGGAAAGCTGAAGGCAGGCTAACTAGAAGCAGGGCACCTTCTGGGGCTGATTTGGAGAGCACAGTTGGCTTTTCCTGCTTGGTCCTGATTTGGAAACTACGGGCAAAAATCGGGAGGCTGGCAGGTGTTGATCAAATCTTGATCATTCTGGGCCAGTTACTACAGAGGCTGTGATTTTGTTTCCTGGACTGCTATAGAGTTTGTGGTTTGGTTTTCTGAGATGGTTGCTGCAGAGATTGTGGTTTGGCTTCATGAGCTTATGTGGGTCTGACCACTGTCCATTTATATATTCAGTCTCATCCTAAAACTGATGTGGCTGTACCAAAGAATATATACATTCAACATTTTGCCTAGTAACTTAGTAAAAGTTGTATCAATTTATAGGTCTCCTAGAAATGCATGATAATTTGCTCTGATGCAGCAGGCTGTCCTTTTGAACTTTACTCATCAAATTGGTAAAAATTTGTATCACATTATGCCTTTCATTTGCTTTTGTATAAGATTGGGTATCTTATCGTATATTTATGAGCCATTTGTGTTTCCTTTCCAGTGGACTATCTTTTCCTGTGTTTTGCACATTTTTATAGTAAATTGTTGGTCTTTTTTTCCCATTGATTTATAGGTACTTATGATATATAAAGGAAGTTGGTCTTTTGAATGTTAATAAAAATTGTAGATATCTTTCCCAGATTGTTGTCCTTTGATCTTGTTTTTGATTTCTAAAATTTTTATGTAGCTAAATTTATCACTTTTTTTAATGAATGGTTTCTGGGGTTTCTGTCCAAGAAGGCCTTGTTTTCTCTGAGATTAAAACACACACACACACCAACCATGCCAAGTAGTTTTATTTATTAAGTACAATCTGGGGATACTATTTTTTAACTAAAACGCTGTCTTATTGTTTACAGAGTGGCAACTTGACAAAGTATAACGAATCTTTAAATCCTCAGTGAAACTGAGACTTCTTCACATCCTCAGAATTTGAAAGTATTCTCCAGGCAGGGAGGCTGTTGCACAGATGCCCACAGGCACAACTTCTGAAAAGTACAGGAGTCAAGAGCCCAAAAGTTTCCACAAAGCCCAAGATTCTGGTCTCCTTAGGAAGTCCCATCCCCGAAACTCCACTGCCCGCCTTTTCCTCCCAGCACATTCCATGTCCAGGGCAAGTCCTCAGTTTATCGTTGGGAAGATCTCTTCTTGAAATGTTTTCATCATCTTGGGCATCACTGGGGCAGTTTTTCTTGGCGGGTTTCCCACTGCTGACCACCACGCCCAGTGGGCACTGCCGGAGCTCCGGCAGTCACAGGCCGGCTCCTTGGCGAAGAGTTCAAGCTGTTGTTCTGGCACTGCTGCAAAGAGTGCAGCTGCTCCCTGTGGGGTATGGTGCTGGCTTGATGAGCTGCTGCTCCTTTCAGAATTCTGGCCCCCTCAAACATCAGAAGGGGGCTGGGCCACACGGTTGAGAAGGACCAGCTTTGCCCATCAGCCTTTGGGCTTATTGGCAGGTGCAGCCCCGATATTCATTGTCAGTACGTAGCTGCCGTTCTCGGGCATCCTGAGGCCGCACGTATGTCTCCCATCACGCTTCATGCTCTTCTAGACCCTCTTAGAGTTTTGGTGACAATGAATTTTCTATAATCTATGTTTCTCCAACTAGTACATGATTGTATTTATGCAATATAGCTGATGGGCATAAAGTCTCCAAAATGGGTTCAAGGAGAGAATGTGTGACTCCTTCTACTTCAATGATAGAGGTGTTTTTAAGTACCCAGGTCCACTGTTGGCACAAGATTGTCATTTTGTGGAGATAGGCACACTGGGAACCAGAAGACATTTGCATCTTAGAATTCATTCAGTGTCCAGGAAACCCAGCTGCTTCTGCTCCCTGGGGTGAAGGCAGTGCTTCTTGCTTTGGTTGGAAAGAGGGTGGTCAACCCAAAGCAGAAGTGGTGGGTGACTGGCCTGTACCCCGGGTAGTGGCAGCTCTGGCAACACCAGTGGGGACCTCTTTCAGCTTGGCTGATGGGGCTCCAGACCACTGCAGCTTCTGGACTCGATTTTGTTCACCTTAGGTAACCTCTGGCCCGAGTCCAAGTTTTCACGAGTGCTTTTAGAATCTTTTTTTAAGTCCTTTTTCCCCGAGTGCAGTAGCTGAAGTTTTCACGATCTTTTGCTTCTTCCTCCCCCCGCCCCCTTCCAGGACCAGACATAGTTAAGTTTGCCTCCAAAGGCAAGTTGGGTGGCTCCACATCATCATGCAGATCTTTTTTTTTTTAAATTTTTATTTTAGTCACACAGAGAGAGAGAGAGAGAGAGAGAGAGAGAGAGAGGCAGAGACACAGGCAGAGGGAGAAGCAGGCTCCATGCACTGGGAGCCCGACATGGGATTCGATCCTGGGTCTCCAGGATCGCGCCCTGAGCCAAAGGCAGGCGCCAAACCGCTGCGCCACCCAGAGATCCCTCATCATGCAGATCTGCCTCCGCTTCATGGAGGGAGCCCACTGACTTTCTATCCACATTAGAAGTTTTAATTTTCCCTTCCTGAGTCCTTGGGTTGTTGGAACTTTTCTCTTTCACCTTGGGCAACAGACCTCCTGCCTACTTTCCTAACGTCTAAGCCGTCTAGACTTTGCTTGTTTTTGTCTGATTTGGTTTTCTGGAGCCATGCACTTTTCTTTTTTAAGGAATCTGAAGCAACCTCTCATGGAGGTGAAAACTTAAGGATGCAGTGATCTTCTTTCTTTCTTTCTTGACATCCCTGCAGAGGGCATTTCTTCTTTGTGTTATCTCAGGATGGAGGTTTTGGGCTTTCCTCCCTGGTGTGACTTCTGGGTGACCAAAGCACTGGACTTCTCCCATCTTTCGTACCCATTAGGAGTTTGTCCTTTTGGAAAGATTGATGCCCCTTCCCCTTGGAGCCACCAAGGTGTTGTTCTTGCCTGGGGCAACCCCTCCACCCCCCCTTTTCCCGAGGGGCATCAGAGTGGTTTTCTCTAGGCCTCTGGCATGCAACGTGGGCCTGCACGGGGCATCTGTGCAAATCCCCAGACAGTTCCTGGGACTCGCAGATGACGGAGGGGACCTCTTGGAACCAGAAGGTTCCTGCTTTGAGGACTACACTGGAGCAACGCTGTGGCTCTTCCTTGTTTCCTCTCACACGGCTTTGGGACACTGTGTGGGGCCTGTGGAGCTTGGAGGCTTTTCTGCATTATTCTTCTGTCTGTGCTCAGGACAGTCTGATGGGCTGCTGGAGGCTTTGCAGGGTTGAGGGAAGTTTCCCTCCATTCTGGCCTCATGAATAGTGGTTCCAGGGCACTTTGGGGAATCCTCAAAGTAGGGCTCAGGGTCTGATCCACGGGATCTAATCCACGGGAGTCAACTTCTCCTGGATCACAGCCCTGTCCGGGCTGAGGATGTGCTAGTGTCTGTGCAGGCAAGTCCTGCTGCCCTGGGCCAGGTGGATGGTCTCAGTCTCTTCAAATCTTGCTGCAGCTTCCGTAGGTGGAGGCTGGTGGCTGGGCACCTCCACAGATCCAGCATGAGTGGGTGCCCTGACCTCACCACCACCGCCCGAGCCCAGCTTGCATTGTGCCTCCTGCCTCGGGTGGGCCTGGCACCGGACCGGTGCACTCAGGGGAGCTGGGTCTGCGGCCTGGGTGCTCCCGGCAACGTGGCTTCTGGTCCTCGGGGTGTGGACCCACTGCAGCATGCAGCCCTGGAGGAAGGAGGCAGTCTGACCAGATCCTAGCCCCAGAAGTATTCCACCCACCCTCTGCTGGGGGGCTGTGAGCAGCACTGCCTCAATGAACAGAACTCCTGTGGGTGGTTCCTGGGCCTCCCCACCCTGCCTGGGTCCTGACAATCATCAGTGACCAACCTAGTGCCTTGTGCCTGCTGTTGACTATCTTAATTGTAACCTCGACTTAACCCAACAAAATGAGTTGTAGTCCCCGTTTTATGGCTGAGCAAACTGAGACTTACAGAGATTAAATTAACTTGCATGAGGTCACATAACAGAGAGAAGCTGTAATCTGAATCTAAGTAGCTTAGGTCTAAGGTGGAAGAATTGAGGCCTAGAGACAGGAAAGATTAGTCTAAATTTGAACACTTTAGCCCCGTGAAGATGGTAACAGTTCCTACATCTGGCTTGCCCCCAAAGCAGTGTATGACATTCAAATACATTCTTGAATGAATGAATACCATTTGCTCTGACCACCTGAACATCCACAATAGGGCCTGAGTCATGTCAGCCTGAGTACCAGCCCCCCTCCCCAGCCCAATTATCCTTGGAGGCACTTGCCCTTCTCTTAGAAGGACTGCATTTTATTATTACTATTATTACCACTAAAAACAATCACTTAATAGTCTTAACTTAAAATGGCAGCATCGATTACAGCTCCTTTGATTAGGTCAGACCTGATTAGGTGCTAGTTAGATCTCCAGGAATGCATCTGGACAGACCTCTTGCCCAAATCAGGAGAGTTCCATCATTGTTCTTCCTTCATTTTTTTATATTTAAATTTTTAAATTTAAATTCTATAAGTATTTCTATACTATAAGTATATTATATTTCTATAAGTATACATTGTGAGGTATTATTCAACTTTTCCCTCAATTCTTTCCAGTTGTCTAAACATTATTTAATTTATATAGTAGCCTATATTTTCCCCATTATTCTAGGTTTGAAGAATATCCCAAGTCTCAGAATTTCTTAGATTTAAGAATTCCTGACAGTTATTATTGTTTTTGATATTCTCAGTAGTATCAGTGGGCAGTCCTTTTTTTTTTTTTAATGGGCAGTCCTAATATCACATGATTACTTCCTTAATCATAAATCAAGTTTAAAGAAATGATAGGTAACAAAGGGAATAAGTAAAATAAAAAACACCACATTCCCACAACCCAGAAACACTATGGTGTTAACCAAAATATATGGGCAGACACTCTTCCAGAACCTTTTCTATGTGTGTATATACAGATATACGCACACATGCATATTTTTTATTAAAATGAAGTCATATTAAGTACTGTTCTTTAGCCAACTGGTTCTCTCTAACCAGGATCATGCATTGTATCTGGCTGTTGTATCCACATGTCTCTCTGACTCAGCACAGCTTCCCCTATCCCCACCTTCTCTATTTTTTTATTTTTATTTTTAACGACACCAAGTTGTTTAAGAAACCATCAGAATTGTTCTCCAGAATACCTCCCCTTCTAGATTTGTCTGATTGCTTCCTTGAGGTCTCACCTGCTACTCTTTCTCTGGTGAATGAGGAGCTGGTTCTAAAGGCTTGCTGGATTTCAGTTAAGTCCTTTGATTTACCTCATAGGCGATACCACAAACTTCACCTTGTGCACATCAGGGGACTGATAACATGTATGACAGCAGCCTCATCTCCCTATGATGCACCTCTGCTATAAACAGAAAGTAACCGGCATAAGCATGAGCTTTTGAAAAGAACACAAATATCATAATTCCATAATCTAGATCAGTGTTGAATAACAATGGCATGGTATGGAAAATCTCCTGTGTCAGTAGACTTTATACTTCTCTGAAATCCCAAGTTCCATAACCGGTTCAGGATTAACAACAAATGCCTCCTCTCATGGAACAGTATTCCTGAGCATAGCTCACCAGCTCTGACTTTTTTTTGTTAAGATTTTATTTATTTATTCAGGAGAGACACACAGAGAGAGGCAGAGACATAGGCAGAGGGAGAAGCAGGCTCCCTGTGGGGAGCTTGATGTGGGACTCGATCCCAGGACCCCAGGATCATGACCTGAGCCCAAAGCAGATGCTCAACCGCTGAGCCACTCAGGTGCCCCTGACCAGTTCTGACTTTATATTAAATACAATGAGCGCCTTTCCTGGATCTGTAGCCACTTTTTTGGTAGTTCTAGTGCTTTGTCAAGTTGTACAGCATTTGAAACTTAGGAAGTTTCCTGGTAGAACCAGGAGGTAATCAGGAAACAAACAAAAAAACAAATTAGAACTGATGGGTATATATTCAAGCTTTTAAGTGAATATTAGATGCAGGGACTGTAAAATAGAACTATAATAAAAACATTTGAGAGAAGAAATGTGTCCTTTTTAACTGTTTGTTTTTGAGATGGAAAGCTTAATGCAAAATTTGGATCTTATTACAGAAATTGAAACGAGCTCATGCAAATTAATCTCCATTGCACCCGTAAAAAAGAAATTAAAAGCGCTAATGTTGCATGTGGTGTATATACAGTAACATTTCCTAAATATCTTCTGGGTGTAAAACTAGGGATGATATTCAATGCTTCCTTTTCCTCAGGCTACAGTATCATAGGATTCAATTTTGAATTTGATAATGGAGGCATTTTTGTTGCACAATTGCCCACAAAGGAAATGAAGAAGAAAACAGCCAGATCATTGAAGCAGAGACAAATGAGATACTGCAGTTAGATGTTCACTTCTGGACCTCCTTTCTTTGGTAGACAGAAATTAATTGAGCATCTAATTGTGTCCATTTCAGGGGCACACCATCCTTTACAGTTTAAATTGACCGTATGTTGGTGGCCCATTCTTAGTTTTTTCATTGAGAAGACAACTCTCTATGCTAATTTGAATGGCATGAGTGTAAAGACGTTCCAGTAAACTTTACACCCTTAATTAACAAATTCATGAGACCACATTCTGTGTTTCAAGTAAAGAGCACATCTTAAATATTTAGCATGAATTATTTGAGTAGTATATTCTTACTTCTTATTTCTATTCTTACTAAATTCTGAATTCGCATCAAAGTCGTTTCAAAGAAAGAGCTGAAGTATTATTTTAAGGCCCAGAGCTCCCAAGTACAAGCTGTTTTGCCATGTGCTTGATACAGAATTCTAAATCACTAAACCAATGGGTGGCCCTCAATCCCCATTGCCTGTCATAGACACCAGGACTATTTGCCAAACTTTGTGATTCCAGCCAAAACCCCCCAGAAATACTGTTCACTGGAGTTGGGAGAGCTACCATTTTCTAGGAATGTAGTCAGACCCCTGGACAAGCCTCTCTGATAGGTTATTTATATTCTTTGAAGAATATGGTCAACTTTTCCCAGATCAGCCTAAGGATCCAGAGGTGCCTCCCCCACCAAGAATGAGAGCTTGGCCTTCTCTTCATGCTGCTCTACAGTGAGTTCACCCGGTTGGCTTTGGGTGACTTTGTATGGATCTTTCCCTCCCAGTGAAGGAGAACATTGCCCTGCGCCCCATACCTCCCGAGGATGGAGCAGGAAACCTGATGTCAGAGTGGCTCTTTGCCAAGGTGGTGGATGTAATTCCTTGACCTAGAGATTTTCCGATCTGTGAACAGCTGAACTCAAGTTGAGGTTTTGTTTGCTTTTTACTTGCCAACATTAAATTTAAACGATTCAAAAGTATACGGATTGACACTTATGTTGCTATGGCCCTGACCCTTTCCTCTACCCAGAGGTAATTACATATATGGGTTTTTACTCCTTACTTTTTCTGAGTGAAAGATTGTGGACATGTATTTCTGTGGCTTTCCACTTCATAATATGTCTTAGAATTAGTTAGATCTATATATGCTGAAATAGAAAGATTTTCAAGACATATTTTTAAGTGGAGGGGAAAAAAAAGCAAAAGCAAGATGCCCAACAGTATAAACAAAATGATTCCACTTTTGTAAATTCTAAAAGAGTTGTGCATACATATGTTGATATATTCGTAATCCCTTTCTGAACTATTACATGAAAAATTAAAAATAGTGGATAGAATGAAGAGTCTTTTAAAACTGTACTATTTGAAGTTATTCTTTGTCAAATTTAATTCAAGCTTGTGTTTTAAACTTTCTTTCCCTGAGTAGCACAATATTTGTGGGGGGGGGGGCAGTGAATGAATGGAGAGAAAATGCGATGTCTTCAGAATCTTTCCTCGTCAGTGTATATAGAGATCCACCTCATTCTTCTTACTGGTGCATTGCTTTCCACAGTGAGCTTGTGCCGTGACTTATTTAACCACTAATGGACATTTATAGCCTATTTCTACTTTTTTTAAAATACAAATAATGCTGTATTAAACATCCTTGAACATTAATCATTGTGCATACATGGACTATTTCTATAACATAGTATAATTGATCTTCTATAGTGTAAGTTGCTGAGAGTGGAATTGCTGGGTCACACAAGTGATATTGATAGATTTTGCCAGTTTGCCCTATAAAAGGGTTGTACTAGTTTACATTTCCACCAGTTATATCGGAGTGCCTATTCTTTCACACCTTGCCAGGCCTGGCTATTATCTGGATAACACTTTCAAAATTTCTGCATTTAAAGAAATTTGGGATTCTTACTGAAAACAGCTTATTTTTGTCCATTGAACTGAAGAATTATTAATAATACTCAAGGTGGTCTCTTCAACTTTTATGTGCTTGGCCAATGATGACAAAACCAGAAAGAAAAGGTATACAGTAAAGGGAAATGAAAGCCCTCTAGGGGTTTTGCATCTCCTCCTCTGTCTGGCACAAGTCGCTTTGCTCACGCCTACTGAGCTCGCTTGCTCTGGCTAAGTCATCAGAGCACTTAAAGGCACGCCTCTGGCAGTCCCCCTGGCCTGTGGGACCAGGCTCTGCATCAGGGTGGTGGGCCGGCTCTCACAGTGCTGTGGGTGATCCACAGCTCTTCCTTCCCACCCTTTCCATTTTGAGTCACTCCAAAATGTTGCATGAAATGACTTCTACTTTCAGTCAGATCATTTGTTCATGTATCAGGGTACAAAAGTGACTCAAATTACTTATATTCATTTTAGCCTTCTTTTCTCTACCTCTCCCCATTTGTTTTTGGCATTTTAAAACAGCCTGATTCAAGATATAATTCACATACCATGCAACTCACCCCAAGTCTTTTTACAGAGATACACAACCTTCACCACTTTTTCAGAACCTCAGAACATTTTCACTACCCCCCAAAAGAAACTCTGTACCCCTTAACTGTTACCTGTTGCCAGTCTTCCATCCTCCCCTGCCCTCCCATCTCCTTTCCTTCTTTTTCTTTTCTCTGAACTCTATACCCAGTGTGAGGCTTGAACTCACAACCCTGAGATCAAGAGTCGCACGCTCCACCCACTGAACCAGCCAGGTGCCCCTCTCCCATCCCCTTTTAAAACCATCTCTCCCAAGATCTTTTTTCTGTGCCCCTAGTAAGTTTTCTGGCTCTTCCCAGACCCCCATCTTTAGGAAATTCAGAGCTATCAGCCAAACCCAGTTCAGGGTATACAGTCCTCAGGACCAAAGTAAAACGCTCCCTACCTAATTCTTCTCAGCATCCTACTCAGAACATGTATACCTGAGCATGTTTAGAGTAAGAAGAAGCGCCTGCTTCCAGAGTGAAGGATGGAGAGACTCTGAAATGCATGAACAAAGCAACTAACAGCTGTTGAGCACTCACTGATCACTGACCCTGCTATGGGCACAGCACCCCACAGTTTGCAAAACACTGTCCAGTTAGAAACAGCACTAGTCAGTGTCCAGTGAAGTCCTTCTGAGAACAGACATGGCTTTTATGGCTTTTTAATTCAAATCCTTTTGTTCTGGAAGATCTCTATGTACAAATGAAATGGATCAGCTTCATTCACAGCCAGACTGTAACCATTGAGAAATTTAAAAAGCATGATCTCTGATGAAGCACACCACTCCTGGTGCAGCAGACAGACTAATTTTTTGAAAGAAGGCCAGACAGTAATTGCTTTGAAATGGCCACTAAAATGGTGGGATTTTAGATTTGAGGGGTTGTAAGAGACAGTATTCACGTGTTACTGTGTAACGTCAGCTAAGAAAGACTATCTGGTAACCACCATTGTTTGATTCTAGCAAATTTGGCACGCAGTTTTTAGCAAGTTAAAATAGTAGCTTCTCTCTGGTCTGTGGCTAATGTGCAGGGGTGGGAGTGGAGATTGATGAGGAGGGGGTGAATGCAGGGATATGACTGGGGGGGGGGTGCTTCTGATCTCAACTCTGCAGGCTTTTGAGCGAATGCCTTAGTTTATGTGGATCTCAGGTTCCTGAGACTCAATGATCTCCCAGTACCTTCTAGACTCTTAAAATTTTTAGTCAAAACCCCAAGTGTGAACTTGAGAATTTGTATAGTTAGAAACGTAACCTATCAATTTTATTACTGCATATTTAACAAGTGGTTATATTTTTATTTTGGGAACTTGATCTGGACTGAATTTTTTGATGATTATCATCACGTGCCAACAAATAATTTGGAACTAATCTGGATTTCATAAGGTGCTTCCCCTCCTAATACACTAGATGGCACTACAGGCAAGGCAAATCAAATTATAGAAGGGGGGAGGAGGGTAGGTTTTGACTACCAAAGTCAAAGTTACTAACTATGGTAAATTCGAAAGGTTTCAGTCTTTATTAAAAGTTCTGTGTCAACATCTTCGGAAGGATGAGCGAACATTGCCAGTGTTGAATGTCATTTTGTGTAGTGGCTTCAAAGCTACTGTTACTGTGACCAGCTGTGAGACATTGTAGATTGGGATCCAATGCCTATACACACATGGTAAGGCAACAGGAGTTCCACAGAACAATCCTAAGCCTTCTTTCCTGTCACATATTCTGAGACAACTCTATTGCGTTAAAGGGAAGGAAGCCTCGGGGGAATGGGAATGGGGGGCAGGGGGGTGTCAGTGACTCAGTACCTATCTATTTAATGGTGAGGAATATGATATGAGGGGCCTTTATTTTATATATTTTTTAAGATTTTATTTATTCATGAAAGAGAGAGAGAGAGAGGCGGAGACATAGGCAGAGGGAGAAGCAGGCTCCATTCAGGGAGCCCAATGGGGGACTCGATCCCGGTCTCCAGGATCACGACCTGAGCCGAAGGCTTATGCTTAACCGCTGAGCCACCCAGGAATCCCTATGAGGGGCCTCGAGAGGTGTGCTGCTGTTTGAAAATTAGCAATAAGTATGCACAAAAGTAACCAAGCTAAAAAATATATATATATATGAGGCAATTATTCATTCCAAAGAAAATTTACGGAAATGGAAAAGAACTTTCTGACTCAGCAGTGAACATTGTTTACATGGTTACAATAATATAATCACTGAATATTGATATAAGTGTAAGGGGAGGGGAAGGTGGGATGATGGATGACAGCTTAGTTCTCCTCTACCTTAACAGGACGTGACTAGTTAATACCTAATGTTCACATATCATTGAGCACTGGTATATTTAGAAATATGGAGGTGACTATCAGAAGAAACAACAAGTGTAGTGAAGGTTATTGCCTCTAGGGAGTGAGTAGGGGGATGGGGTAGCCAAGGGGGCAGAGAACTATTGTTTTTTCTTTAAAAATGTATAGTGCTATTATTCAACCTTAAAAAGGAACCAAATTTGGACACATATTGCAACACGATGAACCCTGATGACATGCTCAGTGAAATAAACTAGACACCAAAGGACAAATACTACTATGAGTCTCCTTCCATGGGGTACCTAGTGGAGGCAAAGTCATAGAGATAGAAAGTAAAAGGGTGAAGGCATTATAGTTTAATGAATACAAAGTTTCAATTGGGAGAAATAAAAAAGCTCTGAAGACGGGTGGTGGTGATGGTTGCACAACAGTAGAAATGTGCTTAATGCCCCCAAACTCTATGTACAAATGGGGGAAATGGTACATTTTATGTTACGTGTGTTTCAGCACAATAAAAAAGCAATGTAAGAAGAACAATAACTTATAGTAGTGTTTGATTTTTAAATAACTGAATGCCTCTTTTCATTTAATTACATCAATTTTTTTTAAAGATTTTATTTATCCATTCATGAGAGACAGAGAGAGAATGAGAGAGAGAGAGAGAGAGGCAGAGACACAGGCAGAGGGAGAAGCAGGCTCCACGCAGGGAGCCTGACATGGGACTCGATCTTCGGCTTCCAAGATCACGCCCTGGGCCGAAGGCAGGCGCTAAACCTCTGAGCCACCAGGGCTGCCCTCATTACATCAATTTTTAAAAAGCTTTGGATGAATGTCTGAAAAGTTTTCGTATGTGTTGTGAGCATGAAGTATTCGTGCATAGATTTTATGATACATTTGGGCCACTCAGGGACCTTTTTTGCTTTTATCCAGTTCTTACCTGTATTCTCTTTAGATAAAGATGTTAGCTAAGCCACTCTCAAATAAGGGAGGTATTAGTGAAAGTAGGTATTTTATGAGTACATTTCAGGAGAATTTGAGATATCTGATAACTATAGCACGTGAACACTGAATAAATGTACAGATGCATCCAGTTTGAAGAAGGACATTATTACACAGGAATTTCCCTTTCCAGGCACCCCGGGAGGCTTCTCCCTCTGCCTGTGTCTCTGCCTCTCTCTCTCTGTGTCTTTCATGAATAAATAAATAAAATCCTTAAACAACAACAACAAAAAAGAATTTCCCTTTCCTGCCTCTGCTACTCTTAGTGGATATCCTAAATGTTTGTCTATATAGTCCCCTGCCGAATGGCTTATTGGAACTCATTGCCACGTTTGTGCTGGGAGTGAGTGGGGCTCTGAGTGAAGTGAGGATGTTACAGTAGGTTAAGTACCTGTGATGTCAGAGCTGATTTCTAGCTCACGAGTTTCCATTTACCATCACTTTCCTTAACCTGGCCCAAATAAGAGTGTATATATTTGCTTCTTTGCAGTTATGAGCAATAAAATGCCAATTAGTTTGGCAGTAAGAAGTTGACTAGTAAAGTGCAATTCTAATTTCAATCACCGTACCTTCAGTTTACAATTGAGAAGGCAGCTCTAAGAAGGCGACAGTGGAAAATAACTTTATATATCCTTGGAGACTTCAAACTGCCTTCCAGCCTTTAAGTCACGCTTCTTGGTTTTGACGGGTTTCATTTACCTTCAAGGGTTTATCGCTACAAAAAGAGTGTTGTATCTCATCGTCATCCCATCTAAAATTTTCCTTTTTGTTCACAGTGCCAGATGAGGACAGAAGCACGACGAAAAAATCTTCTTATTTTGATTTTGCATTACTTAACACAAGAAGGGTATGTTGCATTATAAATATTTACAGAGATGATTCCTTTCTTTCTCTGACCTCCACTTTTCCAGATACACACTTATAAAATAGTTAATAGAATTTATTTTTTTAGAGCAGTTTTCTATTCATGGAAAAACTGAAAAGAAAGTAGAGAGTTCCCATATACTGGGAATCCCCTCACTGCAGCCAGTCTCCCCTATTATTGTCTTACATTGGGGTGGTGCATTTGTCACAACTGGTGAGCCAATCTTGGTACATTACTGTTAGCTAACATTCATACTTTACATCATGGTTTACTCTTGTGCTGTAGAGTTCCATGAGCTTTGATAGATGCATAATGTCATGTATTCAGCATTGTAGTATCATATCCAATAGCTTCGCCCTAAGAATGCCTTGTGCTCTGCCTATCCCTGCCCCCACCTTCAGCAACCCAGAGACATCCTTTTATTGCCTCATTTACATAGATATTATTCCCATTACACATTTGAAAACTTCATCAAAGCTACTGGGTTCCTGGGATACCTTCCCTTCCCCATTCAGGATTCAGGCCTATCAAATGAGGTTCCCCGGTCCTACGGCTGTCTATGTACACAGAGATAACATTCTTATCCCTCAATTCTCCTCCCCTCAAAATAAAGTTATCAAATTTACCTGATGACCTGTGCTTGGCTCTCTTTTCCTGGCAGTGCCATTCGATAACTGGCAGGGGAGCAGGGGAGGAAATTTGGAAGCATCTGAGTTTGGCTACCTACCTGATGCAGAAACGTGCAAGCCCTTACAATGAAGGCTGCAAGTGTTCTGGGTTTTATGAGGAACAGAGCTCATCCACTATTTTGAGTTTCCTTTCTTTCCAAGTTTCAGCCAGGAAGAAAATATTCAGGTTCCAGGCTTAGGGCTTGAACTTTCAAGTTAGAGCAGCGGTTCTCAACTGGGGTGATTTTGCCTCTTGGGGGACACTGGGCAATGTCAGGGGGGGATTTTCACTGTCACAGTGGCACCTAGCGGGGAGAGGGCAGGGATGCTGCTAAACGTCCTTTAACTCACCGGACAGCAAACCACAAGAGAGCTATCCAGCCCCAAATGGCAACCATGCCAAGAAACTGTATTGGAAAGGAGAACTGTGAAAACAAAAAGACAAACAGGGAAAAGTCAGCATAGTTTATCCGTTCTTCTCAAGTGCTTACTGCCTATTTACAAAGCATGCATTTCCCTTTTATACCACGAGATGGCCCCTTGCATCTCGAATTAATGAAAATTCTACTAGAGTTGATCATTTTCCTGAGTAAGACCCGTTGGCTAAGGTACTTATGAGTAGATAGTCAAGATGAAAAGTAAACTGTCAGAAAAGTAGACCCACATTTAACAAAATACTAAGAATCTGTCCTCACAAAGAGGATAGATTATAGTGGATTGGAATAAACCATCAGAAAAAGCTTTGTAGAGAAGATGATGTGAGCTGGTCTTGAAAGATGTATAGAATACAGATGACAGACATTCTAGGCAGGTGCACAGAGAAAGAAAGAAAGAAGGGGCATGGCCTAAGTGGAACAATTAGGTAAATGGAAAGACCACAGTTCGAATGTGTGTGGGAGAACTGGTGATCACACACTGGAGGATCACTGATGCTAGTTCCTCTAAGACTATACATTCAGCTCTTTGGGCCTGAGTGCCATTAACAGCCTTTCCATCTCTCCTACTGTGTCTTGCTCATTACTGCTCACTCCTCTTCCTGATGTCCTGTCCTGTCACTCTGTTCCTTGAGAACCTCTAGTGGCTCCTCCTGCCAACCTTGTTAAATTCAGATTGCATTCAAGCTCAAACACTGTAGTAGGAACACACAGAAGCAGTTTTATTCCCCCAATCAATTAGTTTAGGAAATATGGGGCCTGTCAACATCTATTATAATTTTTGTTTAAGTCAAAACCATGGTCCTGGAAAAAGGTTCAATATAATATGATGTAAGTAAAGACTACAAGCAATCTATAGTGTGTGTTCCCATCTTTGTTTATATATATGCGTGTGTGTGTGTGTAGGTATAGATATATGTGCTTACAAGTGCATATATGTAAGTATATATGTATTTAGTCATTAAAAATGTATGGAAAGATAGGGAAAGACAGTGGAATTTTCTTTTGCATTTATATATTTTCTGGTTTTTTTTTTCTCAAAGCATGTGTTACTTTATACTAAACAAAAATTATTAATAAAAGCACAGATTTAGTTTTAACATCTCTAAAATGAGGATTAAGAAATAGTATAGAAGCTTGGTGAAAAAAAAAAAGGAAGCTTGGTGAGCCATCAGTAAGTAAAGAGGCTGACTGTCATCTCTTTAAATGTAGCAAGGTCACTGGAAATAATCCTGGCAACCTCGTTTAAGAAAGTTCAAGCTTCTAACTGACCTGAATCTGGAGAAGGGAAGGGAGCATAATAAAAATAGTTTTCTCCTACCTTCCCAGATTGGAATCAAACAGAAGGAACTCTATCCTGTAGCAGGAATTCTTAATCTGAAGTCCTCAGATGAAATCGTATGCTAATTTGTGCACATTTGCACATTTTTCAGGAGAGAGTCATTTTTTTAAAAGATTTTATTTATTTATTCATGAGACACACACACAATCACACACACGCACACGGAGGCAGAGACATGGGCAGAGGGAGAAGCAGGGGTCATGCAGGAAGCCTGACATGGGACTTCATCCCAAGTCTCCAGGATCACACCCTGGGCTGAAGGCGGCACTAAACCGCTGAGACACCCGGGCTGCCCAGTCATTGGTTTTAATAAGAAGTCAGGAGCTACAAGTAAGACCTGGAAAATCTTTCCACTTTCGGAGGATTGTGAGACAAAGCATTTGTTTTTGTTGCTAAGACCTCTTAAGTCGGACAGCCTGACAACTGAACAAGTTACAAATGACAGCAGAGAACCCCTGGTGAAGACAGTACTTATATCCACAGTCAGCTGGTAGCATAATGTGTGACTGCAGAAAAAATTACCAGAAGTAATACATCCAAGCACATGATGTCTTCTGATACTAAATTTCCTCAATGATATTGACCAACATGTTTTTGGAATTTTCTTCAGAACTCATGACCTACTCTTTTGGTGGTAATTGAGTTGGGCAAATACCCACTTTTGGCTGAAAATAAGTAAAGGTAAAGCACAAAACATCTTCAATTAGTCGATTTTACTTATTTGACTTTTAAGTGTGTCCAAAAATGTTTTTTTTTTAATTTTATTTATGATAGTCACACAGAGAGAGAGAGAGAGAGAGAGGCAGAGACATAGGCAGAGGGAGAAGCAGGCTCCATGTATCGGGAGCCCGATGTGGGATTCGATCCCGGGTCTCCAGGATCACGCCCTGGGTCAAAGGCAGGCGCTAAACCGCTGCGCCACCCAGGGATCCCCCCCAAAAATATTTTGAACAATGATGACATCATTAGAGTAAGTCTATAGCTTCTTTCAACTGCCTTGAAAAACACTACATGGAGATACTTACTGAATGTGAGCCTCCTTACTCTACAGACAAACCTCATATATTCTAATTTTTTTCTTTTTTTCATATATTCTAATTTTCATCTAATGTATTAATATGAACTTACTATTTGCATTGAATATCTTTGGACTTGTCATGCCATTTTGCCTTTATCCATTTTACCCAGAGTTATTTTGTTTGTTTGTTTTCTTCTGTGAAATGGCCAGATATATCGATGCAGCCAATGCTTTGGAGCAAGAAACTAAACTGGGGTTACGACGATTTGAAGTTTGTGACAACATTGACCTTGAAACTATTTTGATGGAATATGAGAGCTACTATTTTGTGAAATTTCAGAAATACCCCAAAATTGTCAAAAAAGCATCAGACACAGGTACATGGCTATTTTCTAGAAATAAGGTTTTAGCTCATCTTTAAGATTAGTGTTTCTTCCTCATTGTATACCCAGATAGATGCTACCACCATCCTGTACTGAAAGATTAGCCCAGAAAGACTGTATAGCCTCTATTAGATCCTGTACAGACAATGTAAATGTGATCGTCTGGGCAGTGGCGTCCCTATAGCCAGGTAGGCATTTGTTTGAGAAATATATGTTTTAGGTCAAGGAAAGCAAAATCCCAGCATATCACAGTTACTTTTTAGAATACCAACATTACTTTCATTTCTTTAGAGATGGAAAGAGCTGTTGGAAGAGGATAAATGACAGAAGACTTTTTTTTTTTTTGGTTAGGAAGACCTATTGTCTATCTTGAAAATAACATGAAAATGAGTATTGGTGAAGCTAATAGCTCATGTATAGATAATGAAATGCTTTTGAAGGCCATCAATCCAGATAATGATCAATATAATGCAAAGACCCAGTATAGGTTAGCAGTCAAGGAGGCTGGCTGGAGGAAAGATCTAAAGTGAGGGCCCTATGCTTTGTAGTAACATTGACTTAGAAGTCTGTAAGTGGGGGAAGTAATTATAAACCAAGGGAGATCATTGTCCTGTTTACAAGGCACTTGTTAAGCCACAGACTTTAACATTTCATGTGGGGACCAGGAAACCAAGAGGAATGTCAATTAAAAATAGCCAGGGGTGAATCTCAGAGCTGGAAGGGATATTTTATCTGAGTTCCTTCCCAGTGCAGGGTTCAGAGCTCCATGTCCTTGGCTGGCTGTTGGACCTGGGTTTTGGCAGAGAAAGCACTGACACCTAATCACTGAGCCACCAGGACTATTACTGACATGATCTAATTTCTAGATTGCTGGTTCTGATCTAATTTGGAACCATCATCTCCTGGGATCTGGGACATAATGCGTTTATTTTAAGGTAAACTGGCAGAGTGCAACTGATAAGTATTCATGCAATCATCCTGGTGTCCCACAGACCATAGCAAAATGGTGTCAAGTTCATGAAAACTTAATGAAATGGTACCTGTCAACTGGCCTACACTGAAGCTGCCACCAGGTCCATGGCTTCCAATATGTTTAATATCTGAGGGCTTTGGGGTCTTTCTCTGGGTGGAAATGCTTGGGAAACATGGGCTTCTTTCTCTTTGCTGGTAGTTTCGCTTCTTTCTACGTGAGAATAGCTTAAAGCTCCTGGATCCCACAAGGCGGTAGCACAAATTTTAAGAGCAATGTAAAAGGACAGACATTCTTGACAAATCACTTTCTCTTAAAAATTAAATTCTTTCCTTTTCCTCCCAATATTTGTTTTGCCACAGCAGAAAATAATTTACCACAAAGAAGTGGAGGGAAGACCAGAAGGTAAAGTGAATGGTAATTCATCTTGACCAATCCAAAAATAGGAGTTTGTGGAATCCCTTTCCAGAAGATTCTCCGGCTTAGCTTCATGTCTGTCTTCCAAGCAATTGCAGATTATGATTATCTGACCTTGGTGGACCCAGCCATGGGTTCCCCTCACATTACAGATGTCCAGGACCTGTGCCAATGTCTGTTGGTTCTCCTGGTTTTACCACCAATAACTGCATTCACTGGTGCTCTTCTGAGGCCCTGTGCTATGAAGAATACAGACCTCAGAAATGAAAAGATCCAGGTTCAGTTCCCGGCTCTGCTACTGACAAGCTTGCAGCAAGTTTCTGACACAATGTGAGGTCCCCATATGTAGGGAGCACTCATGCATGTTTCATGATAATCCTTTCAATAATGCTCTGCCTGAGGCCACCTTTGCTTTGTGCTGTTCTTTAGGAACAGTCTTATTGTTTTGACCAAAGTGTTATCCTTTTATTTATAGTTTCCACAAAGCTAGTGAGACTCTGACAATAAACAATAACTACTTTTGAACAGGAACAGTGAGGAGCATTTTAAGAGGCCAGCTTTGGCATGCATTTGGATTCTGATTATTTTTCAGCCACATGTTCATGCCTGGAACTTCCCCAGAATTCCCCACCTGGCAGAATAATCCATGAGCAAACGTCTTTTGAGCACTTTGCTTCTCTTTAGGGATAGAGCTTGACAGCTTGGGTGTCTTCAACTTCTCTTTGAGCAGACGTTTGTATGTGGCAAGCATAGAGGTCAGATGGCAAGTAGTTGGAGTCAAGAAGGATCATTAGGAAAGTCAAGAATGCTGTTTATTTATAATTTTGTAATTGAAGATGGCTATTGAAATGAGAGGTTGTGTCATGAGACTGGTTATTCACAAATGAAAGTACCTTTTCCTAGTTTTAGCATCTAACACCAGAGAGCAAGCTCCCAGTTTACAGATTTGCAGGTGACCCAATGGAGGAATGGTTATTTAATGTGATGGATAATAGAATTAGGATGCCAGAAAATCTTGACAATTTGGAAGATGGGCCCTCAGTGAAATAAAGTGTAAGCTCTAGCCAAAGATTAATGACAAATAGCTCCCTCATTACGAAGCCAGGGACCCAGAAATTTGAGTTAACAGCAGATACAGTGTGAGTCAACACTGTGATGTGATAGCTAATGTGGTCTTGGGCCTCACTGATGGAAATATAGTATCCACAAAATAGGAGGTGACTCTATTCTGGTCAGAAGACAGTGGGCAAAGGAAAGGTGACCAGAATGAGGATAAATCCGGGAGCCAGGTAACCTTAGGAATCATTGGAGAAACTGGAGATGTTTTAGCCTGAAGAATGGAAGACTTGGGGAGGAAGTGCCCCTAGAACTACATAGTACCAGTCCTCACTCTCTAAAGAGGGACTAGGCCTTCTTTGTAAAATTCCACAGGGCACACCTAGGAGTGGCAACTAAAGTTAGAGCAGGGCGAATTTGGTTCCATATTAGGAAGAATTCTATAATTGTTAGAGCTGACTGGAAATGAATTTCATTACTTTGCACATAAAGCACTTGTCTTTGATTATGTTCAAGCAAATCTGTGCATCACTTGCTTCTAAAGGGACATCAATAGTGGGAAAACAGGTTCCCAGCTCCCTGCCGGCTCAGCAATGTTAGGCAAGTTTAACTGTATATATCTATATGACCTCACTTCATTTAAATCAGTGCTATTCAAAAGGATTTGCCCTTGTAAAATGTTTGGTATTCGTTTCCTAGATATTTCATTTTGTGCCAGCACAAGGCCTGAGGGACCAGCATTTTAATTTCTAATTTATAAATGTAAAACAAATGCAGTCTACCTCTCAGGTCACTTGCCCCAATGGGCCAACACTGGGGTCACCTTGTATGGACACTGGTGTTATTATTGGTTTGGGTCTGGAGAAATAGCTGCTCTCTGGGACCTCTTAGAACATGGGAGAAATGCTTCCAGTTGAACTCCTGCAAACACATCTCACACATAAGGACAAAGGAAATGAGGAAACCAAACAGCTTCTGATGTGGGAGTTCATGTTGTGCCCCCCACGCAGCCTCGCCTCTCTCTGATGTCATCTTCTATCTAACAATATTCCAGTACTGAACTTGGTGTCTCATTGTGAGGACCTAGTGAACAAATTTATTTTACCTTTGTGTTGATATATATAACATCTATGCAGTCAAACACATATATACTCTGGTAAGTGCCATGACCCCCAGCAGGCTCCCTTCCCAGTCAATACTCCCCATCTTCACCAGAGGTAGCCACTACTTGACTTCCCGCCCCACCAGTCTGTTTTGCTTTAAGTGAACAATAATTTGGTGAACATTTGTTTTGCAAATATGAAGGTCTGTGACAATAAAGATGAGGTAAGGTTTGCTTCCTTTCCACAAGTCCCTTCTATGTTGATGGTATACAGCATGATGAGAGATATTTTTAGTATACTCAGCACATGGGATCAAAACCACAGGCAAATCTCTAGGCTTCCTCCTTCCTCCCCACAACCTGCCCTCTGGTCTGCATATTGTTCTTTAAGGAAGGTGGAAGAAATATTGGAAGAATGCTTGCAAAGTCATGTGTTTTTGAGAATACAGAGCTATGTGCAGAAGGGCTGGAGCCAGGTGGTATGAGGGAAAATGAAGAGGGGGGGGGTCAGGGGCCTCCAGGAGGAGGCGGACCCTCTACTCTGGTCTTGGAGGAACCCAACAGGTAGACTGGAGCAAGTCAGAACCAGGATGGACAGGGTGGGAAGACAATGGAGATGCAGGGGCCTCATTGTGGCACATCTGCCTATATTTCTAGAACTCTTTTTTTTTTTTAATGTGTGCTACAGAAGTTGTTTAATCACCTCAAATTAAGTGGTTAGAATAATTTCCTCCAAGGTCTTTGTTCTCTCCCCTAGGGTGATGAGCGACAGTTGTCAAAATCTTCCGAGGATCAGTCAGCAGCGGCCACGGTCCAGAACCACAGTGGGGAAGTCAGGGGATGCCAAATCCAACCAAAAGGAGCAACCTAAACAGGTCTCAACAGCTTTTCTTGGCATTGGTAAAATTGCAGGTGGCTGAGAAATAGCCCCAAGAAAAAAGTCACATTTATTTATTTTTTGAGGACCTATGTTTTTAGAATGCTGTGTGATTTTGTTAAATTGTAGATTTTCTTCCAGATTAAAATCACAGGCAAATATCTAGTTTTCCTGTTTCTTAATTTGAGTGGGAGGTCTCCTTCCTCCCTGCAGCCTTTCCCCTGGTCAGAGTGCTGGGTAATAGGCTTTGAAGGATGAGCCAGGGGGCCAGTAAGGACAGGGGGCCTGGTTACTACTCATTCCATTTGAAGTAACTGTAGGTGGCAAGTCTTCCTGTCCCAAAGCACATCCCTGGGCTCCTAGGATTAGGCCAGGGATAGTCTCCGGAACAGCTGGGTTTCTCCAAAGCACACATAGTTGGTTGCTACTCCAGACCTCCACACTGGACAATCTTGGGGACAGGGTGAGCAGCAGGAGGAGAGAGCCCAGCAGGTGGGTGAAATCAATGGATCCATACCTAGGACCTCCTCAGTTAGGACAAGCATATCAGCTTTCAGAGGAAAGAGAATCAATTGAAATTGTGAAAAGGAATGGGTTGAATGGATGTCAAAGATGTCTAGAAGGATAGAAAGGAGTCATCATGAAACAATTGTCAGAAGGAATCTCTCACTCTCAAGGAAGTTGTTCACTTCTGGCCATTGGAGTCTGACTCAGGTGGAAGGGAGGTGAAGGTCAGGTAGGAGAATCCCACGGGAGGCTGGTTGACTACTAACTCTGCTCCATCTCCAAACTCAGCCACTCCTGGCATCAAACACTTCTGGTCACAGGAGAAAAGACAAGCTAGTGAGTGGTTTTGGGCTGAGGCACAATGGTTTCCTCCATTGGAAAAGCTGCTTGGTGCCCATGGCTTCCAGTGACACTTCTTCCCCCATGGCACAGGCAGGCAGTGGATTCATCTTGTTGGCACTGCACAGATGTGTCTGAGTTACACATGGGGTTCCCATGTACTGAAATGATACCCAGCATGTGATTTTTGGATGGAGGGATAGGTAGTTTCCACCAGCATCTGGAACTTGCTTTCCACAGCTGACTTCTTGCTGTCTTCCTCTTTCTTCAGGAGGCTGTCAATAATTCTCACATGGAGAGTGCTGACTTTGGCTTGAGTATATCAGGAATCAACAAAGGCAATGGAGAAGAAAATGTCCGCCCACAAAAAGTAAGTGAAATTCATGAACCTAGTACCAAAAGGGGAAATCCCTTTTCATTCTAAAAAATGAAAATAAAAAATGTCATTTTTATCAAATAGAAAAGCTAAGATATAATAGTCAAAGTCTGGCTGTGAGGTGTGCTGAGAAGAGAGCTGGATGAAGAGTAGAAAGCCCTGGAATTCTGGTCTGAATCTCCTTTCTGGATGAGTGGTCTTAAATGAACTGCCCCGTCTCTAAGGAGCTCAGTCTCCCTAGTTGTAAACTCAGGGGTTTGGAAGAGATGGCTTCTAACATCAATGAGAGCTTAAAAATCCTGTGATTGAAATGTTAAACGCTGGTGTTCTACATTATTGAAGGAGTCATGGTGGCATACTCATCCTTCTCCTCCCTGTCTGTGGTAGTTGACTAGTGGCACTTTTCCCGCTGGAGGTATGGCTCTAGGTTTTAATGTAATTTCATATGAACCATGAAACCTCAGTTGAAATAGGGTGGATCTTGTGCTTATTGGATATTTCTACCTGTTCCATAATGAACCTCATGTCTTGATTCACAAATAAGAGCTGCTCAAATAGAAAAGGCTTGGATTGGATGGATGTGGGCAAAGGGCAGGTTAAAATGGGAAGCAGTATCCACATGAACAGGTTCTTCTTGATTGTAACTTTCAGGCTTGTATTTCTTGTAAGAGCCATCTCTCTCTTTGGGTAAGTTCTCAGGTTACAGGACTTCCGATTTACCTCTGGCCAGCTCTTGGGCAAACGAAACTCCTGCTGTGTGTACTTGGAGGGGAAGCTGTGATCATCTCCCTGGAAGTCAGGGAAGCTCACGTGGGCCTGATCTGGCTCCTTGTAAGGGCCTCAACTATATGAGTGATTGCTGGAGATGATGGAGTGGAGAGCATCAGCATAGTGCCCAGCATATAATACGCACTCAGTAAGTGCTGGCTACCGCTGTTGTTACTCATTTTTTGCAGGCATCCTTGCTTTTTCCTTCTGGTTGTAGGGGAGACGGGGCAGCATTGGGAGGAGTACAGGACACAGAGATCTGGGTTTAAATCCTGGCCTGGGACTCTACTCCGAGAATGTATATGAGAGTCAGTAAGGGGGAGCTATCATTACTCTTGCGCCAATGAGTTCTTCCTGTGTGTGGAATGTTTCAAAGGACCAGACAATGTGGGGGAGCTCGGCCTGTAAGGAAACAGATGGAGTGGTGTCAGGAACGGAAAAGTGCTTGTGAATTTTCATTCAAATCAGCTTCATTCCGAAGAGTATATCTGCAACTTAATTTTTCCTTTTTCCTGGAGGGCCCAACTTGAGGAAATCATCTCCTTCATTATTAGTGCAGGTTCTTTTTAAAGCCTCACTTAAGTTTGCCATACATACCAAGGTACATGAATGTGTCTTGATTTATGAAGCTGAGCTATTAGGGAGAGTCTTCCCTCATGTTTTAATGGCATAAATAACGATTACTCCCTTTCAGGGCCAAATCATTGACTTCCGAGGGCTGCTCACAGATGCCATCAAAGGAGCAACCAATGAACTTGGCTTGAACAGCTTTGACTGTAACCCAGACCCCTCAGTAAGTGGCTAAGATGTGACATTCATCTTGCAAACTACCAAGATCTAGACGAAGTTCAGAAATATAAGTTTGAGTCCAGAGAAACCTTGAGATCAAGTCGAAGGTCACAGCAAACTACCACCACTTAATGTCACTGAGATCCGTGCCCTGCTTTGCTTCCTAAATTATGAGCAATATTGTAACGTAAAGCTTTCTGTTTCCATTGTCAGGAACGATTGTTGAAACCTCTGAGTGCATTTATTGGCATGAATAGTGAGATGCGAGAATTGGCAGCCATGGTGAGCCGGGTAAGATCTGATATTCAATTCACAAATTTACAGAGGCGGACTGGGGCTCCTGGAGCATTGTGGGCTGCTTCTTTTATTAATAACAATAAATATGATAATTTATTTATAAAGTGCCCCAACTTGCAAAGGCACTCATATTGTTTAGAGGCACAATAATGCATGATAAATAAATTATAGAATCATAAAATTACAATACAAAAAGCCCACCATCTCACTACAGAGGCCAAGAAAATCAAAAGGGAAAAATACTTAGAAGGGAAGGGACAGGTGAAAGGTTTTAGAGCAGAGCCAAGAGTTGAGGAAAGAAAGCCTCTTAGAGAAGGCAAGAGCATGTCTGTGTCTTGGTTAAACAGTTAAAGTTTAGAAACAGAGATGATTCTGATGATGAGGGAGATAGGGATGATTGACACTTGGAGGTTTCCAAGTGATGGATGGATGATGATTTCATAATTGGAAATTTCCATGCAAAATAAGATTTTCAGGAAAGAGCTTATTGACCAGACTACTGATTTTTAAGCTTACCCTTCAGAATTTATTTGTTGTTTATTTATTTTATTTTCTTATTTTTTTAAAATTTAAATTCAATTAGCCAACATATAGTACATCATTAGTTTCAGATGTAGAGTTCAGTGATTCATCAGTTGCACGTAACACCCAGTGCTCATCCCACCACATGCCCTCCTTAATGCCCATTTCCCAGTGACCTCATCTCCTCACTCACCTCACCTCCCTACCCTCCAGAATTTAAAAGCAGTGAAGTTTCACCGTTAACAACACTGGCTCTAGAATCAAGTGACCTGGATTTGACTTCTATATCCTTCTCTGTGTAGCTGTGTGACTTTGAGCATGTTCCTTGGGAACAGAATAGATTCCTGAGTTATAGGGTACTTATCTGATATCCAGCAACCTCATATTTAATGAAAGACTGAAACCTGGGCAGACTCAGGGAGATGTTTTATATGATCCAAAAAATGCACAGCTCTTCTGCAGTAATTAAGGGGTTCCCTAGCTCTGGCAGTTCAGTTCAGCAGCTGTTACTGCACCTATTAGGTATCAAGCACATGCTGGGGGCTGGAAACACAAAGATGTGAATGATATCAGGTCCTTGCCTTATAAGAGTCTCTCAACCCATGGGTAAGGTGTACTGGGAAAACATAAAGGAGGGGTTGTTTTGTGCCAAAGGTTAGGGAAAGCATTAGGGAAGAAGATACATTAAAAATAGGCACATGCAAAAGCGCAAGAGGGAGGGTAGAGGGTTCTGGGCCAAGTAACATACCTGTGAAATTGTACAGCTTAGAGCTGAATGAGCCACAAGGAGTGATGGGGAATGGGGCTACAGAGAGAGGCCAGAGTTCCTGAGTAATGAGCATAGTGAGGGCTAGCCTGGGGCTGGAAGTGGCCTATAGGACATGGGGAAATCTTTGAAAGGTGTCCATCGGAGAGTGGGATACTCAAATGTGCTTTCAGTTTGTCCTGATGACAGCGTGGCAGATGAATATCAAAGAAATGGTGATGAAGAGACCAACTCTCAAGTTATCACTAGTGAGGGAGGATGAGGTCTGAGTCCAGTTGTGGTAATTAGAACGCAAAGGAGAGCAGAGAAAAAAATTATTTATGCCCATAAAAATCAATAGTCCCAGGCAGCCCAGGTGGCTCAGCGGTTTAGCACCGCGTTCAGCCTGGGGTGTGATCCTGGAGACCTGGGATCGAGTCCCACATCAGGCTTCCTGCATGGAGCCTGCTATTCCCTCTGCCTGTGTCTCTGCCTCTCTGTCTCTATCTCTGTCTCTCTCTCTCTGTGTGTGTGTCTCTCATGAATAAATAAATTTATTTTGTGGTGGTGACAGAGTTGTAGAGGAGAAGTAGCCTGAAATATTCCACTGGGCATCTTTCCTATAGTACCAAGGGAAGCAGTCATCCAGTCTCTGCTAGAATGCTTACAGTGATGGGGAGATCACCACCTCCCGACTGATAGCTTTTGTTGCTATAAGGAGGAACTTCCTTTTTTTTTTTTTTTTTTTTTTTTAAGGAGGAACTTCCTGTCGGGCAATTAAATACTGGCTTGTGGAACTCAATGTCAGCTCTAGTAGGGGGCAAGAAATATGGCTCTGATCTATGGATGCTTTGAATTCCAAGGTCCATGAATCCCCACTCTATGCGAAGCTTTTCCTAAGAAAGTGTGGTAATAAGAATGTGAGTGGGTGGTGGGCTAGCCTGCAGATCCACAATCTAAAGGTAGGGGGGATTCTCCCAAGATTCTGGAAGATGGAGGCCTTTCTCTGTCGTCATATCAATGGATCATGCCTGTTAACGTAGGACCCAAATCACTTGTTATGAGTACTTTCTCTAATAGAAATGGCAGCCATGGTGGAGGGATGTGGGAGGGCAGGGGACAGGGATGGGGAAGTAACATCTCACTAACATTGAAAAAACATATTTTTTAATATTTTGAACCATGTGTATGTATTATTTATTTAAAAATTAGATAAATACAGGGGTGCCTGTGTGGCTTAATTGGTTAAGCATGTGACCCTTGGTTTTGGCTCAGGTCATGATCTCAGGATCATGAGATGGAGGCTTGTGGTGGAGTCTGCTTGAAGAGTCTCTCTCTGCCCCTCCCCCCAACCACATGCACACACACACTCTCAAATAGATAAATGAATGTTAAAAAAATGAAATAAATATACACATAGTTTCCAGATTGTTCTGTAATCACTCTGAATGACTTTTAAAAGGAAGCTTTTCGCTATGTAACACTCTAAATACTCAGTATGCTTGGAACAGCTCCTACTGAGAAAGGCCCTGAGTGGCTTTTCCAAGGCGTCTTGTGGAATTGAAGTTTGGAAACTGTAAATTAGTTATTAATAAAAGCTACCTTAATTGATTGCCCCAGATGGTTGCTACAGGGCTCCACCAAAAAAGGGCAAACTGCACTTTTGCTTGCTTGTTGGCTTCCTCGAATTTTGTAGAAGCAATTGTTCCTGATGGAAAGTGGGGAAAGATCACCAGGGAAAAAGAGAAATTGGTTTCAGAGAAGCATTATCTCTTTTAGGCCACAAATTAAGAAAGCATTTGTGAGATCAAGGAGCAAAGCGAGGCCAGGTGCTGGCTAGGAACTCTGTTTTGCCATAAAAGCCCATGTAATTTGAAGGCATATTCTGTAGCTTCTTTGATTACAGTCATAATTCAGCATGGTTTGCTATTGACTGAAGACAGGTATAGTCTGTCGTTAGGAGATTTTGTTCCCTCTTACAATTTCCATATTATATCATCAATCTCTTCTTTGGGGAAAATCACTGAACATGTTCATGGCATCCATTTGGTGAACTAGCCCATAATTACAACGTGTATATGTACATATATCTAATGTGAAAAGTTTTTTATCACCAGCACTTTATATCCTATTGTAAGTCAAGTATCCTGCTGTTCCTGTGTTTATTACAGCTGCAGAGGAAAACATTAGTTTTAACAAAATGATCACATGTGCATTGCAGGACATTTATCTCCATAATCCAAACATCAAGTGGGATGACATTATCGGACTCGACACAGCCAAGCAGTTAGTCAAAGAAGCTGTTGTGTACCCTATAAGGGTAAGGATGGGAAGCCTCTTGGGGCTTGTTTCTATTCATTATCCACTGGACCGACTGTATGTCATGCACCTGTCAGGAAGAGAAGGACAGGATGTTCTTCTGTCATCGAGTTAACTTTTTGCCTGCATCACAATATTTGGTTAAACACTGGAGTACCAAGGCCCGGTCCATTGTAGGCAATTTGAAATCGTGTCACATATTGGTTCAAGGCAGAGGTCTGTTCAAGTGATTATTTAAGATCTAAGATTGTAATATATATGATTTGTTAGTTACTATAGATTGTTTTGAATAGCCTGCCTCCCTAAAAATATACTTATTATAGTAGAAATACCTCTTGTAGGAGAGGGCCTCTTACTTTGTTCCTATAGATCTTACGCCCCTCCCTCTCCATCTTCTGGGGTTTTGCTTTTCATTTTTTGTAAAGAATAGACAGCCCCTTCTAGGGCACTGGCCAGTAAAGCCATCGTGTAATGCTCATTGCTTTTTCCCGATAAGTCTTTGTTCAGAGTGGTTCACTAAACAGGAAGGAGAATAGAAAAATAAGAATTTCTATGTTGGGTTTACAACTGTGTGATGAGAAAGTCTGGGTACCACATAGCTTTGGCTGTATGACACACCACCCCAAAACTTCATGCCTTACTCTGCACAAATAAATGACTGTGTACAGTTGTAGCTGTAGACAATCTGGGCTGGGCTCAGTGGGGCCAGCTCATCTCTTTTCTATGTGGTACTGGGCTCACTCACATGTCTGGGGCATCAGCCAGCATGACCAGGAAAGCTGGAATAGATGGGATGACTGAGACTTTTCTCCATGTGCCTCTCATCCTCCAGCAGGCAGGCCTGTCTTCTTCCTGTTGGTGGCACAGGCTTCCTGGACAGAAGCAAGAAAGGGCCAGTCACAATCCAACAGCATTTCCCAGGTCTCTTCTTAGAGTCCTTATATTTATTTTCTTTCTTTCTTTCTTTCTTTCTTTCTTTCTTTCTTTCTTTTCTTTTCTTTCTTTTCTTTCTTTTCTTTCTTTTCTTTCTTTTCTTTCTTTTCTTTCTTTCTTTCTTTCTTTCTTTCTTTCTTTCTTTCTTTCTTTCTTTCTTTCAGATTCTATTTATTTATTCATGAGAGACACAGAGAGAGAGAGAGAGAGGCAGAGACACAGGCAGAGGGAGAAGCAGGCTCCATGCAGGGAGCCCGACATGAGACTCAATCCCAGGAGTCTAGTTTCAGCCCTGGGCTGAAGGCAGGCGCTAAACCGCTGAGCCACCCGGGCTGCCTGAGTCCTTATATTTTCAAGTCCCTTCTTATATTTGCTGATATCTCATTGGCCAAAGTCACAAGGCCAACTCCAGGCTCAAGTTGTGGAGAAATACACTCGGTCTCTCAGTGGAAGGAGCTGCAGATAATTTGTGGCCATTTTCTGGAACCTCCCGCAGTCAAGATAACACGTTTATTATATTAAAAAATCTCTTTACTCTTACCAGGGAGCCCACGAAGCCCATGATTTTTGGCTGCTTCTATTCAAATGAGACAAAAATCAATGATTTTTGATCGTCTTTCCCCACCTCTTTCTTCCTGTGTTCAGACAGAGGTGAAAGAAATATACTGGTATTCAGAATTAGTAGAAATTCATTCACCCTTTCCTCTCAGTGACTCTACAGTAAAAGTCTTCTGGGAAAGGACAGAGCACCTCATTGAAACCCTGGATAGGTTATCTCCATGGGGTGAGAAGCTTTGTAAGTGATGGCATCGAGAATTTGGTATAGCATCAGCAAGAACCTAATAGCTAGTTATAATTTTACTATTGTTTTTCCTTCTCTCTTGTTCTCTATCATCTCTTTCTGCCCTCCAAGGCTGCCTGAATTTGACCTAATGGGAGAGAACCACTGAAGTCCATGCATGTCTTGTTTGAAGTCAGTATCTCATAATACATTCAGCATCGA
Organism: Vulpes vulpes; assembly: GCF_048418805.1. Taxonomy (NCBI): domain Eukaryota; kingdom Metazoa; phylum Chordata; class Mammalia; order Carnivora; family Canidae; genus Vulpes; species Vulpes vulpes. The sequence goes on from NC_132792.1 coordinate 116,005,362, forward strand.
ATGTTCCCAACTTCTTAATCAAGCTTTGCCACAGCTTTGTGCTTTATTCGCAGGCACCTTTGTTTGTTGGGTTAAGTGTTTATCTTAGAGGGCATTCCTGGTTCCCAAAGTTAAAAGATTGCCAAATACCCTGTATATAGAACTCTGGGGGAAATGATGTTATGTTTGCAGGAAAAATACCTACATATGCCTTTCTTTTCCTTAAAAAAAAATCGCTCTTTTTGGGGCACCTGGGTGGCATCTGCCTTTGGCTCAGATTGTAATCCCTGGGCCCTGGGATTGAGTCTCGCATCAGGCTCCCTGTATGGAGCCTGCTTTTCCCTCTGCCTACATAAATCTCTGCCTCTTTGTGTTTCTCATGAATAAATAAGTAAAATCTTTTAAAAAAATCGCTCTTTTTAAAAAGCCACAAAAATTAAACCAGGCATTGCTATTGAGTGCAAAAGGAAAACTGGGATAAATAACATGAAGAAGTGGGCAGCCGTAAGAAAAGGCTTGACTCTTTGAGTTGAGCTGTGTATCAGTCCAATTTCATTCATTTGTCTGTGCAAACGGCTGACATCCTGATACCAAACCTCATCTTTGTTCCTTGTTTCCATAGTACCCACAGCTGTTTACAGGAATTCTTTCCCCCTGGAAAGGACTACTGCTCTATGGCCCTCCAGGTAAAGGAATCTTTATGTTTAGTCTTTTTTTTTTTTTTTTTTTTCAGATTTTATTTATCCACTTGGGAGAAAAAGTCAGAGAGAGAGAAAGAGAGAGAGAATGTATATGAGCAGAAGGGAGGGGCAGAGGGAGAGGGAGTAGCAGGCTCCCCACTGAGCAGGGGGCCCAACATGGGGTTCTGATCCCAGGACCCTGAGATCATGACCCAAGCCAAAGGCAGACGCCCAACTGACTGAGCCACCCAGGTGCCCCTCTGTTTTGGTCTTGGTATTAAGTGTGTATGCAGAGTTGTACTACCTATCCTCATTCAGGACTGGGGCTAATGACCACTGGGTAACTACCTCCTTTTTAACCTGTGAAACTGACTTGTGTATGTGTGCAGAGGCATGGAGTTCATGTGTCACTCACGTTTGCTCCCCATGTGTCTCTAGGGACAGGAAAGACTTTGCTGGCCAAAGCTGTGGCCACGGAGTGCAAAACAACCTTCTTTAACATTTCTGCATCTACCATCGTCAGCAAATGGAGAGGGGATTCAGAAAAACTTGTTCGGGTAGGAATTCTTGATTTTGTTTTTTGTAGAATAAGTTCCAGCAGGACATAGTGGTACAAAATCATGATAGAGCTTATTTGTTTTAAAATGATTTATATGTTAGAATTTATCCTGGATCTTGATTACCAAAAGCCCAGGAGATGGACTGACTATTATGTGTGGATACTAATCCTGTCCCCATCAGCAAAACACCATCTCCTTTCTTCTGGGAACATGACCTATAGTCCTTTTTTGATTCACGTGGCTTAGCAGTGGAAGCTGGGACAAAGGTTGTTTATGAAGTGGAATATTTTTTTTGTTCATTCAAGAACCATCTATTATTAAACATGTGCAGTATATTCGGTTAACATTTATTGAGAGGCTACTACTCTATGCTAGTCCCTACAATAAATACTCTCACAAAGAATCAAGAAATTGAAAACAATTATTTTTTTCAGATGCTCTGAGCAACTTTCCCCCACAGTGCCCCATAGCCTTACAGTTTTCTTCCTCTCCTTAGGAGAGAAATATAAAATATATTTTATGTAAAATATAATATAAAATTATATTATAAAATTTTACTATACTTTCCAGTCACCTTATGAGAACTCCTGTTATGATTTATGCCTCAGTGTAAGGTGGGCCCTTCTCAGAAATCCTGTTAAAGTGTTGAATTCCGTAGAACAACTGGTTAGGTAATCAATACTAAGTCAGTGTAAATACAATATATTTTCTGAAAGGAATTTACTCTAAAATATTATGCTTAAGTTACATTCCCTTGGATGACTCATTTCTAAAATATTAAGGCTTACTTGAAAGTCATAGTAGAATATTCTTATAGGATTGATTTACCTAAAATGATCCATTCTTTATTTCTTTGATACTTTTCTCTAGTTACTTCAAATGTGTAAATTTTTATGAATTTTATCACCCCTTCAAGACTGTAATTTGTGGAAATCCATGTTGACATCTGTGTCTTTGTTCTTTGAGTCTTAGTGCCAGGTCCAAAGGTGGGGTGTGAACTTACCTGTTCCTAAGTTTGTGGGTTCTGTGTGATTCTAGTTGACTTGATTTCAATTAGCTAAAATCCAACTAACTATATAAAATCTTCATCAGCCTGAAGACTTATTTTTTTTAACATTCCATTTCTATGTGCTGAGGAACAATAAAACTTTTACAAGATGCCCCCTGAATCAGTTTAGATTCATCTCCTGTCATGAAAAGTGGTTTTTACAACTTTAAGCACAAAACACTGCAAAATGCTCAAAGAAAAATTACATTATGTTCCCTGGACAGGACTTCTCTAAACAGAAGAAGAAATTCAAATATTTTATGAATATTTGTTTCAGAGAAAGGGAGAGTGAGAGCAAAAGCGCAAGCATGAGCATGGGAAGAGGCAGAGGAGAAGCAGACTCCCCACTGAGCAGAGAGTCTGACTCAGGGCTCAATCTCAGGACCTCGGGATCATAGCCTGAGCTGAAGATAGATGCTCAACTGACTGAGCCACCCAGGTGCCCGTTTTATGAATATTCTTAATGAAAATAGAAACCACTACAAGAATTGTTTTGTTTAATGTTAGATAGCCAGAAAAGTCATTTAACAAGGACCCTCCATTTTGCATGAGCATTTTAGTCACTTAAATTTTCCTTTGCTTCAGTATAATTTTGTTAGAATTCTAAGGATGAGGAAAAGATTCCTCCCCCAATCTCTCCCCTTCCTTTACCATATATTTAAAAAATAATTAGTATTGGCGTGCCCAGTGGCTCTGTCAGTTAAGCGGCTGATTCTTTATTTTGGGTCAGGTCATGATCTCAGAGTCCTGGGATCCAGCCCTGTGTTAGGCTCCATGCTCAGCAGGGAATTTGCTTAAGGATTTTCTCCCTCTGTCCCTCCCCCCACTCACGCGCGCGCGCACTCTCTCTCTCTCTCTCCAAAATAAATAAATAAATCTTTTTAAAAAATAGTATTTTTGAAAAAAAGGGGGGGGTACAAAAGGGCATATAGACCCCTGAGCTCTCTCCCCACAGGCAACTACTGTAGTTTGCTAGTGCAGTCTTCCAGAACATGTATCTATATATTAATGCCAACAACTTCATCTATATCTCCCTTCCTTATTAAATACAAGTAGGAACATACTACACATACCCTCTATATGCCTTTTGGCTTTTTTCCACACTCAACAATATAACTTGGCTGTTGTTGCACACTATTATAGACAGAACATGTTCTTTTATAAATCTGCACAGTATTTCATTGCCTGCATATACTAAAACGTATTTAACTAGTCTTTTTCTTTTCTTTTTTTTAAAGATTTTATTTATTTATTTATTCATTTATTCATTAATTAATTCATTCATTCATTCACTCATGAGAGACACACACAGAGAGAGAGGTAGAGACACAGGCAGAGGGAGAAGCAGGCTCCATGCAGGGAGCCTGACATGGGACTCGATCTTGGGTCTCCAGGATCACGCCCTGGGCTAAAGGCAGCGGCTAAACTGCTGAGCCACCCAGGCTGCCCTGACTAGTCTCTTCTTAATGGACATTTAGGTTGTTTCTAGTCTCTTGTTATCACGAACACAGCTACAGTAAACCATCTTACTATATATATATGTCCTTGCATACATAGTAGTGTAGGACAATTTCTCTGAAGTAGAGTTGCTAGGTCAGAGAATAAAAAATCACTGATTGCCAAACTGCCTGACAACAGCATTGCACCAATTTACACATCCATCAGCGATGTGCATGTTTGCTTCGCCTTCCCTGGCTAACACAAATTTAAAAATTGTTGTCGATCTGATAATGAAATTAATTTTTCAGTTCTCAAATATACATTTATTTAATTCTGAATGAACTTGAGCATCTTTTTATAGGTTTGTATTTGTATTCTCTTTTTTTCTGTGAAATGCATTTTTGGTTGAATATTTAAAAAAATAATTCAAGAGGAAAACAGATAACCTCTGTTAACCTTGAAGGATCTCATCTTCTATCCTTTCAGATATTATTTTCTGAGCTCTTTGAAAGATCCTCACCTGGAAAATCTTGGTCATGCTGTCAAGATCTTTACTATCAAGCTTTCAGATAAAGAGAGCCCTTCAGGACCTTCCCCTAAATCAGAGACTCTTTCCTACCATTTGATTCTCTTTCTATTCCAATTAAAAAGTTATTTATAGGGAACCCTTGGGTTATGTTCCTCCCTCCCCTCCTAATGTTCGTGCCTCCTAGGAATTGATGCTATTGAATAGTTGAGTGGTCTCTTTAGCAAATGCACACACCTGTTGGTGCTTACATCTTTCAACACTGTCCCTCTGCCCCCTAATCATATGATTTAACTTCCTCCAAGTACTTTTCAAAATTTTAGACTAATGCTTCCGAGCACTTATCTGGAATTCTATATATTCTCTGGCACTGGAAAGAGCAGCGGTATGGTCAATATGGAGACATAGGCTCCATATGTGGTTCTCCTTCCAATTAGATGTTTGGTCTTGTAGAACCTCTTGGTCTTTCTGCACATTAGGAAGCACCTAAAAAACATGTATGCTTCTATTAAAGAGTTCTGATATTCTACTTTTCATTGGGTAGATTGATGCTGTTGTAGTCATCCTTAATATCAGTTATATTTGGGCTTCTTTTTTTTGTGATAAGAAAAACAAGTTACTGGCTTCTAATGAGAGGGTCTCTATTGTATCTAAAAGGCATTTGTGATGCATGTCCCAGCATTGACACTGTTCTCTCAGTTCATTAGGCTGAGCCAATTGTCTTGGCCGAATGAAATAGGATTCTGTGAAAGAAAAATACTTGAGGATGAGCATGGATGCACCATACGTGCAAGCAGTGGTGAAGGTGAGGAATTTCCACTCAGTGACAGGGAGACCTGTAAGGTATAACCTGCCACTACTCATGAAAACCGCAATTTGGCCTTTTCTGGGCTCTTCTCCTATTTATTCTGTGATGCTTTGCTAGTGCTAAGTGACATGGAGAATAAATCCCCTATGCCTATTAAAGAACCTCTATTCTTTTCTAAATCTCTACTGCTTTCTCCGATCAACCAGTGAAGAATTGTATATGGTGCTCAAGAGATCAGTTTCAAGGTTAAAAAAAAAAAGGTTTAGTTTTTTATACTCTTTTCATCACCACCACATCTCCCTTTAGAGCTCTTTATTTTGTTTTTATATGTCTGTTCTTTTGCTGGCTGCTTTCCTGTTCTTGTACAGTCTATAATATTTTATTTTGGAATGGAACATTTTATTCAATTGGGAATTGCTTTCAAGTACCTGAGCCTACCAAACAACAGTGTTTGGAGTTATATGGGGACCCCATGGAGTAATTTGGAGAGCAGAAAGGAGCAAAATTTTTCAGCCTTGTTACCCATGACCCGAACTGTATCCTCTTCCTACAGTTCTTCCTTCTGAGAATAACCCTCATTGTCCCTAAAGGTTAAAGGAAAGTCATCAAATGACTTTACACATTCCAAGGCTTTTGTGTCCATGTGGAACATGTGATTGGCAGGGAGTCTCAGGGGCTACCTAACTGACTAGAAGCTCAGGAACTGAGTTTTATCTTAAGCTCTCCCACTTATGATTAGTAATCCTTAGCTAACCACTAACTCTCTCTGGCTCTAATTTTATCAAGTGATAAATGGAAATAATTGCACCATCCATGGGGTTGTGCTAAGGAGAAATAATTGCAAAGATCATAAAGTTATTATGAAAGAACAGAGTACTTAATATTTATTTATATATGCTTAATATTACAGCCATCCTAAGCTTTTAATCTCTGGGAGCATATGTGAACTTTAACTTAAGTATATCAGTTTGAACCTGTGGTTGCTTTTCTCCCAACCAGGTGTTATTTGAACTTGCCCGCTATCACGCCCCCTCCACCATCTTCCTGGACGAGCTGGAGTCAGTGATGAGTCAGAGAGGCACGGCTCCTGGGTAACAGGGTTTTTTTTGTTTTGTTTTGTTTTGTTTTTTTTTTTTTTTTTTGGTCATCACTTCTCCCCTCTTGTAAGTGTGTTTGATGGTCGGAAGCTCATCGACATTTACCAGCAGAATGAGCCTATTAATAAGCCCACAAATTTTCTGCAGACACATGGAAAGGTCTTTAAATTAGATCCTGTTAACTGAATAGCTGATTTAAGTAGTTTTTATAACCGGAGGAAATGTCATCCTCCCTCCCCCTTTCCCCACAGAGTGGTTTTCAGGCCTGAAGATCACCCAGCCCCACAATCCCAGGCTGCCATAACGGTCTTGCTGGCTCAAAATAGCTGCCTGTGACCACCTCCTCTGGAGCCAGAGGGGCTGCCTGTGGGGAACGGGGCTACAAAGGCCAAGTCCCAAGAGGAAGCCCTTGACAAGGTGTGTGAGGCCAGGGAAGCCACCACTTCTCTGTGACATCAGCCACAGTTGTGGCTCAGCTTGTCTGATTTTACATCTGTCACATATGTTATCTCTAAAGATTAAATGTCCACTAATGTCCCCTGTAGGAGAGAACACATCTCAGACTGCAATGAGCCTGCTGTGTGTGTGTACGTGTGTGTGTGTGTGTGTGTGTGTGTGTGTGTGTTAAAGTCTTTTTGTCTTCATCAGAAGTATTCTTCTTTGAAACTTTTTACTAAACCTGGCTTGGAAAAATAGGTCTCTGGGAAATCTCAACGCAGCTGCATTTTTTAATGGCCTCTAATGGTCCATCATCAAGGCAGAGCTAATAGTAATAAAAGGCAAATATTTAGCTTCTTGGACATATAACTACAATATAATTTATGAAATTTTACTTATTGAAGATCATTTTCCTAACAGAAGAGGAACCATTAAGATGCACCCAAGAGGCATGGCATTGATGGCATTGATTTAAATGGGACAATTGCCATGGCTTAATGGGTGCTAGGCAGCTAGGCTGGGACACCCTGTCTCTTTCTACAGACAAGTGCATAGGCACCCAGTTGGGCACCCACAAGACAGACCACCCTAGTGGTCATTCCCTCTGCGAAGACCCAGCCCACCTGGCCTGCCTTACTATTGTTATCTGTGCACTTGTTCTTCCGTTCGCTTTGTTGATTTCCATTTCTAGGGTTCCCCACAGCTTTGAAAGTGTGCATTAGGAGACTTCAACAGCTATCTTTGAAAGTGCTCCAGGTTTTGAGCTGAATGTCAGCTTCCTTGTCTGGAACTTGAACTCGAAAACTAGAGTCTTCAAAGGATCAGGGAATAAGGGCAGGTGCTCTGAAGACTTCTTGGGTCATATGATGTTAAAAGAATAATCATGAGTGAATGCTAAATAAATATAAAACTACCCCGTGAGACTGCCCTTTCTCTTAGAAAAAGGTTGTATGATAGTGAGCAGCACAGTTTTTAAAAAACACATGCCTAATCTATGCTGCCACCATTCATATGCAGAGATGGGAGGCTGAATGTTGTATTGTCCAAGAAGGGCATTTTGGGGGGCATCTGGGTGGCTCAGTGGTTGAGCATCTGCCTTTGGCTCAGGTTGTGATCCTAGGATCCCAGGATCGAATCCCACATTGGGCTCCCTGCATGGAGTCTGCTTCTCCCTCTGCCTATGTCTCTGCCTCTCTGTATGTCTCTCATGGATGAATAAGTAAAATCTTTTTTTTTAAGAAAGGCATTTTTATCGTCAATCTATATAAGTGAGGAGGAAGGAAAGCCTGCTGAACATGGTCAGTATTTAGAGCCAATTTAGATTGTTTGGTCCTGTAGTGAGCTCTTTCTTGGTGGAAGGGTCTTTGGCCATGGTGGAGGTAGGGCTCAGAAGGTGAATTTGCACAGAAGATAGCCCTCATCTGCTGTGCTAGGAAAGCATACTTTCCACGTCATTATCTTGCCTCTTATTAGACAAGAATGCAACAGATTCATTGTAGTAGCTCATCTCTCTTCTTCAGTAGATTATATCCACAAGTTATACTAAAAGAAATGCTGTGTATAAAAGTACATTCATGTCTGCTATAGAAATGAAAGGATTCTTCTCAATTATAGCGTTCTTACCAAGGGCAAGTAGTACTGCAGGTAGACACAGCAAGGCTGCATTAAATCCATCAGGGATCTTTCTACCCTTCAGCTGTTTTCTCTTTCACTACCAACCGTTGGTTTTCTTTTCATTATTGCCACTATATTCATTTATTTCCTTTCTACCACCCTCTACGTGAAAACAGTACCAAAGCGCTTGCTTCCTCCAACTCTAGTATGAGTGGCTCCTAAGAATGAGGCAGAGAACCTGTTCTATGGGCACTGATTCATTGCTGTGAGTGCCACTCCTGTCCTGGAAGCAAAGGCTCTGTGTCTTGGGAGAATCTCACCTCTGTGTCTCTGTAGGGGAGAGCATGAAGGAAGCCTTCGGATGAAGACAGAGTTACTAGTGCAAATGGATGGGCTGGCTCGCTCAGAGGATCTCGTGTTTGTCTTAGCAGCCTCTAACCTCCCATGGTAAGAGATTTTAGAATACATTTTTTTGAATACACTTTTTAAAAAGATGTATTTATTTGAGAGAGAGAGAGATAAAGAAAGAGTGAGCAGGAGAGGGGCAGAGGAAGAGAAATGGAAAGAGAGAATCTCAAGCAGACTTTCCACTTAGTGTGAAGCCCGATGCGGGGCTTGATCTCATGTCCCTGATTATCATGACCTGAGCCGAAATAGAGAGTCCAATGTTTAACTGACTGAGCCACTCAGGTGCCTCTTGAATACATTTCATGAGCCACTGAGTATGGATGAAGACATTATATTGACCATTTTGGGCAAAGGCTCATTGTTTGGTTCCACCCCTGGAAGAGTAACCTGAAGTTTTTCCTGGTCAAGTCCTCAGTCCTTGTGATCTGTAGAGGACAGAATCTGCCTCAGTAGGAGGAACATAACATACATAACATAACAACATAACATAACTCTGCCTACCACTAACAATATTTATTTATTTATTTTATTAGTTTTTAAAGATTTTATTTATTTATTCACAGAGAGAGAGAGAGAGAGAGAGAGAGAGAGAGAGGCAGAGACACAGGCAGAGGGAGAAGCAGGCTTCATGCAGGGAGCCCGACGTGGGAGACTTGATCCCTGGTCTCCAGGATCACACCCCAGGCCGCAGGCAGCTCCAAACCGCTGCACCACAGGGGCTGCCCACTAACAATATTTAAATGGACATTTTGGGGTGCCTGGGTGGCTGAGTCAGTTAAGTGTCTGACTTCAGCTCAGGCCACAGTCTCAGAGTCCTGGGATCGAGCTCCATGTCAAGTCTCATGTTGGGCTCCATGCTCAGTGAGGAGCCTGTTTCTCCCTCTCCCTCTGCCTCTCCCCCTGTTTGTGCTCTCCCCCCACTCAAATAAATAAAAATCTTTTTTTAAAAAAAAAGATTTTATTTACATATTCATGAGAGATCAGAGAGAGAAAGGCAGAGACACAGGCAGAGACAGCACAGGCAGAGGGAGAAGCAGGCTCCATGCACTGGGAGCCCGACGTGGGATTCGATCCTGGATCTCCAGGATCGCGCCCTGGGCCAAATGCAGGCGCTAAACCGCTGCGCCACCCAGGGATCCCTTTTTTTTCCAAATAAATAAAAATCTTAAAAAAAAAAAAAATGGACAGGGCAGCCCGGGTAGCTCAGCAGTTTAGTGCCGCCTTCAGCCCAGGGCCTGATCCTGGAGACCCAGGATCAAGTCCCATGTCGGGCTTTCTGCTTCTGCCTCTGCCTGTGTCTCTGCCTTTCTCTCTTTCTCTGTTTCTCTAATGAATAAATAAATAAAATCTTTTTTAAAAAATGGACATTTTAACTTTCAAGTCAAATTATTTACTATATTTAAGCAGGGCTTTGCAGAGAACTATAAAATGCTAAAGTTTTCAGGCAGGATTCAAGGAATATTCCAGAAATAATATGTTTATACTTATAACGGTATTAAAATCAAACTTGTTTTAAAAAATTAGGAGTAAAATCTTTAATGTTGCATAGTAAATAGGAAGCTAAATAATTTCTAATTGAAAATATAATCTACTCTCAGAGTCTTTTATTCAAACCATATCCCAGAGTGGTTTATGAACAATTCTAGAAGTGGAATTGGGAAATAAGAGATGTTGATGAGGGAAAAACAGTATTTACTTGGAGAGTATATTTAAAAAACAATTATAATCCCTTTATAGTTCCAAGAATATCTTCACATACATTATTTCTTTTGAGCTGCAGGTAAGACAGGAGACAGATAAGGAAATGCTGTTCTTCCCATTCACAGACAGGGACCAAGGTTAAGGAAGGTAAATCTACCCAAAGTCAACAGCAAATCTGCAACAGAGCTGAGACTTCTGACACTATTTCCTCACCCTCACCCCTACCATTTCTGTTTCCACATTCAAAGATGAAAACAAAAGCTCTTCTGTTGTTTCTCTTGCTCCCAAAGAAGTCACTGAAAAAAGATGAAAAAAAAAAAAAGAGAGAGAGAGAGATGATGTTCACATGTAATCTATTATTTTAAATCAATTCCTAATTTCAACCTAGTTCCACCTTCCCTTGAATTTACCCAATTTCACTAATGTGTAAGGCGATCCACATTTTATATGTTCACAATAGAGGTATTTACATACAAATATTAGAGTGGAGTCCAAGCAGAGAACTGTCATTTTCAATGTGATTGTAAAATCCCACAGAGAATCTCCATTGCTTCATCCGTTTGAAATAGAGTCAATCATTAGCACTTTAACTCCTGTCCAAGGGGGACTATGGAAGTCGTCAACTGGAGAGGGTGCATGGCTCTGGGAATGTCCGTGCTCCCCAAGGAGACCTACACAGAAGGTTCTCTTCTATTCCCGGTGACTACCTAGGACTTTGTTGAGGAAGTTACTGTGCTGCTGCAATTTCCCTGAGGTGGGAAATCGGTTTTTTTTGGGTAAACCCCCAATAAGATAATCAAGGAAGAAAAAAAGGCAACCAATCAAATGTTAAAGAAGCTTAGAAGGCTTTTCCAAAAGAATTGCCCTTCATGAAGGTAAATGGCAAATATGCACATGCTTTTGAGCTTTGCCTGCATCATTACAATGTATCTTGGAACCAATGTGTTCTTTCTGACCCATCTTTGAGCAATGCTGGGCTCAAAACAAAACAAAACAAAAACAAAAACAAAAACAAAAAACCACTTCTTATCCTCAAAAACTCCAAACAGACAATATAGAAGTGGAAAAATACCCACCATTTCCCAGCTTCGGTAACTAACATCTTGCCCAATTGATTTAATCTGTGCCTGCCCCTCCCTCGTTTTGTTGCAGTACCTTAAAGTATATCCCAGATTGTCATGTGCCCATCATCATGTCACTTCTCACAAATGTACTTCAGTACACATCTTTTTTTTTGAAAAGGACATTTTCTTAGACTGTACTATGTCATTACCACTCCCCAACAAAATTAACAGTAATCTCTCCATATCATCTAATACCCAGTTTATATCCAGATTTCCCATATTGTTCCAAAATGTCCTTTTACAATTGATTTACTGAACCAGAATCCAAACAAGGTTTGCATTTTGTAATTGGTTTTTCTCTTAAGTGTCCTTTAGTCTGAACAGACCGCCTTCCCCTTTTTTTCCCACTCGCCACTGACTTGATTGCCAGGGAGACTGTCCTGGATACATCTAAATTGTCTGGATTGCACTCCTTGTATCCTTTAATGGGAAAAATAATATTTAGAGATGGCAATCTCACGATAAGGGGTGCTCCTTGCTAACTGGGTTATATCATTGCTTCTTGGCTTTTTGATTGGGCAGAAATAGGGAAATGCATAGTTTTCAAAAGAAGCAAATAATGACTTTATACAAGTATTTCCCATTTGAATTTAAGATTATAAGAGCTAAATTATTTGATTTTTTATTTGTATCTTTTCTCTAATTGTGAAAATCTTAGTTCTTAACATTCATATTAATATTCACTTAATCCTCATATGTAGATATATTTCGTATTTGTGTATGTAACAAAGTTTCTCATTAATAGTACCAATACTCTCATGACAGCAACATTTTGGTGAGGAAGATGGTACATACCTAGCCTAAGATGGAAGTGCTAATTCAGGATTTCTTAACCTCAGCACTACTGACATTTTGGGCCAGATAATGCTTTGCTGTGGGGGCTGTCCTGCACATTGTATGAGGCTGAGTAGCATTCTGGCCTTTCCTTGCAAGATACCAGTAGCATGACCCCCCATTGTAACAACCAAAATTTGCTTTCTGACATTGCCAAATGTTCCCTGGTAGATAAAATCATCCCTAGCCGAGACTCGTTGAACAGAAGTAAGTGACAGACACTATATAGAGACAAACTGTCACATGCCCCACTGATGAACTCTCAAGGTGTTTTTTTTTTTAACTTCATAAAATCATTGAATTTGGTTAACTAACAGATAAGGTGGCATATTATATAAATTGTTCTGTATCTTTAATTTTTTTTAGACAATGTTTTGAGCAGAAAGTTCTTCCTCTCTCCCTTTACAGCTGTGTATGTTCCATTTTGTGCACATGATAATCTATCCCAATCACCTGATGATGGGCATTTGGGTTATTCCTACTCTTGCTATTATGTATAATGCTGCAATGAATAATAGTGCGCATATATCACTTTGTGTATTTGCCAGTGTATCCTTGGGACAGGTTCCTGGAAATAGAACTGCTGGGTCAAAGGGTTAATGTGCATGAAATTATAGTAGAGATTGCCAAATTTCCCTCCATAGAGGTTGTACATTTTGTATTCCCACTAGTGTCCTGCTTTCATTACTTAACATTATAGTGAGAACATTTCCAAAGTCATTAAATAATCTTTGAAAATTGGATTTTGTAATGGCTGTCCAAAATTCCCACATGTGAATATACCACAATTTAGTTAATCATTCCTTTCCTGTTGAACATATATGATACTCCCAACTTTTCCCTATTATAAATAACACTGAAATGAACTTCCTTGAATAAAAATCTTTGACCAAAATTTATTTTTTTTCTTTAGGACAGATTTCCAGAAGTAGGATTACTGTATAAAAGGATATGGGTGGTTTTTAAGCCCCTTGCTACATACTGCCCATACATACTCCACCTATTAGGAAATACTGCATTCTTATCGAAGATATTGGAACAGACCTTTAGCTTGGCTTCAGGGTCTTACATGAGGGAATAAAATTATCTGATTAAAGCAGACTGTCTTTCTGGGGGAAATAACTAAATCACACCAAACTATATAAAAACCCAATCTTAAAATCCCCAAAGAGATTCTTCATGGTTGGCTAGTGGTAGTTCTCACCTCTAGCATCTTTCAGGGCACTAAGCTATTGTTTACTACTTGTGAGCTTATCATTTTCCCTGGAGAGTCCATTCTGTCTCAAAGGGTTAGTCATTTTTCCCTTTTTGGCAGTGAGATGGCATGCAGCATCTTTTACTTGGTGCTGCTCCAAGGAGCACCTTCTCTCATCTATAGCATCACAGAGATGACTAGAAGGAGGCAAGAAATAACAGCGCAGCATCTGTGTCATTTGATGTGTAAATAAACAATGAGGAGAATAACAAATGTTGCATTTGTAGTATTATCATTGAAAGAACAGCCATGTAAGAAATGTTCAGTGAGCACAATTAGGGCTAATTTGACCCGCCTCAGTTGTTAAGTACACACAAACTCAGGCCTAAGAGTCCAGAGGGAAAGAAAATACTGAACAAGGCCATTAAGGCAAATGCCATCTTTAGATGTCTATTTAACTTGACGGTAGTTTGTACAAATAAGGTGTGGAAATTTTATGTGTGAAGCATGATGAAACTCCTCTCTTATTTTCTATTGCAGAAGGGCTAGAGAGTCCACTATCTTTCTTAAAAATCAGACACTGAGTATGATCAAACTTTGGATTAAAAACACACAAATCAACCCCAATCCTACTATTCAGAAGAAAACTTAGGATCCAAGAGATTATTGCACTGGAAATGTGTGAGAACTTACCTATGTAAACTGACTTCTTCCTGTATCTGTCTTCTCTTTGCTGTGATAGTTCTATAAAAGTGTGTGCATGCGATTTAAGAGCTCAGCACACATAACCCCAGTTCTTCCACAATCTCTCATGCATTTCGTGGGCTCCAGGGAAAAGGCTCATGCCTCGGCTGTCATCACCCTCTAGACCAACATCTCTCTGAGAGTGGTCTGCCATAGGTCAGTAAGCCTTATCCGAAGAGAAGAATCTAGTGATCAACAAGTTCAAGAGGTATCGAATTAAAGACAGTACAACTGGTGTCCCCCCATGGCAGGACTTCCCAGTGCCTTTCAGATGTTATTGTGTGTTGGGACTCTCCAAGAGAAGCTATGAGAAAGCAGTACTTTCCATACTTATTTGGCCCCAAAATCTTTTCCTCAAAGAGCATCTCACAAGACCAGTGTTCCATTTGAGAATGCTTTGGGAAACTAGTGTGCATGAACTCAGTCTGATCTGAGGACTGCATCTTTCACTGCAGTTGCATTCCATCATGCCTGTAGGCTTTTTACTGTTCACTGTTATTTTGGTCCTTACCAGTGGTCAGACTGTTTTGCTGGAGATTGCTTCTGTCCATACATGACGTCACAATGCCATGCAATGGTATGGAGTCTGTGATTGTCCACATGAGGTTGATGGGTGACTCTGACACAACCAGGAAAGAAGGGTGTGGTGTGGCTGAGTGGGTGCAGTGGGGAAGGCACAGGACTGACTAAGCAGGAGGTGGCTACTAGTCACCTTGCCCTTGTCCCCTTCACATCGTACTCCATTTGCTTGGTTCTGTCAGACATAAATGTCTTTCAACCTGGCCTCCTGTGGCATTACTTTTGCTTCTTAATAGCAGGTTGACACATGAACTATAATTTTAAAACCAAATTTTACAAAGTATGAAATTAATATAACTGTTTTATGGGTAATTTGAGAGCTAGAAAAAAAGTACTGATAACCTTACCATTGTGACACAGGTATGAGCATTTTTGTATACACCTGGTGAAAATGGTTTAGTTATTATCATCGGTTGCCTGTGCAGCTTTCCACGGTAATTTTTTTCCCCCAAAGAGGGAAATACTTTGACTGTTTTGGCTATGCAGAAAAGTAATCCATGTTTGTTAAAAATATTTTCTATGCTTTGGTATTGCTTGAAAGTGAACGGTCCCGGGCAGCCCGGGTGGCTCAGCGGTTTAGCGCTGTCTTCAGCCCAGGATATGATCCTGGAGTCCCAGGATCGAGTCCCATGTCAGGCTCCCTGCATGGAGCCTACTTCTCCCTCTGCCTGTGTCTCTGCCTCTCTCTCTCTCTCTCTGAATGAATAAATAAAATATTTTTTTAAAAAAAAGAGAAAGTGAACGGTCCCCTGTAACTATACCCTGGCAAATATAAATCTTCCCAGAGTCTTGTGTGTGTCCAGTGTACACACACATGATAAAAAAAAATATGATCATTCCATGGATGCATTTGTTTTATGGCTTGTTTTTTTTTTCTTTCCCTTCATATATTGTGGACAAGTTTGAAAATCTGCCCCATTCCATGTAGAAATCCACTCTTTGGGTGGGCCATGATTATTCAGTTTTTCTTTTCTTTTTCTTGAGGGTTTTAAAACGGCATCAGCCTGCTGAATCACGCTCCTCCCACCATGACTCAGCTCCCAGCAGGTATCATCAAAAAGGTGTTCATAGTCCTTTGGATAAAGGGAATGGCCTTTTGCCTGTGCATGTTAATGGTTTTGGGGCGTGGCTTCTCCAGTACCCAGCTAGGGGCATACCAGAGGCAGAAAGAAAATCCAGAGGAGCCACATCATCCCTCAAGTGCTGGGGGGCCTAGCCTGTTTCAGTGTTTCCTGGTACTTGTTTGCTCTATCATGTCCAGGGATTTTTTTTTTGTTGTTTTGTTTTTTTGTTTTTTGTTTTGGTTCTAGGAGGGGAGGGCTGTTCCATCTTGGTCAGAAATGAAAGTCTCTTCCCTTCTCTTTGGTTGCCTTTGAGCTGTGATACATCTTAAACACAATGATTTTATGCTCCAAATTAGTGGAGTCTAATTCCATTAGTTCATCCTACTTTCATTCCTGGTGGTTTGTTACAGGTCGTGTCATTTTAGATGGTGAGCTTACATTACATTTAATAAAGGAGACTCTGTGAGCCTTGCATGTGCCCTTCCAGAGAAAATATATGTTGGACTGTATCAAGCTTTAGACCACTTAAGGCAATCCTCAACTTAAGGTTTCTCTGATCTTGCCCATGGGGGTAGGTCTGTAGTTCTGAATTATGAAGGAAGACTTTTTCCAACCCTAAAGTACAAGACGGGTTTCCTGTTCCTTCTTTGGTAGTGGACATATTTTGCTAACCCACCCTTTCACAGAGGATGTGTCCTCTGGTTGTTTTATGTGACGGGCCTTGATTCCACCTCCCATCTTGAATGGGCCCAAGGCTGCCTATGCTACCCCACACGTAAGCTTCCAGATCTGAACCTTTTTGTAACTAAGAGGCGAACAACTCAAGTCAGACACAGCTTCAGCTTCAACTGCTCAGTGTTGATTTTCAGCTTCCTCTTCATTTTTAGTCCTCAAGGATTTTGGCCCTGCTCCCTTGTGGGCTCATTTATCATGTGTCCAAAAGTGTTTTTCTACAATTCATCGTTTTTAAAGGGACTTTATAACAAGAGATTTCTGGATACCTGGAGTTCTTCATTTTGCTGGAAACAATCTTCCCATTTTTTAAAAAAGACTTTATTTATGAGAGAGAGAGAGAGAGAGAGAGAGAGAGGCAGAGACACAGGGAGAGAGAGAAGTAGGTTCCATGCAGGGAACCCATCGTGGGACCTGATCCCAGGACTCCAGGATCACGCCCTGGGCGGCAGGCGGCACTAAACTGCTGCACCACCGGGGCTGCCCAATCTTCCCATTTTTAAAATCAATTATTGATAATATATTTGCTGGCAAGAGGAATGGGACTATATCTTCTTTGTTGGTATTGTAGTAATTAGAAGTAATTTTTACTCTTTATTATAAAGAAATGATGCTCTTAATCCAAATATCGGTAGGGTATAAACTGAACTGATTATGTTCTAGACTTTCCTGCTGGATCCTCTTGTCTCAGGCCTGTGAATTCACTCCTCAGAATGAGAAGTCTCTGGAGATGAGAGGCTGGAGACTCCTACCTGGGGACTCATCTTTTTAAAAAAGATTCTATTTATTTATTTGAGAGAGAGAGAGAGAGAGAGCGCACAAGCTGAGGGAGGGGCAGAGGGAAAAGGAGAAGCAGACTCCCCACTGAACAAGGAGCCTGACTTGGGGCTCCACTGCGAGACTCTGGGATCATGACCTGAGCCCAAGGCAGAAGTTAACCGACTGAGCCACCCAGGTGCCCTGGGCATCTTTCAATTCATCTTCAAAAGCATTGCCTAGCTAAGTGAGTTTGATGAATCATCCCCTAAAAATCATTGTTTCCATTTTCTTCACTAAAGATGAAAATAGAAAGTTTTATTCTCATTGCTCAAGTTGATACTGACTTTCTCTATTAATTAGAGCTAATGACTATACAATGCTAATTTTCAACAAATTAGATAAACTTTCGTATATAAATGCTGGGCTTTAAGGAAGCAGACCCTTTTACATGAAAACAGTAGCCCTGCACCAAAAATGCATTCATTCATCCAAATAGTATTTATTGAGCACCTAGTCTGTGTATTCTGCATGATGGATGGATTATGGTCCATGATTCTTGGCCTCTGGAACCTGACTATCTGCTGGGACAATGAATGAGATATAAACACAAATAATATGAGATGAGGATATAGCCAGTCCTATGTGAATGATACAAACAATAAGTAAAATACAATTGTACAGGGAAGAGGCCATTTCTTAGAACAGAAATTTAAAAGAAAGAAAAAAAAGCCTTTTCTGGACTAGAGCACACTTGAACCGGGCTTGTAAAAATGACTTGGCTCTTGGGAGACAAAGTAGGTGAACATTGCGTGAGTAGAAGCTCAACGAGGATGGCAAATTGTGGATTCAGAGAACAGCAAACTGACCAGTTTGGCCTACATGGGAAATGGAGATAAAAATCAGCTTACGTGGGGTTCACGGTGGGAGACAAAGTAATGCTTTATTCACTGGCTCCCCATTATCTACAGAATACTGCAGTTCCTTACTCTGCTCTTTAAGGGCCGCCATGATCTCTCCCTTTGTGTTGGTTATGGATGTACTGCAAAGGCTGCTTACAACGTGATTCCTTTTTTAAAAAAAAATATTTATTTGACAGAGAGAGAGAGAGAGAGAGAGCACGAGTGAACACATAAGCAGAGGGAGGAACAGAGGGAGAGGGAGAATTAGACTCCCCACTGGGCAGGGAGCCCTACGTGGGGCTCCATCCCAGGTCCCCAGAATCATGACCTGAGCCAAAGGCAGAGGCTTAACTGACTGAGCCACCCAGTTGCCCCTGAAAGTTCTTTTCTTCCTGCTGTGCTGATAGTTTCAACCTAATATGTTTTAACTACTGAATGAATGAAATAGAATTATGTTCTGTTTTCAAATTCTGTACAATTTGGAATTATCTCTGTCCCAGGAACCTCATGGTTTAACAGGGGAGACAGGCAAAGGGCTGAGGCAAGGCCCTGAGTTCAGGTGTGGGGCAGAAGCCCTTGGGGCTGGGGTCCAAGGCCCCTGGGCCCAGGCAACTCTCTGGGAGGCCAGTGATCAGAGGCCCCGCAGCCTGGCCTGAGGCCTTGTGAGGCTCTGCTGTGTCTCCTGTCACTCCTGCTGGTTGCTTTCACCTTTTGAAGTGATGAAAGCACCAGATAAGCTCCAAAAAGGAGACATGAGAACAGAATAACTAGTCAAGAATCAAAGTGCAGGAACTAAAGGGAGTGTTTTCTGGTTGCCACACGTTAAATTCTTTCATATAACTATATTGGCATAAAGAATAATTCCTGGGTACATTCCATTTGTCCTTTGTTTCCTCCCTTGTATGATTATATTATTATTGATGTCATTAAAAGTGCATTCATCAGACCTGGCTGTCAGAGAGTTGCACTTATTTTGTGCCCACAAGCAGTTTTGAGGTAAATCTCTTGCTTTAGGGCATTAGCTGATCAATACAGACATCTATAGTGAGGTATTGTTTTCCCACCTCCTGCATGACTCCATTTTCCTAAGGCATGCTGGGGGTCTGGTCTTCCTTTCAATAAGAAGTCACTCTAGACGGGATGGGGAGACCCAGGAGAAGGTACCCCTATAAGAGAACATCCCTTCGGCAGTCTCCTGCCGTTGAAGGAGGGGCAGCTGGCCCAAGGAAAGCCCTTGAAAGAAATACAGCAACTGCTTGTCACCCCCAGCTCTGCAGTTTCCTTCAGGGCAGTCTGTTTCCTTCCTGGGTTGTAGTCTGATCTCAAGTCCCATTTTTATCTTCGACGTTTAAACATTCCTGCAGTCCAAGACCAAAGCCTCCCTAGTAGTATCTCTAGTTATAGGGAGGGAGTGTGTCTCATTAATTTCTGTGTTCTGGAGACTTAGCGGGGACAACATGCGTGGTGGCAAGTGGTCAGAATTGCTGACCTGAACTGAATTCCTAAAATGTGAATTTAATAGTTTCTTCTCCATTACATGTTCCCTCCCTCCCCATCTTTCCTTTCCCACCACCTCCTCCATTCAGTCACAATTCTCTGCTGTCCAAATCCACTCTGGATTCATTCAAACATCCTTGGTATTCTTATCCATTTCATCTTCTTGGAGACATGTCTGCTGGAATCTTCTTGCCAACACCACCCTGACCTGATGATCCTCTGCACCCAGTAGGATTAGGAGACCCTGGCACCTCACCTTGTCATCCCAGGGATTCCTTTTTCTTTCTGTTTCTGGGATCTTGTATAGCCCTTTGGTTTGGTTTATTCTCTCCCTTTGGTCTTTCAGTACCTTCCTGATAAAGGGTGAGTGGCAGGTAACTTTTAGGCTTCGTGTGTTGAACGTATCTTTTTTCTGTCCGCTAACTTAGTTGCCTGATCAAGATACAGACTTCTATGTTGGAAATTATTTTTCCTCAGAAGTCTGAAGGCATTGCTCTATTTTCCTTTAATGTCTCGCATTGTTGATGAGAAGTCTTATTACTGATCCTTTGTCAGTAATCTGCTTTTTTTCTCCCCGGAAGCTTTTATGATCCTCTCTTTGTCCTTGGGGTCCTGAGATTTCATCATGGTCAGCAGTCTACTTGCCGTTATTGTACTGGCATCAGACGGGTGCCCAAGGGGCATGCTTTGGGGTCTCACTGTTTGGATTCAAATCCACTGCCACTATCCCCTAGCTTTCTGACCTCAAGCAAGCAACTCAACCTCCATGCCTCAGTTTCCTTACCTTAAAATGGGTATAAAAATAGTACCTATCTCAGACGGTTGTTGTGAGGATTAAGTGAGTTAATATCTGTAAAATGCTGAAGCTGGTGCCTACCGCTTTGGAACTACTACTTAAGGAAAAGCTTTTATTAAGGTTTCAAACACAAAAAATAATTTCATAGAGTTTTGTGACGTTTCCTTGACTCTGTGCCTTGAATACAAATGTTGGCTTTGAGATGGGGAATGGCTGCACGGGCAGGGGTGGGGGAGCAGCTCTGAGTCTCTGATGTGAAATAAAATTTCAACAGGGCTTGGCTGATAAAGAACAAAACAAATGGAAAAAAGCAATAGGTGATTGTTAACTGCTGGTAAAGCACCCCCAGACTATGGAGTCTCAGCTCAGGACTGGAGTAAAAACAGGTAAAGAAAAGAATTTTTAAAGAAATCTTGTCTCACCACATTAGGATTCACATATGCTCCCTGAAAGAGTGTTTTCATTTTTCAAGGTAAAAGGGAGCAGTATCAGCATAGAGATTTAGACTGAGAGTAAGAGAAACAGAAAGATGCGCTGAAAGTTTTGTGTCTTTATGAATGAGAAATATCTGGTGAGGATGCTTTCACCATTACTCTTTACTAATGGTTATGCAGACCAACACACAGGCACCACCTAATTTCTATACTAGGAAATCAAATAGATGTTTCCTTTCCTTCTAAGAACCTGAAATATTAACATATAAAGAGTTCACAAACTCACACTCAAAATGAACTATTAATATGCACAGTAATTCAAGGGGACCAAAGACCCCCAGTTAATGAGGGAAAACTTATTTTATCAAAGTGCCAAATAATACATTTGGAATGAAAAAAAAATTTAAATCACTATCTTGCAGTCTTATGAAATAACCAATTCAAAGATCATTGACAGATGCTAAAACCACTAGTTGAGAGGGGATGGGGAAAGGAGTATTCACGTGGTGCCAACGTACTGTATATGGAATGCTTACTACTTGCAAAGAGATGTTTACAATGGAGACATCTGTGGTCACCAGGTGATCCCAATAAGACCACATCACTAATGGTGAGACACACCAACCTGTGGATCCTGGTGTATTGAATATGAAGACATCATCTATGAAATATACTCACCAAGAATCATTACCCTGATTCTAATTAAGCTTTTGGACCTAAATTCCATCTTAGATGACAGGGCATAGAACCAATTACTTACACAAAATCATGATGAAAACATCAGGTGAGTCCAGAATGTGGCTTATCTTGGTCAAGGCCAAGTCCAAAGCCAGGACAAGGAGATTGGTCTACACGATAAGAGAGTTAGGAGATATAACCATATGTAATACATGATCCTTGATTGGATTTGGGTTGGAAAAGATATTTGGGGGATCACTGGAAACATTTGAATATGGAATGAACATTAGGCACATTATGCATTCAGTATTAATTCTGTTGGATGTCATAATAGTCGAAGCTATCTAAGAAAATGTCCTTATCGGGGGAAATGTGAAAGCATTAAGGGGTGGCCTTTCATGATGTAATTTACTTTGAAATAACTTGGCTGGATAAATAGATATGAAGCAAATATGATGAAACAGTTAACTGCCGTTGAATTAGGGTGGAAGGTAAATGGATATCCATTGTTTTATTCCACTTTTCTATTTGTTTGGAAATTTTATATTAAGAAGTTGAGAGAATTGGCTTGCAGATGCAAAATTGCATAATGCTGGCCTGACGGTGTTTTGGGAGGAGCAGGCACGAGGGTCTCAAAGGGCTACATTTGCACTGAGCACCCTGGAAGGAGCTTTTGCTCTTTTGGAGTTCAGCAGAGCAATGGAGTGAGACAGCCACTTGCTCTAGAATGTATGAGAGTTTGGGAAGAATTAATGTACTTCCCAGAGTGCCCAAGTTATTGTCAGGAACGATAACTCACTGGCAGGATCAGACTAAATAATTCATGGTACAACTGCAATGGGAATACTCATATTTGGTTGTTGTTAGTTGGATTTTTCCCCCCCAATTTAAATCACCTAAGTTTATCTCCTTTACATGAGGTGTTTTGGGGAATGCATTTCCTTTTTTTAATCAATTCTTTCTCCCAAACAACATGAAGTAATTGTCCTATTTGCTCAGGTATAGGTATAGAGTAACAGTTAAAACACAGAATTGCTTCTTACAATGGCTAAATTGTTCTTACAATATAGTTGTTGCTTAAGAAGTGAGTTGACTGCTCCAGGCATGTCCCTTATTTCCTATGTGATCTCAGGGAGCTGGACTGTGCCATGTTACGCCGCCTGGAGAAAAGGATTCTGGTTGATCTCCCGAGCCGGGAGGCCAGGCGGGCCATGATCTACCACTGGCTGCCCCCTGTGAGCAAGAGCAGAGCCCTAGAGCTGCGCACGGAGCTGGAGTACAGCGTGCTGAGCCAGGTAGGCTGCCCTGGAGGGAGCGCCTGCAGGCCTGGCGGCCGCTATGCAAATCTTCTGGGCTGGGTCCTCTCCTGAGCTGTTTGGGGCATATGCCTTGAGTCACTCAGGAAAGACCGGAGCTGCCCCAGCAGTGCAATGTGAAAGAGTGAGCTCTCCGTCCCTCAGAAACATTCCAGCAGGGAGGAACAGGGTGGAGTGATGTCGTGGGAATAGCACAGGGTTTTCACTCAGAGAACGGAGGGTCAAATCCTGGTCCCGCCCCTTATTAGCTGTGTGGCCTCGGGGAAACCACTTACTCTAGAAGCCTGTTTCTTCATCTGCAAAATGGGTAACCCCTAGGCTGCAAAGGACTAGTGATGATTCACAAGAAGTCTCTTACAAATGGAAATGAGGGTGTGGGCCTGCCACCCTCCTGGTCACTGCTGTCACTGCCCCCTATGAGTGGACACTTGAACATATGATGTTCTCTGCGGTTCCTCAAAGGCAAGCATGATCTTATTTACAAGAACCGAAGTGTTTACCAAATGTGATCATCCTTAGGTTGGGACACAAGGGCCCCATCAGGCTACCACGGGTGGTCTGCTCTCCGCCAGCATCTTACAGCATATATCTGGATGGTGGTAGGAAGTTTTCTTTATTGCTCAGCTTCTCAGGTTATCCAAACGCGTAAGCAGCCTCTCCCCTTACAAGCATCATAGCTGTGGGAATCTTTGTGTAGTGTTCCTGGGGGACAGATACAGGGCCGAAAAAGTGGCTCTCATACAGGGTCTTGCCTATAAGAACGTAATCACCACTAGCACTCAGCTAGTGCTAGGGACCAACAGCTGGTCTGTGGCTGTTTCAGGAGACGGAGGGCTACTCAGGTTCAGACATTAAGCTCGTCTGCAGGGAAGCAGCCATGCGGCCTATGAGGAAGATCTTCAGTGCCCTTGAAAATCATCCATCAGGTATGGCCGGGATCACAGCAAAGATACTATGGGAGAGGAATGTGTTAAAAAAAAAACCCAACTTTCACCAGCAGATGGAGCCTTGCTCCTGTTCTTGGGTGGCTCTTCACACTTGCAACGTTCTTTGGTCAAATTGTCCTTCCTGTACTCAACTCATTTCTCCTCTATTGTTCTGTTTTGGATCAACTTTGTCCCAGGTGATAAACTCCCTGGGGCTCAGGCTTTTATTTCTTTGGCACACTATGATGTTGGGCTGGATCCATTTGCGGCACTCTATAACTATTAAACACTACTTTGATAATGATGCATTTAAGTCATATTTTTTATCTGGGCTTGAGTTGCTGAATTGCCCATTAAAGAATTTCTTCCCCAGCTCTCTTTAGTCTTGCCCCTTGCCGCATTAACCATTAAGAATGCTGCATTATGCATTGTCTTGAAAAAAAGATCTATTAGCATTTCAAGAGCACTGATCACCATAAGGTCAATTATTGTGCTGTTACTGTTGTGTTTTTATCCAGAGAGCAGCAATTTACCTGGAATCCAGCTGGATACAGTGACCACTGCTGACTTCTTAGATGTGCTAGCTCACACCAAGCCTTCAGCAAAGAATCTGACTCAAAGATACTCAGCCTGGCAAAGTGAGTTCGAGTCTGTATGAAATCACATTTATCCTGCCCTGGCCAGGATCAACCACAGAGGCCTCCTAATTTCTTAGTGTAAGCAGAGGAACAATGATTGGAACAGAAAAATTATCCTTGAAGATGGAGTTTGTTTGAACAACTATACTATTTTGGAAATAAGAGGTATTTGTGTTAATTTTTCGTCATTGATGCCAGCAAAATACTGAAGATGTCATTTACAAGTGTATATGCTATTAGTCACACAAAGACTTTTCTCACAACTAGACCCCGCACAATTCTGATGAACAGTTTCTTACAGTGTTCCTTGTTTGTGAATTGGTATTTTCATTTTGAAGAAAAAGATGTAGTTTAGGAAGTTGTGTTGGAACGCACAGAGTGGCTCTGAGTTGAGGAGCCAAGTGGAAGCTGAACTTGACAGACTATCCGCCCAGTTGATGGGCTCCAGGGTGGTTAAGAATGGGCACAGGGAAGGACATGTAGAGTGTTTCTTCTGCCAACATCCGCAACCTCATCGGCCCTCCCTAACTCTGACCCCAACCAGTTTTATCAGCAGCAAAGCCTGACCAGACTAGCTCCCACCCACAGAGTCTCAGATCTACTTCAGGACAGGAGCTTCTTGAGTCTAGAGCTAGTAGCAGGGTGTCTGTCCCCCCAACCCCCCACCAGCTTCCAGTCTGAGCCCTCTGAGTTCTGGCTCCTAGGAACATCTTTTGACTCTCCCCTTCCCATGTGCTCAGCCCTCTTCCCACTGAACAGCTCCTCAGTGGATCTGAAGCTTAGGTTGGGGAACCAGAGATTCCACAATCGCTGTCCTAGGTCACCCCTGCTCTTTGGCTCCCCCACATCTTCTCAGGGGCTTGTCAACAGTTGGAAGCATCTCCTTCAGAATCTCATGATTTGAGGCATCTACTTTCAGATGATAATCACGTCTCTAAGTGATGCCACCACCCCTCTTCTCAGCTAGAACTCACCTGTGGTAGTCACCTCCTTTTCCCCTTCCTCACCTCATTTTCTTCATCCCTGCAAGGCACACTCCTCCTCCAAAGAAAAACTTGCAGGAAAGGGGCATTTTGGATAGCTAAATATTCCAAAGGATTTTACCCTAATTTTAAACAAAAACAAAGGACTTTAGGGGGGATACTGATTATTTTGAACAGAATATTCTCTAATGCCTTTAAAAATGCCATTTCCTGGGCAATGTAGCCAAACTGAAAATACACCATCTATATAACAAATTAAAAATAAACAAAGATATCCCAACTTAGTATAGGCTGAACTTAAACTTCTTTGTGATCATGGTGTTGCACTATGCAACATTAGTGCTACCCCAGACGTAGAAGTCTGTACACGAAATTTACGTCTCAGGCTGCCATTCTGTTCAACTTCCACCATCTGCTTTCTGTGCTTTGGGATCATTTTGTCAGGCTGTCAGCAGGCATTTCTTGGAGCTTAGGCCACTACCATCCTTTCTGTTTTCACAAGATCTCACTTGGATAGAACCTCAATTGTTGCTAATTTGTTCTGGTTTGTGTGTGTGTGTGTAGTTAAAAGTGAACAGGCAAAGGGGCAGAGGACACAGCCCCTGGGGAGAGCATGCCTTTTGACGTCTGGCATCTTTTAGCGTACCGCTCTTCCCTTACGCCATTCAGGATCAGCAGGGTTTGGCCATCCCTCATGGCACATACAACCCTACATACCACTATGTCCTGGCATGCCTCCACATCCTTCCTTCATTCCTCTTAAGAATCTCTAAGTTCATCTTTGTAATACTTCCATCTTGTTGAGTTGCATATTCAATCCTCCTCTTTCCCTTAGAAAGTTTGTCTCCAAATAATTATGCAAGTATGTTTGCAGGTCCTTTTAGTTCAGTGACTTTTTTTTATCTGTTTTATAGACTAAGGGCTTCCCGCTTTGGATGAAATGAGATGTAGCTCTTTCATCCCTCTGCTGTGTCCCTACCAATACACAGGTCTTTCCCCACCATCTAGGTTAACTCAGTAATCAGTATTTCTATGAGAACACATACGGTTCATGCAGAGCCAACTAGTGAATCAAAATTACATTCCCTTTATGTTGGTTTTGTCTTTTCAGGCATTAATAGGTGCCTTGTTTTATCATTTGCTTGATTTTTGAAGTATCTATTCTTATTTTTTTGCAGCATATTCCCAGATCTGTCAGATATCTATCAGTATTAGTTTCCAAATGGGCAATATTGGATAAACTGTCCATTCCATTCCCATACACTCTGGTCCTGGTGTTTTAAGAGAAAGGCACCAGGAACCATTATAGAATAAGCAGAGATGTACCCAGTCCCAATTTTCAGGCCTGTAGTTCCCCTGGGCTCACCACCATGCCTGCTCTCCCCAAGGCCTTACTTGGCTCCACCTTTCTAGAGAATAAACTTCCTTTCTTCTACCTTGGCTGGGGGTATGCATCTGGCTGCTCAGAGCTGGGAAAGTTTCTGGGGCTCCAACCATTCTGTTTACGGGCTTCAAACTAATTCCTTGCTTCTCAACCTACCTCACACCTCACCTCCACTCTACCTGGTGTCTCCAAGCCTTGGATCTTTGAGGTTCCACAGGCTGTTTGGGTTGTCTTTCTTTGCGCCGATTTTTGTTAACAACCCATCCACTCTCCGCCCTTCAAATTATCATAGCCTCTCGTCCACTGGTATCTGCTCTCGTGGCTCTCCTTGAGCTTATACCTTCTTTATTTCTTTACCTTGATTTTAGTGGAGCTCTGAGAAATAGAGACAAACTAAGACATATTAGTCTATGTTTAGAGTCTCTATTATTTAAAGAGTGGATTAGAAGTAAACCCGAGTTTATAGGGATATAGGAACGTGGCCTATTGTTGGAGGAAAATTTAACTTCATCCAACATGTGGTATTTTGTCAAAATGCAGAAGTCACAATACCTGTAGGAACTTGGAACATAGTAACACATGAGTAAAGTAAGCTGGGTATAAAAGAAGGAAGAGGTGAGGGCTGGGAGAGGGTGAGACTACTTGAATAACGTAGCAGTGGTATAGCTCTCATGACCCAACGTTGCCAGATCTTGGTCTTCCTAGGAAAACCAGCAGTATCCAATTTGCATTTGAGATCTCTTGATGCCCAGATGTTGGCAACAAAGGTTAAGTATTTGTTAGAATTTGTAGCTTGTCCCTGCATCTTATTTACGTCACCATCAAGCCATCACAGCCTTATCTGAAATAATCCTCTCCCTTGTTTTCCTGTTCATCATGTAGCCATAGATCTATTGCATTAAGTAGTTGTGTGTAGGTTTTGTCTTTTTACCCTACTCAAAATGTTAGCCTCCCATGGTTGTGGTACTTTTGTCACTGCCATTGAATGAAATATCCTTTAAAACAACATTCTTTAAAATGAGCGCTTTATCTGTTTCACAGGCTAGAAGCTGTGATTATTGTTCCAAAGCACATAGTTCACTGCACATGACCACTTCTCTGAGAGGACTTCTATAACATACTTTGAACTTGTCAGAGTCCTCTGGACTATTCAGGTGTATTTTTATATGCTTTGATTTCCCAACTAGAAGATATGCATCTTAATAACTGGAGCTACTCTCTGCTGTCCTCCTTTGTACCTTACCCACAGTTGGCATTTGTAATTTGGTATTCTCAGGTGCATTAGCCAGTGAAACAAACAGGAGTTGAGTTGTGTAGGATGTGAAGGTAAGCATAGAAAAGAGGAAGGTATTCAAAATTGATTTTAAAGGCTATATAATTTCAATGATAAATGATTTCTGGTGCTCTGGTGTCTCATTCTGGTTGTCCCTTAAACAAAGCAGCATGCTTCAGGGTGACAGGCCTTGATGGCTGGCCTAATAAAGTCAGCAAAGGTCCTAGTTTATGTAAAAGAAAAGTTTTTGTGACTTATGCCAAAGGAACCTGATAACACAAACATGGCTTTTTTTTTTTATAGCATTAGTGTCTTTTTTAAAAATTTTTTTATTTATTTATGATAGTCACAGAGAGAGAGAGAGAGAGAGGCAGAGACACACGCAGAGGGAGAAGCAGGCTCCATGCACCGGGAGCCCGACGCGGGATTCGATCCCGGGTCCCCAGGATCGCGCCCTGGGCCAAAGGCAGGCGCCAAACCGCTGCGCCACCCAGGGATCCCCACAAACATGGCTTTATGCAAGCATCTGCTAATATGAAAAAGGGATTCTGCTGGTTAAGGTGGAGTATTTTAGTGAAATAGATTAGTGTTTTAAAAATTCTTTATTGTAGGTGCCCAAGGATTTCAGTTTCATTCTTCAGGAACCACTACTGATCCCAAACCAAATGAACATAACCCATGCAGGTGTGTTTTTAACTTTCTGGTCCAACGTGGTACAATAATTTCTAAGTGTGAGATTAAGGGTGAGGTGATGACACTATCCTTCCAAGGGACTTTCTGACATCAGTGACTACAGTATTCCAACGGCCCTGATCAGCTCCGACAGATGCAGAATGGTGGGTAGAAGAGCTACTGCACAACTAGCTAATTCTGGAAGGATGAGAGTGAAGTGGTGGGACAACCATGTCTCCACCACTGGGCTGATGCTTTGCCTTCTTCCACACCCAGCACAACCCTGGCTTAGAGCAGATGCTCAGTAATCCGCTCTTGACTAGTGAGTGTTGTCTACTACCTTTTCCAGTTCCAAAATGGCACTTGGTGCCTCTTCTGGGCCTAAGAGAGGATTGTACTAAAAATGATGCAAACACTGTCCTTGAGGTCATACCACAGGAAAGCGCTTTAAATGGGATGGCTGGAAAAACGAAGTCTTTCAGGTACTTCAGTTATTAAATATCCTCCATGAAGCCCAAGGCAGACCAACCGGCTGTGCTAGCAATGTTTATAGTAACCTGGATCTAAAACAAGATTTTCATTTATCTTCCTGAAGCTCACTGTGGACGTGTCAGCTAACAAGCTCTGTGTTTGTTAAATACAGCCAAACTAGAATGGAGGAAAGAAGCCTTTTTCTTGGCTGGGGACCTTATTCTCACATGGCCTTACCTATTCCTGTCATTGTTTGAGTCCTGGCACATCAGTGATGTCTGCTTCCTTGCTTTAGCTCTAACCTGTCTCTAGAGCATCAGATCCCTTATCTCCGAGTGTCTAATGTGGCCTCTCCTATGGGAAACGAATCCAAAATGAAAATTTTCTCCTTCCTACTCATCACTATACCTTCTAACATTAAATTCCTATAGCATTTACTAGTTTGTATTGGTTCCGTAACCATCTGAGTGCCTAACTGGGTTGCAGGAGGTATAGGAAGAACGAGACACTGTCCTGTCTGGTAGGGAGAAGGGACGTGTGAGTAGCGAAGTGTAATGTAATAAGTGCTATGAGAGCACAAAGGAGGGGACGCCTCATTCCACCTGCAGTCAGGCGGACATCTCAGAGGAAGGCCACTGGAGTACTAATAGCATCTTGTGTGTTCTCCCTAGCTCCTCCACCAGTAAGGGTCCTCAGGGTAAAATCCTTCTCTTGTACACTTGATTACTTCCTAGCATGGCACTTAGCACGTAGCAACCAGCACTCAATGGTGCTTGAGCCAAGGAATCATTGACCCAGGCACCCAGGCAACAGGCCCAAGCTGAATGCAGGACATCCATCAGGCACAAGCGGCATGCTCTACCTGCACTCTGAGCTTCTCTATGTGCCTCTGCGTGTGCGAGTTTAAATGGAGTACAGTGTCTCTTTCTTTTTAATCCCCAGGAAGACTTCCCCATTGAACTGACTTTTGAGATGAATTCTATCGAGACTTTTCAGATCACTCAGTGTGGACAGTCTTGCTACGTCCGCCCCAAAACACACAGCACTCAGCATCTGCCTGATTCTACTCTCAATACTTAAGACGCTGGTCATGCATTTAACCCTCACCACAAGCCTACGTGGCGGGTGCTGGCACTGTCTCCATTTTACAGGGGTGTGAGAGCTTAGGTGACTTGCCCAAGGGCACAGAGCTGTGTAACTGCTGGTCAGGCCCCCAAACTTATGCTCCTGGCCATTCCACTCATGCTTCGGATCTGTGGTGGCAGTCCTATCACATCTGTCCTTTGCACTCTAGGCTGTGTTAGTACTAAGTCAGGGCATCTGCAGAGACAAGAACAGAGTGATCAAAAGACCACCAAAAGGAGAGGGAGCTGCCATTTATTTAGCTTTCCTCTCTGCCGTCCAAGATCAAGCTGATCTCTAAACAAGCATCAAAGCCCGAAGCTCATTAACATCGGTGTGTGCTTCAATAAGGTGAACGCCACAATGATGTACAATTACATGCTAATAATTCAATGCCCAAGAGTCCTGTAAAACAATTGCCAAGGCCCAGGATTATCACAGTATGCAAATGCACTAGGAAAATCATTACCTACTTAGTCCCCTTCATTTTGGTGGGTCTAACACGAGAAGAATAATCCATGCTACCAGACGAGATTTCATTTTACAGCTGTAGTAACCAAGTACATAAAAGCTTGAATCTGTCCCAATAGCTTCTCAAAGATTTTTCCCATAGTGTCAGAGGCAAAAATAATGAAATCTTGCAAATGTACAGTTAATAGGACCCTGGTGGACGCTAACTTCAAAAATGCATGGTCTATAAGACATTAAAGGCTTGATTTTAGTTTCTGCACTGTTCCTGTTAATAACAATGTCTAATTAAAACATCTGTAAAATACTGATAGTTTTAATTTTACATAAAATTTCCAAAACAACTGTTACACAGTATAATAGGTATCTGCAATGAATAGGTTATTAATGGAAATATTATTTTAAATTAAAATCAGGTTCTAAATTTAAATTAGTCATCTCTGGCTAATGAAGAGAAAAAGAAGTCACCCGTGCTGGGAATAATACAGTAGATAATCTGGTTTTCAACATCCATTAAGGCAAATTCACTTGATCACTTGGGCTAAAGGACAATTTATTTTGCTTCTTCTGACTTGTATTCATTCCACTTGGCACTTCTGATGGATTTCACAGTTGAACTTAATATTAAAACTATAGCCTAATGTACTTTTCAACACATTATTTTATAATTTAAAAAACGCCACTCAATTTTATTCACAATCTGAACACTCCCCACTTCCAGTGTCCCAGTGAGGAGACAGCAGAGAACACGACGACGCCCTGCAGTAGGCTCTCCCTCCCAGCCCTGACTAACCTGATGAATATTTTAAAAGGAATGGTAGAAAATCACAGCTTCCCCTTTCTCATCTTCTTTTGCAAAATAAAAGGGATAAGCAAGGCGTAGTGGCTGGCTGCAGTTCAATACCTTTCTTTCTAATTAATGCACAATAGAGGAGTGCTGGTCCCTGTCTATGCTGGCGTGGAGATGGGGAGGGGTTCATTGTGAGCAATGAAAAGATACATCTCCAGTTGCTTCTGATTCACACAGAGGAAGACAGTAGATGCTGCAGAATGTGGTCCACAGCATGAGGGAAGCTCTCACAAGTTAAGTAAGGAGGTGGATTAATTTTTTCTTCATCTGCTGCTCGGTATTTCCCTGAAATGAAAGTAAAGCCAGTGAACAAAGGCTCCTGCTAGAATGCCACATTAATCACATCCCATGAGCACCTGGGCCACCACAGAACCACTCTGGCAAGTACTGGAGAATCAGGGGCTCCCCATCTCCCGAAGCATCTCTTATTGAGGCTTTCAGATGCAATGAGGCAATTCAAAGAAATCTCACATCCAGCATTTTCCCAGGACTCTGGTCTTTCACAACAGACACTCATAGGGCCAGGGCAGCTGGCAGCTGGCAGCTAAAGTTTCTTTCAGATATCCAGAGCTGGGGAAATCATCTTCTTCCCCAACAGCCCTAAAGATAGGCATGGTGACTGAATTAATGCTTTTCACAGGAAGCCGGGACACCACAGGGCAGAGGCTTTGTCAGCTCCTGAGGGTGACTGGAAACAGCATGTGCTGCTGCTATGTAAGGATCCTGTGAGTCTGATGAATGAGCACCCAGGGGTGAGGATAGAAAGTGATGCATGCACTCAGGCCTGAGCCAGGCAGGACAGTCTGCCCAGCAGGGCACCACGGGGCAGGTACAATGCTTAAGAAGGGTCCCACTGCCCTTCAGAAAGAGTGCAAATCCCTACCACTGCCCTTTGTCATCTGGCCCAGCACCCCCCCACCCTCTGGGTGTGCTTCCACAAGACTGCAGTCCTGGACGGGACCTGGCTCTCTGAGGACCTTCACACCTGCCTTCTCCTTTGCTGGCAATAGGCTTCTCACCCCCACTTCCCTCTGCATGCTTCAGGCCAAAATCCATATTCCCATCCCCGTAAGATCTCCTCCCGGTTATTCTCTCTCTCAGCACCCTGTTCTTTGCCTCCACAATATTTATAATGTGTTGCAATTACATATTTATCCTTTAATGTCTGTGAGTTCTCTGAGAGCAGGGACTATGTTATTTTCCCCAATGTATTCATTCCCAGCACCAAACATAATGACTAACATGTGGTGAGCATTCCACAATTTTTTTAAGGCAGGCAGGCAGGCAGACTGCTTCAGCTGAAGTCCTGGGGAACAAGGCCAAGTGCTCTATAGCCTCTTGGCCTGCCTCTGCACTTCCCCTTTTCTTTGCTCTTTCATCCCTTTTTCTGTCATCTCTGCCACTTATCCCTCTGCATTCTCCAGCACTCTCTGCCTAAATCCAGCTCCCCTAACAACAGACCCACTGTTTCCTACAGTTCCCACCATCCTTTACGTACCTCTTTATGAGGCTTTGCCCAGCAAACAAAGCCTGAAAAGCCCATTTCACACCAGATGCACTGCATCTTGTCTTACTGTGAATTCCTACAGGAATGGAGCCAGCATCAAATGTATAAAGGTAATGAGTATCTGCCTCACTCACCTCAACATCCTCAAGACACCTGTCCACAGTATGGGCCACACAGAAAACTCTGCTGCTAGTTTTTTCTCAAGCTTAAATTCCATTTAGTACAAACTCTTGCCACATTTTCTACTTGGTCTCGTATATGTCACTAACTACTGGTCTCATATATAAGTCACATACCTACTTCCTGGATTCAGTGGCCTAAGGGAGTGTATGTGAAAGTCAAGTTTCTTGACTTATCTTGACGAAGATAAGGGCTTGCAGAATGCTTTTACTGTCTAGGCCTGCAAGTGGGGACTTCTACAAAGTACACATTGACACAGTGCCTTATATAGGTGTGAGAGTTCCAGCACCGCAAATGGTGTCTGGCATAAAGCAGGTGCTCACTAATGTGGGCTCAGTGGATGAAGCAGGCTGCCACCACTCACTGCCTCACTCACTGTGGCAGTCTGTGCTTTCCTAGATGAATAGATGCTGAGCAGAAGGGGAGACAGGAAGCCATTTTGATATTAGATAAAGGATGACTCCATCTTTTCTAGGTGACTGTTTTACATGCTAAACAAAACAAATTCTGGGTAGCACTAGTCGCAAATCTTTATTAATAAATCACTGGGCAAGTGTATACCGAGCTTCTACCATGTGCTACTCATGGTGAAACAAAATTGCTTAAGACCATCCACAAGAAGCACTTATGGACTAGATTAAAATCCTTACAATAA
Organism: Vulpes vulpes; assembly: GCF_048418805.1. Taxonomy (NCBI): domain Eukaryota; kingdom Metazoa; phylum Chordata; class Mammalia; order Carnivora; family Canidae; genus Vulpes; species Vulpes vulpes. The sequence goes on from NC_132792.1 coordinate 116,039,441, forward strand.
TTTTCAACATTGGGAAGCCTAGTACTTGCTCAAATTTATCAACGGAGCCAGCCATTTTGTGTGCCTTTAGAACAGTGGGCTTACTTGGGATTTTTCTGACCAGGCACCAACAGGACAAATAGGCCTATTTCCCTGCGCTGGACTCAGCTGCTTTATTGGTGATACATTTTCAGTTTGGCTGTGTGATATTGCTGGCTTCTCTAAGACTAACTGGATGGCTCTGTGACAGGCTGATCACAATCACCTGCCAGTAGGAAAAGGGAGCAGCCACAGAGGCCAGCCAAGGGGAGGGGGAGCAGAGCCTACAAGACACTGGCCTAGGATGGTTTTAATGCTTAGTATAAATCCTTAATTATGTGAGCTAAAGAGAAAAAATGTTCACAGGACTAATACGCAAGAGGAAAAATAGTTGTCTGAAGATTTCCTTGGTGACCAGAAAATACTGAATGGCAGCAATTTGAAAATTAAGATAGAGTGAGGGATGATGAGTGTGACTTTTATGGAGTTTTTCTTGATACTTCCTCTTTTTTGCTGACATCAAAGGGTAGTAATGTTTTCGGGATGGTGCTAATCATTTTGACTGAGAAATGTCAACAAACACACCGTTCATTCTGGAATGACTGGAACCACTATCTGCAAGGCTCCAACAATTCCCTCTGAACCCTGGCACAGTCTGAACTCTGTTCATACAGGGCCTTGCCAAATACTTCTTATTCAATGGTAGCTGGAGCTACGCTTTGTTTCTATTTTTAAATTTAAAATAGCTTTTATGCAACCACATTTTCTTGAATAAATGTCAGGAGTAAATGAATGTACTTTTTCTAAAAAATTTCCATATTGTGGCTCTTCTGAAACTTTAAATCTTCGTTTTTAGGAAAAACCTCTTAAATGGTTTCACTTGCATTATATGAAACCAGGCACATGCCCTTGCACAGCTAGTCATTGCACACTGAGGCCAGGATCCAGAACACTAATGGGTCCTCTGGAGTCATAATACTGTATTAGCTCAGTCCTCCCCAGTACATTCCTGCTCTTACCTTAAATTTACTTTGAGGGGCTACAAAGAGTATACCTAATTTTGGAACAGGAAATAATTCCTAAAACAGTAAGTGAAAGATAATAGTTTTTTGTGTGATTTTTTAAAAAAAATGCAAATGTTCAACAGAAAGTATCAGATCCCTTAGCCTACTAGTTCCTACTATCTTATAGCTGGCACCAAAAAAAAAAAAAAGGAAAGAGAGATACTTTTATAGAGTATCACAAAGTCAGTGGTCTTTGGTCCATTCAATGTGGTGATTTGTGTATCAAGAAAATCATAAATACTAATTGTCGACCAGCATGAATATCTCTGGGTAAGTTTTATTTTTATTTTTTTAAAAAGATTTTATTTATTCATGAGACACAGAGAAAGGCAGAGACACAGGCAGAGGGAGAAGCAGGCCCTCTGTGTGCAGCCCGATGTGGGACTCTATCCCACGACCCTGGGATCACGCCCTGAGCTGAAGGCAGACTGCTCAACCACTGAGCCACCCAGGTGCCCCTCTGGTTAAGTTTTAAAATGACCTCTAAACTCATCTTCCTAGTTTTATGCAGCACCGGCCTTCCCACAATGTCTTTTTTTGCTAAGATCCTGAGCCCATTTTATTTTTGCTTTGTGACAGAAAGAGAATGAATGTGCCCAGTGGGCTTTGTCATTTCTGCAAAGACTGTTCTTTAAGCAACCGTGTGTTTTACCATCTTGCTTTAGAGAAGGCTTATACAGAAGATACATACCAGTTTTTACTAAGATGCCCAGCATGCCGACATTCTGAGCTCCACCAACATCATCCCTGCAGTCCTAGGAAAGCATAAAGAAAGCATTTAGTTCACTATCTTCAGTTAGCTTGTCACCAAAACGCTATCAATTGATAGTTGACTGATTAAGCTGGGATGGCAAACTGTGGTGGCATTATCTTTTCTTAAAATACAAGAGGGGAAAAGGAGGTAAGTCCACATGGAACCATCTGAGGAAGCATGCCATCTGGAAAAGGAGGTGTTGGAGAAGTGGAAAGTGTACAACAGAGTAGTCTAATGTAGTCTAATTCTAGTGATCAAACACAAAGAGTGCATCTATGGTTCATGTTTTCCTCACGTACATCTGTGTCCTCTTAAAATAGATCATGGGAAAAAGCATTCTGTTCATTTGGCAGCTTTGAAGGGGAATGATCCAACTGCAGACTGTGAATGGACTGCATTCAGAAGACAGCTCTGCTGCAGCCCATGTAACACACTATACTTACTTTCCAGCCAGTCCAGCCAGTCGTCCCTCAAACATAAGATCAAGCAAAATCAGAATACTGAGATTCTCTTCACTCTTGGATATAACAGATCGGTTAGAAAGGCACCTCCTCTTTCCACTTCTTACCCAAGATAAGATGAATATGCTTGTTTGACTGTGATGATAAACACGAGTTAATAAAAATCCAAGGACTGGAAGAAATACCAAGAAAATCAGCCCTTGGGGGTGCCTGGGTGGCTCAGCTGGTTTGAACATCTGATTCTTGATTTTGGCTCAAGATCTCAAGGTTGTAAGATCAAGCCCTGTGTCAGATGCCAGGCTCTGTGCTGGGCATGGAGTCTGCTTAGGGATTCTCTCTCCCCCTTTACCCCTTTCCCTCTCCGAAAGAAAGAAAGAAAGAAAGAAAGAAAGAAAGAAAGAAAGAAAGAAAGAAAGAAAGAGAAAGAGAAAGAGAAAGAGAAAGAAAATCAATCCTGCCATCTTATGTCTTTATAGCACTTTATAGACAGGACTCATTCAGATCGTGCCTGAAGAACTCTTTTCCTCAGTAGTAAAAATCATTAATATCATTCAACAATAGACCCTGGAAATAAGTTTTAGAGTATCAAAGTTAGATCTTCATTTAAGGTCTAACTTACTACCTTGCATTGCATCTAAACTTGTCCTAGTGAAATGGCAGAGATGGGGGAGAAGGAAGGAAGGAAGAAGGAAGGTGGGAAAAAGTGGGCAAGGAAAGGGAGGGAAAACCCACCATCTCTGGGATAACAAAAACCTTCCATGCAGCTGAACACTTCCACCATGTGCCTCTCTCCACCCTGTCCCAATACTGGTAACTCCTGAGATAAAGAATTCTGACGCCTCCACTTCTTCAAACACACATTTGCCCAGGAAAGTTAGCTAAAGGTTTGCCAAGAGGAAAAGGTGACTGAAAAGATGGTTTCTCAAAGCAACATCAAGGTTAGTGACTATCCTATTTGGGTTCATGAGTAAGGGAGTGGAAATGAGCACCGGGATGTGTCTGCACTATACAAGTGAAGCAAGCAAGGGATCCAGAATTTTTTTGGAGGAAGTCCAGAGCCTTGAATTCCACTTCCAGCTGTGCCACTAATTAGCTGTGGGAATTTAGGCAAGAAGCTTTACCTCTCTGGGCCTCCGCATCCTAGTCTATCAAATGACAAGGTTTGGAACAGACAACCTCCATGGTCCCTTCTAGCCTAATGGATTTACTTAAAATTGAAATATAATCCTTGCCACAGGCAGTGTGCTTTCTAGCTCTTTTCCCCTCATGGCACATGTAGAAAATAATGTTTTCCCAGGATGCTGGGGAAAACTGGTAAGGTGCTCATGGCCAGAGGTCACTGGCTAGAGCCTCCCATCATCCAGGTCCAGCCCTACCACTCAGAGGGCTGAGGCAATCAATATCTGGAGCTATTTGTGGCACACTGACTGGGAAGTTCTTCTATAAAGCATATACTAGGAAAAAAATCAATAATAATAGAATTCTGTAGGTATACATTGCTCCCTGCATATGTAACACTCAAAAAAACTTAAAATTTGTGTAAAGTTTTTTTCCAATAGATATATAAAGCACTTAATTGACTTGCATTTAATGGCCTTTTGATTGTACATATATCTCATCACACTATGAACAATGTCAGAAATAATCAAAATTTCAATTTTTTTTAAGATTAAAAAAATTATTTATTCATGAGAGACACACAGAGAGAGAGAGAGGCAGAGACACAGGCAGAGGGAGAAGCAGGCTCCCTGAGGGGAGTCAGATGCAGAACCTGATCCCAGGATCCCGGGATCATGCCGAGTGGAAGGCAGACACTCAACCACTGAGCCACCCAGGCGTCCCTCAAAATTTCAATTCTTTAGAAGAATATCACTAACCATCTTCTGGTAAGCTGTTTATAGGTACCCAATTACTACCATCTGATAGCTGCCGTAAGAGTCTGCTAGTGTTTCAAAGCAGTACTTCCAAGTTGGCTCTTCCCAGCGTGACAGGTAAGCTCTGGGCATTTCCTAGGCTTTACTACTTACATCTCCTATCATGATGGCCTCCTCAGGTTCACAGCCAGTGCCCCGCAATGCTTCCAAAAAGAATGTTTTCTCTGGTTTCCCCACTACTGTGGCTTTGGTGTCTGTGGCATACTCCAAAGCTGTCACAAATGGTCCAGGCCCCAGGGCTAGGCCATCTTTCCTCTTGTAATATCTGGCTTTGTGGATTGCTATCAGAGGTGCCCCATCCAGGAGTAAGCTAGGGAGACAGAGAAAATGGAAATTGGCTAAAAGCAAGGCTTTTGTGGCTGGAAAAGAATGTCAGACTCACAAAGTGGTTTTATTCACACTCACGGAAACAAATAGTTTCTTATTAACTTTTAATGACTTGCTGTCTTCTAATGAATTCGCGAAGAACTGCTGGGAATTACACTCAGATACGCGAAGAAAAGGTGATAGATTATTAAATTTGGGATTGCTTCAACCTTTTACCTTTAGTGGTTTTCAGATACTTTACCCAAATCACTGGGGAAAGAGAACGAAGAGAAGTAAAGCTAAATAAGACACTCAAGGGATGAAGCTTAACTTAATGAGACAAGTTGTTTCAACCTTCCCTAATGGTAAGCAGGAGGGCTCTGGAGCCTTTTACAATACGACATAACTGTAGCTGACACATTCAGCTAATAACTCCGGAAATACCTGGATCCCTCTTTCCTCTACTCCAAAATATAAGTCTTATATTCAGAAATTTAGAAAAAGTATTTTACAAATACATTCTGCTTGTACCTTTACCTCTTCATTCTACCTCTGACTGCTTCAGCCCATCTTCCCTGAAGAATGCACCAACGAGGTTTAAGGGAGACCCATGCTGTCAAATCCTTTCCTTTGTTCTGATGTAGGACAAATGCTCTCAGACCAACCAAAAGGACATAAAGGATGTTCCCATTAGTTTGAGAACTAAACTCCACATATAGCTAAGGATCCTCATGAGTGACTCAGGCAAAACCTAACAGCACAAATCCAGAAAACCACACCAACTTCTTCATACTCTCTTCCCAACCCCCATCCCCAAACACCTGCCTTCCATCCCAACAGTGCAGCCTGCAGATGTCACAGAGCAGGAACAATCATGCACATATTCTCATCTAATGGAATGTGGGACAGGATAGATTTCTTAAACTGCTTTTAACCAATGTAATAAATGATCTCACTAGCTTAATTTACTTTAAGTCATCTCCTTAGTTAAAATATTTAGTATGTCCATTGAGGAGGAATTCATCACATCTTACCCTTCACAATTATGAGTAATTAAGCGCTCAACTATGAAACTGCTAAATTATCCTTGTCAGTGGGCACAGAAATGCCTTCCTGTGGGAGATGCAGAATTCAGACATTTATGATTAAATATTTTATTAAGTAAAAACCAATACTGGACTATTACAGGGCCTTATTGTTAGTTACTATGAATTGCTCACAGCACAGGATGGATCCTTCAAATGTATTCACTAGAATTAATACAAATTTACTTCTTCAAACAAATCTTGAAATCCAACTGTTAGAAAACCTGATAAAGCCACTATGTTGGCCTTAAAGAACGATTGCTGATAGCAATGAGATAATAACCGGTGATTTATCTACCCCCCCACCCCGCCCTTGTCACCCCACCCCCAATCCCATTTATTTGCTACTCTACCACGGAACTGGAATTCTTTATGCAACAGACCTCAAAATTGCTTTCCACTTATATAGCTAAACTGAAAACTCATTTGATTTAGCTTTGTTAATATTTTATTATATATTAACTGGGGATAAGACTTAGCTTGATTGATGTGTGTACTTAATTCCTAGGCAGTACTTTAGTGCCTTCCCTGGAAGGGCTGAACTGTGGGTTCCTCCACATTTCTCTAAATGGGAACCGGTTCTACACTAGGCTGGAGAGGACAGGCATTTCTCAGGGAAGTGGTTCCTGCTGTTACCCACCTTCTCTGCACAATGTGGGCTTTACTGAATCTTTGAAGAGCCAAGGCATATCCAGGATGGACCAAAAGGCGAATGTTTGCTAGGACACAGATTAAAAGATCTTTTATAGTTAAACATTGGACTGCAATACTTGGAGTGTTTTTACACTCCTAGTCAGGGCAACAAAGGATCAATTGCTTTTGTTAGAACAAGGAATGCAACATCAGGAAATCTGAGAATTTTCTGTCTATATCTAACTATAAAACTATTGAGGTTCAAGAAATAAGGGGGGAAAAGGCACAAGAAAGGTCTGATTCAAATATCTGTGGCTGTAAACTCCATGTAGGCAAAGTAAACCCATAACAAGTCCTAGTCCGGGAGCAGGGCGACGATACAGACATTCTAGGCGGAGCAGTGAGAGAAAAACTGAGGGGACAGCTTATGTGCACAGCTACAAAACACTGCTGAAAAGGGACCTCAAGGAACATCAAGTCCACACACCCATTGTTGGATGAAGAGATCATCCGGAGATGGTGGCCAAAATCATCGCACCACTGAGGAGCGTAGAACCCAGAGAGCTTCTGAAAACCAACCTAGTACTCTTCCAAATGTACTATACGGTCTTTCTAAATAATGTTTCTAGGAAAACAATAAACTTTTCATCATTTCCACTGAAAATGGAGCATTTGGAAATGAAATCACACGACAGCTTTAGTAACTGTCAGACACTCCCATATGTACAAACTAGTTAGTCCTTTTCTTCCTGCCCCCCCTGAAAACGGTCATTCCCCCAATCTTTCCCATCTCAATATATTCAACCCAGGTCCTTAGCCAGACTCCTAGTAGCCATCCTTGCCTTTTCCCTTTTGCCCATCCTCCCACACCCTATGTATGGGAGTATGGATACTCCCATATCCAGTAATTTCCAATTCCAAAGCAAGAATAAAATATCTCAAAACTGTCTTCCTTCTCTCCTGAACTTCTGCAATGGTCTCTTAACCAGCCTTCCTGCTTTCTACTCTTGCTCCATTGTTCCAATCGACTGTACAGGCAATAGTGGCAGTTTTAAACATACAGAGGAGATCACTTCCCTCCCCTGCTCAGAAGACCTCAGCAACTTCTCACTGCAAATAGTATAAAATGCAAAGTCCTCACTGCAGCTTAAGGCTTTGCCCTATGTCTCCAGTCTTAAGTCACCTTCCCTCTCGATGGTGGTATGCCAGACACAATAGTCTCTTCTCACTTCATAGCCATGTCACTCTCTTTCGCATTAGCCCACATCCACACTGTTCCCTCCACCTGACACAGTCCCCCGGACTTTTACCACAGCTATCTTCTGCTCCTTTTTTGGGTCTCAGCTTCAATGTCAGCACAATAAAGAAGCATTTCCAACCTCCATATCGAAGGTGGGCTTCCTCCTCGCCTCTAATCTCTTCTCTCCTCACCCTTTTTTTCTTTGTATCACTTTCCATAGTTCATCATCCTTACTCAACTGTTACTGGTCTGTCTTCCTCACTAGAATATAATTTCCACTATGCCCATCAGTTTTACTCATCCCTGTATCTCCTACTTCTAAAACACAAACAAAAAACTCTGGCACCTCTCCCTAAATGTTTACTGAATAAATTGATGGATGAAGGTCCGCCTGTCTCGATGTCCTGATGTATATAATATGAGGAGTGATGCTTACCTTCTTGAGGAATAGAGAATATATAAGCAAACCTTTTCATAGTATCTATCAGATGATGACAATTACTTTTCTTCATAAATATAGGAAGTGTGGGATCTCTGCTACTTAAAATAGGTAACAGCAAATCACTTCATATTTGTGGGCCTCAGTTTCTTATAAAATGAAGAGGGTGATACAGATCAGGGCTTTTCATTCTCAGCATGACTAACATTTTGGACTAGCAAATGCACTCACTGGTGTCTGTCCTAGTAGCATCCCTGGCCTCTACCCACTAGATGCCAGTAGCAATCCTCATCCCCAGCTGTGACAACCAAAAACGTCTCTAGACATTGTCAAATGTTCCCTGGGAAGCAAAAGTGTCCCTGGTTGAGAACCATTGAAATAAATGATGGTCAAAACCTTGATACTCAATAATACACTTAAAACTAATACCAATCGGGGCAGCCCAGGTGGATCAGTGGTTTAGCACCCCAGACCTGATCTTGGAGACCTGGGATTGAGTCCCACGTTGGGCTCCCTGCATTGAGCCTGCTTCTCCCTCTGCCTGTGTCTCTGCCTCTATCTCTCTCTCTCTCATGAATAAATAAAATCTTAAAAAAAATAAATAAAACTAATACCAATCAACCTGAGAAAGACAAACTACCAAAAGCTCAAATTAAAACAATAAATCATGAAATATATCAAAGAAAAATCTCATTAACAATTAATTGAAACCTTCAAAATATTTCCAGTGTCAGACTGACAGAGTAACTGTCTCATCAATACCAGGCTATTTATTATCAGCACTTCTACTTAGTACTGCAGTTGTGTCTTAGTACAGACAGTAAAATAAAGCAAGAAAAAGAAATGAAAACATAAAGATTGGCAGGGAAAAAGTAAAACTGTCATTATTTATAGGGGACACAACTGTCTGTGTAGAAAATCCAGTCCAAAAGACTCTACAAGGGACGCCTGGGTGGCACAGTGGTTGAGCATTGGGTTTTGGCTCAGGGCGTGGTCCCAGAGTTCTGGGATCAAGTCCCACAAAGGCTCCCTGTAAGGAGCCTGCTTCTCCCTCTGCCTGTGTCTCTGCCACTCTCTCTGTGTCTCTCATGAATAAATAAATAAAATTAAAAAAAAAAACCCAAAACCCTATAACCAAAACAAAACAAGACTCCACAAATAATTTACTAGAATTAGCAAGAAAATATAAAATCAATAAATAGGAGGTTAACATATAAAAAACTCAATTATATTCCTTTGTGTTAGCAAGACCTTTAAAAATGAAATTTAATAAAATACCATTTATAATAGCATCAAACAACATTACATAGATTAATTTAACAAAAAGTCTAAGACCCATACTCTAAATAAACTGCAAAAACATTGCTGAGAGAGTGTAAAGACCAAACCTAAATAAATGGAGATTATTCCATTTTCATAGACTGGAAGAGACATCACTGTTCAGATGTAAATTCCACCCTGATTCATAGATTTATCAATCACACTCCCAGGGGGCTTTTTTTTGTGTGTGTAAATTGACAAGTTGATTCCAAAATTTATGTGGAAATTCTAAAGATGTAGAATGGCCAAGACAGTCTTAAACAAGATTAAACTTGAAGAATGTACACTACTGGATATTAAGACTTCTAAAGCTACAGTATTCGTGACAGTATGGAGCAGCATAAGTACAGATAAAAAATCCAGAAAGACAGCCATACATTTATAGTCCCTTGATTTATGTCAAAAGCACCAGAAGCACTACTGCAATTCTATAATAAAAAGAGTGGCTCTTTGCAATAAATACTGCTGAAACAACTGGCTATCTGTATCGGAAGAAAAATGAAAATTTACATCACATAATTCACAAAAATTAATTCAAAATAGACCTTAGAGTTATTTATTAAAGGTAGACAGTAAAGCTGGTAGAAAAAAACAGGAAAATACCTTCATGACTATGGGGTAGGCAAAGATTTCTTAAGCAGAACAGAAGAAAATATTGATAAATTGGATTCCATCAAAATTAAGAACTCCATGTTCTCATATACAAGTTAGTATTCTCAATATTCTATAATGTATTCTCCTACTACTAACAGAGGCAAACCACAGATAAGAATAAGCGAATAAGATTGCTGCAGTACATATATCTAACCAAAGGCTTGTACATATAACAAATAAAGAGCTCCTACAAATCAATAAGAAAAATACAACCCAACCAGAAAAGGCAAAAGAACTGAATGGGCACATCATAAAGTTATCACTATGCATATGGGAAATACAAATTAAAGTTCAGTAAGATACACTATACACACCAAATAGAATAGCTACAATCGCACAGACTGGCAAGGGACTGGTGAGAATGGGGGGGCAGATAGAACTCTCATTAGTAGATAGAACTCTCATTAGTAACTAGTGGGAACATAAGACTTGGTATAATCACTTTGGAAAAATTGTTTGGCAATATTTACTAAATCTAAACAAGTACATATCCTATTACCCAGTAATTTAATTCCTAGATGCAGACTTGAGAGAAATGAGTACATATGCCACCCAAAGACAGGTAGGAGAATGTTTGTAGCAGCTTTATTCATAACAGCCAGAACTGGAAACAATCTAAATGCCCATTAATGGCAGAATAAATAAATACATTGTGGAATAGCCACACCATGGACTACTGCACAAAAAGGCCAACAATAAAAAAAGAGAAACAAAACAAAACCTAAGTATTGCTACATGCAACAACTTGGGTAATCTCAAAAACAGATGAATATGTTACAATTATGATTTCATTCATATGAAGATCAAGAACTGGCAGTACACACAAATCACAGTGGTGACCTTAAGAAAGGGGGTGGTGTTGCCGGGGTAGGGAGCCTTTCAGGGTGCTGTAAATGTTCCATCTCTTGATCAGAGTGGGGATTACATAGGCATAGCTATGTGTACAATTTTACTGAGTTGTATACTGACAATTTGTATACCTTACCATGCATATTTTACATCAAATTTTAAAAGATCAGTAGTAGTATATTTATGTGATTTATTCGCTAGAAGCTTTTACTTGGAGTAGCTAGAGTGCCTGGACCATAAAAGAATTTCCCCAATTAGTTAAAAAATAAGAGTAGTTAGTGACTGATACTCAATTCAGTTCTGTATCCTGATTTTCAGACTGGCATATAAAGCTGTCCTCCTGCATATACTAACGGAATGCTTCACATAACTCAAGTTCTTAAGTCTTAAACAATTTCCTACATCCAAAGTGTTTTATTTTTACAGTCTGGACTTTAATTTAAAAAACTGCATAGCAGTCAGCCCTTTCAAAATAGAAAAAGCCCACAGAAATTATTTCTACTTTAAGCCCTGCTGCCACATTGCTCTGGAATTCCTCATGCCCAGGGCTCTAAACAATAAGAAAAAATTCAGGAGTTCCTGTCCAAATGCCTTAATAACTAAGGCCATTACTATTGGTTTTTTTCTTCCCTTTCTAAGGAACTGAATATACTGAAGTAATTAAACGTTTTAGTTTTTCTTAAGGAGACAGGGAAAAGAAAGCAATTCAACACTGAACAGAAAAACCATTTATGGAGATAAGAATCTCCTCCCCAAACCAAAACAACAACAACAAAAAAACGAATACAACAACAACAACAACAAAACACCCTAATTTTTGCACACCTCTAAGACTTTCAGAGGATTCCTGTATCTGGCAACAGTTATAGGAAATAAATCATCAACAAAGTTTCAAAACGTTATTCTTAAGTAGCCTTCATCTCTGCATTTAACTGTGAAAGTTGGGGTGTCATTTACTTTCAGTTTTAATGACATTTTAAGAAGCTACTCTTAAGTTAGGAGGAAAAAAACCCTAATTTTTCCTAGGCTAAACAATTCTCTGTAGTTTTCTCCCCAAATTCCTTTGACTCAGCAACCATATACTTCTGAAAACAATCTTAAGGAATAACCATAAATACTGCCTAAAATATGTGTTCTCATTTTTTAAAAACTAACCTCAATATCCTGGAAATAACCAAGGATAGGAAGCCGACAGCTACACAATGTACTGCACTTTTTGAAGTGGAATATGCTGTGGGAATCAAACATGTTTTGGAAGACTATTTAAGAATATAGAAAAACATGCACAATACATTGTGGGGTTTTTAAAAAGCAAGTGACCACATAGTGTGTGTGTATATATTTCTCATTTTCATCTAAATATTTATGTGCATGGAAACAAATGAGCTGTGTGCTAGCATGTTAACTGGGCTCTCTTTAGGTGGCAGGATTACAGGTAATTTTATTTATTCTTTTCCTTTTTGAGCATTTAAACTTTCCTACAATGAAAACATAATACTTTTGCGCTGAATTTTTTTTTTTTTTTAGTCTTGTAACTTAAGTTCAAGTTAGGTTATTAAGCAATCTGCTTGCCTAACATCCTTTCTCCTAATAAAGATCATCAAATTTAATTATAATTAGTCTATTAATAAAATGCTCAAGCTTTGGGCTTCTAACTCAGGTCAGCAGATGAAAAAAGACCTTGCTACAAACTAGTACTACAGCTGTGAAAATGAATGAACTAGAGCTATGGATATTCATGTTGATGAATCATACAATACTACCAGGGGATAAAGCAAATTGATGAATACATAAAGTATAAAACATGCAAAATAATACTACATATTGTTTAGGGATACCTACCGTATGTGATAAGTATAAACAAATATATGACAATGATAAACACAAAATTCAAAACCATGATTACTTTTGGGTCTTGGGCGATAAAATCAAGGAACGATATTCAGGGGATATCAAATGTGCTCATAATTTAGAATTCTTAAACTGGTTGATAGGCATAAGAGTGTTCATTATGTTATACTTTGTATCTTTCAGTATTAGATAAAAGGGGGAAAGCCATCTATGGCTTTTAGGATTTGAATGTCTTCTAGAATCCAAACCCTAATCATGTCTATTCCCTATAGGTCGTTCTTATCCTCTCCTTAAATCAATTCTTTAAATTCAGGTTTCTGGATGTCAGACATTTAAGACATATTTGTAGACAGACTGTACTATGCATTTGTGTGTGTGTGTGTGTGTGTGTGTGTGTGTCTGTTTTGCAGGGAGGGGGGGGGTTATCCATTCAAAACACAGTAAATAAGAGGCAGTGTAATATGGAAGGTTGATGTATCTGCCTGAGGGCAATATGTCCCTGAAGCTGTTATTCAAGGCAGCTATGCAATGGGGTTTAAAATCCAATGCTTATTCTCATTATCAACCTGAATAGTAATTTAACTAATCGGTGGTTCATTTGAGATGTCTATATTTGCCACACACAATCCAAACAGCTGTAGTCATTGGTTGGAAGGCATAGTCTCTGTGGAGACATCAATATGCAAAGAAGGGCAAGACCTAAAATCCTTCTGTTAATTCTCCACCCAGCTGTTAAGTGCATTTGTGAAATTAGAGTTGACCTATAAATGCACTGTAATGTTTTAAAATGTAGTGTTTAAAAAAATCAATATGGTTAGGGAAGTGTACTAATTAGACAGCATCCGAGCAATTACAAAGTCAGTATTATGTCAACATACATTTTTATTACCCTGAGTCTAGTATTCATCTAAGACAGAGACCTCCCAACTTCCTATTAAATATGTCCTTCCCAAATTACCAGCTAAAGTCAGTCAATACCCTCTCCTTGAATTCTGTGGCTAAAGAAATGGATAAAAGGTAATGGGTTAAGTTTAGAAGTAAGAAATCATAGCAGGTTCTTCATTTCACATGAAGACTGACTTTGGCATAGTGGTAAACCTTACTTAAGGAGGTCAGATAGTCCACCCTTCCTGCCCCCAGCAACCCAAGAAGCTAAAGTAGGATAACTCAAGTAGGTGAAGCAAAATAAATTTTAATACCATGTACCCCACATCTTCAAGCAACATGGCATAACAATGGGTCTTCAGGAAATAAAATACAGTGAATGGATACTGAGAAACTATAAAAAGTTAGTTTGTTCTTTTTAAACAAAGACTTGACTATCACAGGGACTAAGAGAGTCACAAATAAAAGTGCATTAAGTAGCTGTAGTTTCTATTAACCAAGGATCTAAAATTAATATTCATATGAAGAAAAAAGGTAGCTGTTCCCAAAGTGCCTTTTTGGCCACAAAGACCATCTGTGAGAACAGCCATTTCCAAGATCAACAGCAAATAACATGGCCAGGTGTGTGAACCCTGTAGTGAGTTTTATTTTTATTTTTTTTAAAAAGTCTTTTTTTTTTAATTTATTTTTATTTTTATTTATTTATGATAGTCACACACAGAGAGAGAGAGAGAGAGGCAGAGACATAGGCAGAGGAAGAAGCAGGCTCCATGCACCGGGAGCCCGACGTGGGATTCGATCCTAGGTCTCCAGGACCGCGCCCTGAGCCAAAGGCAGGCGCTAAACCGCTGCGCCACCCAGGGATCCCAGTAGTGAGTTTTAAAGTTTTCTACAAACATTCTCATTTTTGGACATCTACATCAAGAAATGAATTCTACATCAAGTATACATTAGAATGATTCCTGTAGATCTTCATACTGGTAAGAAAATCATGTTTTTTATCGCATTCTTTGTAATTAAATACCAAAAATTTACCTAGCCATTATAAAAACATTTTTTAAGCAAGTTCAATGTATCCTGATGCAATATTTAGAGCTACTTAACTTATCATAAATTCAAAGGCAAATAACACGGTTTAATGGTTTGATAAGAAGTAAAAGACAAGATGAAAAATGAAAAACCTATGAAAAATAAAAAATCCTAGGGAAAAAAATCAATCTCACTCTAGAGTCTATTCTTAAGTATGAGAACCAGGATGCCATCTTCCTTTTTAAAGCAAAAGTGAAAAGTTCATTTAAGCAAAATGGACATAAAAGTGAAGATTTAGAACATTTCTATGTTGTATTTCTCCACATTTCTGCCAGCAACCATTGGAACACCTCCAGTTAGATACCGCAAAGGCCACTTATCACCCCCTGAACCCCAAACAGAAAATGTTCTCTGTCACATGTGCTCAGGTTAGAAATCTGGGCATCCACCTTGACTCACTGGTCTTATTCACCCCCTAAACCCAACCATCTAGTCATGTTGATACTACTACCTAAATCTGCTTCTTCAACCATACTGCTACCATCCCAGTTCAGACTACTAATATCACTTATCAAATAATTTCTTTGAAAATGTGGTCAAGGGACACCTGGATGGCTCAGCAGTTGAGCATCTACCTTTGGCTCAGGCCGTGATCCTGGGGTCCTGGGACTGAGTCTTGCATCTGACTCCCCATAGGGAGCCTGCTTCTCCCTCTGCCTGTGTCTCTGCCTCTCTCTGTGTGTCTCTCATGAATAAATGAATAAAGTCTTAAAAAAAAAAAGTGTGGTCAAATTTGTCAACTTTTCTCAATTCCTTAGACTGTCACTGAGGGAAGAATTACATGTACTGTTTTGGAGTGTTAACCAAGGTAATACCTTCCTTCAGAGAACAACATAATCAATGGAGAATCACAGGAATAATAATAAAAGATAAAACTGAAACCATGCCCCACAGGATTGAGGTTAAAACAAGCCCAAAGTGTAAAGCTTGTTTTTCAGAGAACTGTTGTCCCCTCATCAGCTATTCTATCTTTTCAGACCCCACTAACATATCCATCAACTGTCTCTGCAGAAGCCTGGACTCAAGGTCATCTGATACAGTTCCAGCCTATGAACAAGCAAAGCCCACATTCCTTGCTGTATATAACCCAAGATCCCATTCAGTTCATGTCAGTTCTCAGAGCATGCCTCTAGCAACCTTCTTCTCTTTGTCCTAAGATACCATTTTGATGTCAGGGCTCAATTTTGTCCCATTCTGGTGTCAAATCCTCACTCCTAAGTGAACATGGGATGTTACATACATTTGCTCAATGATCACAATCCATCTTTTCTCATTAACAGCTATGTAAGTTTCCCTGCCCTTTTCATCAATACGCATATAATCTCAACCCCTCTGATTATAAAACATTTGTTCTCTCCCTCCTTGGAGGAGGCAGATTAGAAGCTAGTCCTCCAGTCTCTTTTGGCTGCTTCTTGAATAAACTCTTTCCTTGCTGCAAACCTGATATGTCTCAGTGACTGGCTTTGCTGCCCACTGGGCACATGGACTTGGGTTCCATTACAAAATGGCTAGCTTCAGAGCTGCAATTTTATTATGAATTTCTGCCCCAAGATAATTGATTCTACAAACCAGAAAAACCCCAGTGATCATCACTTTTTAACATACTGATTATTTTTAAAAAACTAAGCCAGCTAGTAATAAATATGATTTAATGTTGATCTTGAAGTTATCTTGAAGACATCTATCCTCATGTACAGAAAGTAAAATATATCTATAACCTTCCATGACAGAGACTCAGGAAGGGAAGAGGGGATTATATGATCAGATGAAAAATAAAGAGCTAAAGACTTACCGGAAGGCTTGATTCAGAATTTGATAATGAAAATGTTCTGGTGCCAATCCTATGACCACAGCGTTAGGATCACTTGTTTGTATTCCTGGGAATGGAAAAAAATATGTAATTGTTAACAGCAATGATACGTTTTATAATAAAATGGCTTTAGTCAATCAAATACAAATTTTTGCTGTGGCCATACTCTGAAATTTAAGATATTATCCTGCCCAATGTACTTTGAAGGTATAAGCAATACTTAAAAAAAAGTCTCCTAGTATTTTTGCATATTCTTTTTCCATGGTGTTATAGCTACTCAGTAACTACGAGATCTCAATGGAAACTTGTAACTTGATGTTCTCAAACAAGTGACAATTTCTAACTTTAAAAAGCTTTACTGATTACAATCAACAAGATGAGCGATGAGTTCTCTATGAGCTATCAGATCAATAGCAACTGATGAGGGACTAAAAGTCTAAGAGGCAAGGAAATTAAACTTTCTAATTGACACAGCTGAGGTTAACACATACATGATACATATGGAATGCCTGTAGATTCTACAGTTTTCTACTTAATGCTTAATCCACTCTTAGTTCCACAAATATTATTCTATAATTAAAGTATATTTTAAAGTCTTGGTATCTGATAACAGAACTTCAGATATGAAAACCAAACAGGTACATTCACTATTACAGTTATTAAAAGTCTGATGAAAAAGTTTTGTGGCTTATCTATATAACTAAGCCTATTTGCCTCACTCAATGCCTGCCCTGAAGCATTCTCATTGTCAATTCCACCAAAATGTGAGGGGAAGAAATAGAGCAGAGACCCAGATTCCCAACTTCCTCCTTATAGTAGCCACAAGTATTGAGTAATTCAGAAATGGTAGTGCACCACCATCTGAGCACTGGCTATCACTGCTTCCAGGTCTTTGCAGTGGAAGATCTGGATAATGTGTATTTTTTCAGAGAACAAGGGAGTTGATAATGACATCTTTTTTTTTTTGATAATGACATTTTTGATTCAAAATTAGTAATATACAGCTTATTTGATTTTTATATTTGTATCTTCTTTCACTTACACATAAAATCATGGGTACTACCAATATTAGCATAATTACTACTTTGCTTTATCCTGTATCTATAATTTAAAAATAATACTATCAACATTACTAATAACACTAAGACTACCGAATGTAGTTTTTACCCTTAGAATTTATCACACCATGAACAATCAAAATATTGTATTTTAAAGTCATTTGAAGTAACTCTTTTCTCTAAGTGGTTTACGTCACCAACTTGATACAGAATTAAATTTACTTATTTCAATTTGATTTTAGTTTTCAGGGACTGGATTATTTTTTACCATTTAGTTGTCTTTTAAATATGCAAAATATTTACATGGTTCCAAAGGCAAAGCTATACAAAGTACTTTTAGAGAAGTTTTGTCTCCTAATCCGTTTCTCCCTTCCTTCCCATTTAGATAACCACTTTTCCTAGTTTCCCATTTATTCTTCTTTTTTTTTAAAGATTTTATTTATTTATTTATGACACACACACACACACACACACACACACACACACAGAGAGGCAGAGACACAGGCAGAGGGAGAAGCAGGCTCCATGCAGGGAGCCCGATGCGGAACTCGATCCCGGGACTCCAGGATCACGCCCTGGCCCGAAGGCAGGCGCCAAACCGCTGAGCCACCCAGGGATCCCCCCATTTATTCTTCTTTAGCTTCCTTTCACAATTATAAGACAAATCCATAGATCTCCATTTCCCTCTCATTTTCTTACACGGAAAACATGTAAGGTTTTCTACAACTCCCTTTTTCACTTCATATAGCTTACGAAGACCACTCCTTATCAAGAGACAGAATTTGCCCTTACTTATATTTCAACTACAAGGCATTCTATTTTGTGGACATATCATAGTTTAAACAGTCCTTTCCAATGAACATTTGGGTTGTTTCCAATCCTTTGTTATTTCAAATAAGACTGTAACAAACAACTTTGATTGTATGCCATTGTGTATTTTTGTAGCCACCTCTTAGGAATAGATTCCTACAAGTGGCAGTTCTGCTTCAGATACATTTTGCTAGCTATTGACAAATCTCCATAGGAGGTGCACCATTTTTTATTACTGTCAGCATTTAGATCCTTTTAAGAAATGTATTTTCTGTTGGCTTCTTTTCCTTAAAATTATAATTCTGCTTGATACACTGTTCTATTTCCTGATAAGTTTTGAGGTTCTGCCTAATGATATACAATATATTCATGCTGAATTTCCCTAATCATTATTTGTAAAGCCATCATATGGTTTTATAATGAGGCTTTTATACCCATTTTTCCATATTGTGTCATTTCACTCTGTCATTTATAAAATAAAGTAATGTGGCAAAGCTTCATAAAACCAGGGTATTTTCCCAGAGTCTGTTAATTTTTCCAAAGAGAAAATAGTTTTATTTTATTTTGGTTGAAAATACTTTATGGGCATTGCAAAAACCTCACACTATACAATATCTTTTTTCACAATATTATTAAGATTTATTCATCAGTCTCAAAAGCCAAGTTCAGCATAAATATAAACTCCCTATAATCAATCATTTTTAAGTGGGATCAGATTAATTCTATTAACAAAAACTGAAATAAAATGTAAGATTCCAAGACTTATTTTTAAGTAAGTAGATCTTAGTTTATCTCATTTATTCAAACTAATACAGTGACTCCTAGATTAAGGATTATAATACACAAAGTGATTTTGACCTGTGTTTTTTCAAACTGTGGGCCATGATTCATTAGCAGATTGTGAAGCTAATTTGGAGGGCTCTAAGCAGCATGAAAATCAAACAATTAAATAAACCAAATAGAGAATGGAGTACATTTCCAATAGTAAGTATTGTTTAACATACATAAACACAAACATATATCTACTGGGTTACTATATTATGTGTGCATACCGTGGACTGTAGTCAAAACAGGTTTGGGAAACATGAATTTAGATTAAAACTGTTGACCATTTCCATAATAATAAGAGGCAATCTGACAAAGACACTTGTAAATGTCCAGTTTTAGAATGATTTGTAAGCAAGTATGAAGAACCAATTTCTGTGTCTTTCCAATTTCCCCTACCTTTGAAATCAGGTAGTGCCCGATCATCCACTAGCAGCATGGGTCGAACCTGTTTCTGCTCTACTAAATTTCTGGCTGCAGTCAGAGAAGTGAATATTTCATCTTCAGAGATATCAAACTCTAATTTTTTCAACCTATCCAAAAGGTCTTGCTTGCTCTCTTTGGTTGTATTGGTCACAAACCTAACGATTACAGAAGCACCACGTAACCTGGGAAAGTAAAATTTAGATGTCAATAGGCAGCTTTTACATCCTAATCCCCATAAAATCTAATTTGATAGCACTTGCCAAAGGTCAGAAAATGAAGAGTAAGTCACCATGTAAAAATTTTTACTGCTAATGAGCTTTTTTACAAATTATCCACACCCTGTGGACTGCTTCATCTCCAAAGGATGCAAAGTCAAAATGTAAAACCTATGTCTACCTTTTTGAGGGCCTTCTATAATTAAGTTTTGCCACAGGGTTTTAGTAAAGTGAAAAAAACAAAGCTTGGTAACCACTGTACTCACAGATTATGAAAGATAAGTTACCTTAGAGATTATCTACTAGTACAACCTTCTCTTAAATTTGGGACAACAGAAGCCAAGGAGTTAAGTGACTGCTCAGCTTTGCACAGCTGGGGTGTGTGTGTGTGTGGCAGTAGAACCCAGGTAGGAACTCCCATCTATGCTGGTACAGCTTCTGATCTATTATCAACAGAACAGAGGATGCTTCAGAATGTTTTTTCCTTCTTCCCAATTAGTGGCTCAACACTCGAGTGTTACTAAGTTAATAGGCAGAAGCTGTCTGGAAAGCTCAAAGAAACATTCCAGTTGTCCAGACTGAAATGTGTTTTCCCCCTGAACTACCTACATACAGGATTGCTTATGATCTGCTTCTGGAACCTAAACTGGTAAGCCGGTACCAGAGAGAGAATTCATGATAGTCTAGCTTTCTTTACAAATGGAAATTATTTTGTTAGACCTACAGTATTTTAATCCAAAATCTAAAAATAATTTTAATTTAGTCACAATTTAAAATTTTATATCAATATCCTGTTGCTTTTTTTTGGATGGCTGTCGGTTTTACACCTGTCTCAAATGGACACAAAACCTAACAGCACCAACCACAATTAAAACAAGCAAGCAAATAAATCAGAAAAAATATTTTTAGGTATCCACCCAAAGAGCATTAAATGAATTTCCATGATTAAATGGTTTGCTGTAATTATGATTACCTGTACAGTGTCTGTGTGAGAGCTTTTCTGAAAAACACATTAAATGTGGTGGTTTACCTCTCAAAAGAAACTGATTACTTCAACAGAACTACTACCAATATAATTAAAAATGAACAAGTACAAGTATGGAAATTACCACATCACTTTTAATGTGGATTAAAAAAAAAAAAACTTTTCTTTTGATTAGTCCTTCAACTTCCCATAGTCTCTTTCCTTCCCTTCCACAGAAACCAAAGCCAACAGTGACAGAGTCTAGTGATTTCTTTGCGATGGAACCCTCCCCACCCCCCACCCCCATGCCAGTTGGTGCCAGTAAGAGAACAATGTGTAGGTTCTTGTCCCCGCAAACTGGCAGGTTCACAGTTTACTGAGCAACTTAGAGATGGTGTCCACTGTTTACTACAAATAAAAGATTTTTCTTTCAATCGAATAGAAAGCTCATCATTAAAGCAGTAGAAGCTCTACTCCAATAGAAGAAGAGACTGATCAACAGGCATCCTTTTCTCTAGAAAGCCAACTCTAGATAATCTTTTTTTTTTTAATTTTTTTTTTATTTATTTATGATAGTCACAGAGAGAGAGAGAGGCAGAGGGAGAAGCAGGCTCCATGCACCGGGAGCCCGACATGGGATTCGATCCTGGGTCTCTAGGATCGCGCCCTGGGCCAAAGGCAGGCGCTAAACCGCTGCGCCACCCAGGTATCCCTAGAAAGCCAACTCTAGAAAGAGAACTGTGTCAAGACAAAGTCCAACTCTGCAACAAGTTTTCTTTTGGCTTTAAATATGTTGTCCACTTATAATGAATATTGTAACTCTAACTAAACTGATAGATTCCAACAGAGGCCTACCAGATACATAAGCCTCTCTCTGTTTATTGATTCCCCAAATGGGAAATAAGCTTCTTGAGAGTACAAAGTCTGTTTCCATCTTTTGCTCTAACACCTGGCTGTGACACTAATCACTGCATTTTCTGAAAAACAGCATACTATGAATATCTTAAGGTTGGAAAATGATACACACCACATGCTAAGTACTGCTGATTTTTGAAAACTTCCCTAAAGTATTTTAGGATGAAGGTACTTAATAACATTATTAGTTCTGACTGATGAGTAATTTTTTCAGAATTCGGAAGCACTCACATCAGTTCACTTAAGTAAATTTTTACCATATCCCCAATTTATATGTAGACTTGCATTAAGTGTTGTGGTTGATCTGTCAAAAATATAAGAGCTCAGTGAGATGGGCCAGAGATGTTCCTTGGAAGCACCAACATGATTGGCTGCCCAAGGAGGACCCCAAGTCCAGTTCAAACTTGTGCTGGTTGGTTGGGGATGGTGATAACTGGAAAAACTACATTCATGAAACATCATCTGACTGGTGAATTTTGAGAAGTAGCAGCCACCTTGGGTGTTGAGGTCCATACCAACAGAGGGCTTATTAAGTTCAATGTAGGGGAAATGGCTGGTCAGGAGAAATTTGGTGGGCTTAGGGATGGCTATTCCATCCAAGCCCTGTATGTCATTATAACATTTAATGTAATGTCAAGAGTTATTTACAAGAATGAGCCTAACTGACAAAGAGATTTGGTAGGAGTGTGCAAACATCCCCATTGTGCTGTGTGGCAACAAAATGGACATATTTTCTTTTAAAGATTTTATTTATTTATTCATAAGAGACATAGAGAGAGGCAGAGACACAGAGGGAGAAGCAGGCTCCTCACAGGGAGCGACTCCATCCTGGAACTCCAGGATCTCGTCCTGAGCTGAAGGCAGATGCTCAACCACTGAGCCACCCAGGTGTCCCAACAAAGTAGACATTAAGGACAGGACAATTAAGGCAAAATCTATTGTCTTCCACTGAAAGAAGAACCTTTAGTACTATTGACATTTCTGCCAAAAGTAACTACAACTTTGAAAAGCTCTTCACAGGGCTTGCTAGAAAACTAAATGGAGACCCTAACTTGGGAGTTTGCCACCATACCTGCTCTTGCCCCACCAGAGATTATCATGGATCTAGCTTTGGCAGCACAGTATGAACCTGATCTAGAGGCTGCTCAGACAACTGCTCTCCTGGATGAGGACGAGGACGCTCTCTGTGAGAAAGTGCCCTGTGAGAAAGCCTGGGGTCAGAAGTCTAGTTTTATAGGCAACTGTCCTGTGATGTCGGGGGCGGGGGGGGGGGGGGGGGGGATGTGTTTGCCACTTTCTTACATAGCTGAATATGTAACTTTACCTTTGGGGTGCTGAAGGAGACGAATGGGCTTTGGAATGAGTATGGTAGTTTAAAAAGCACCTTCATTTTTTGGACCTGCATATTTAGCTGTTTTGGAACGCAACTGTTTCCCTCCTGAGTTTCAGATATGAGACTGCTATAGTCCCATCACAATATCCAGTGGTGAAATCTCGTGTCACTGTCATTCCCATTCCTTTTCATTTAGAATCAGAATAAAGTTGTGTTTCAAATGGAAAAAAAAAAAAATAAGATAGTCTCTAACCTTCAAAAGCATTACATTTTGTTGATGGAAACCAATATAAAATTTCAAGTCTTTTAACTGAATTTTATTTGAGCAGTTGCACAGCACACTCAATGCTAGATTTTGGGTGAAGGGGTAGAGGGCAGAGCTATGCCTTTGTGCATGTGTGTGTTTCATTTTGTGATTCCAGGGTTCATCTGTGATTTTCCAACACTATTTATTCCATACTTTAGAATCTTAAGTTTTCATTCCAAAATTTACATTACTGACTTAGGCAGAGATATAGAATAAGTAGACTTAGATATCTCTTAGGCAGAGATATAGAATAAGTAGACTTAGATAAAGACACACACACAAAGAACAAAAAGACTAGATCAAAAGGCCAAACCTAATAAAGGTTTAGAAACTGGTGTTTGCAGGAAATTACAGAGCATATATCTTGTGGCTAAACCCAAGGCAGTTCCTGTATATATGGTAAGCTGGTGAAATGCCATCTTAAGGCCATCCATTTAGCTAATGATCTGCCTTGGTAATATGGCACTTACAAACATATTTGTCAGCTGAACCTGGAGAATAGCTTGCCTTTTAAGAGCTTCCTGTGCGCCTGGCACAGCTGCATCTTCAATGTGAAGTGTGCCATTGAGATCCACCAAAACAGCTTTTAACGCACGGCGTGCTGCCATCCTTCATTCCCTAGGAGAGAGCAAATGAAATTAAAAATACAGTTTAGGAAACAATGGACAATTAAAAACGGGTAAGTCTTCAAAAATATCATTCATATCCAGAAAGATACTGCTTAGTGTTAAGCTGCTTCTCTTAGAAAAGAATGTGTTTTTAAAAATCCAAAATCCATAATTTGATTCATGAAACTTTTAGAATGGTTGGTTTTGTTTTTTGTTTTTGTTTTTTTATATCTTGAATTAAAGCTGTAGGAAGGGGAATAGTATTAAAAAAGAGAAGTTACTATTTACTTTCAGATTTCTTAAAATAATTCTTTGGTGGAACAATTCATTTATGTTATTTTATCTTATTTTTTAAAAGATTTTTATTTATTTATTCATGAGAGGTACAAAGAGAGAGGCAGAGATATAGGCAGAGGAAGAAGCAGGCTCCCTACAAGAAGCCTGATGTGAGGTGTTCATACCGGACCCCGGCCTGGGATCACGCCTGGGCCAAAGGCAGATGCTCAGCGCCTGGGGAGTCACCCCGGCGTCCCCATTCATTTATTTTAATATGAACAAATGTACTCTGAAGAATAGATGGATGGAAAACCTTAAACCACTGGCAAAATCTTTTTCATCTTTTGCTATATAAGATGAAAATGTTCAAGGGTACTTGGATGGCTCAGTCGGTTAAGTGTCTGACACTTGTCTTCAGCTCAGGTTATGATCTCCAGATTCTGAGATAAAGCCACAGCAGACTGGGGTGGAGTCTGCTTATGATTCTCTCTCTCCCTCTCCCTCTGCCCCTCTCCCTGCAGGGACATGTGTGCTCTCTTAGTATATATAAATAAATTCTAAAAATCAGAAAAAAAAAAAAGAAAGAAAATGTTCTAATTGCCCATCTCTACTATTATAGCCTGACATGACGTAAGTGGTCAAGGAGTTAGCAGTGTTTACAGGTCACTAAAGAAAAGAAATTTCAAGCTATACAGTCAGTTTAGTCAAGAGATGGTTTCCTTACCTTAACCACATCCAACTTTCCTTTTGCATATTTTCCCCTTTAAAATTTGCTTATTATGAGCTACATTGTATATACAGTGGAGTATAAGGCATATGCATGGTTTAAAAATAACAGAATAAGTAAGAACACCGGGTAAGCTAAAGAGAAGAGGAGGGAACTTCATTTTTAGTTTTTTTAAGCTTATTCATTTTTTCTTCCATTTTTTGTTTTTATAATAAAATATTTCAGACATACAAGTATCAAAGATATTATCCTATAAGTTCCCCGTGTACCTCCCCTGTAATCAACTGCTCTTCCCTCTACCAATTCTCAGCAACCACTGATATTCTTTGTCCCTAGTTCTTTTTCAGAATGTCATATGAATAAAATCACAGAATATGTAGCCTTTTGGGGTGGGCTTCTTTTACTTAGTAAAATGCAATGAAGATCCATCCATGTTTTTGCCAGAATCAATAAAGCTCATTTCTCTTGTTATTGAACAGTATCCCAAAATGTGGACATACCACAGTTTATCCATTCTCCTGTCGAATTTTACCTTGGTATTTCTGGTTTTCAGTGATCATGAATAAAGTAGTTATAAACATTCATGCACAGGCTTTTCTGTTAACAGAAGTTTTCAATTATTTGGGTAAACAGAAGTGTGACTGCTGGATCCTCTGATAAGCCCGAGTTACATCTTTAAAGGAGGACAACTATAGCCAATAAAGATATTTAAAAGAATATGCTACTAGCTCTGAAACCAATTCCAAAAATATCCTGAGCAATGACAGAAACTTGTAGTCTCCTACACAGACTACTTTGAAAAGTAAATACATATTTGTGGATGAATAAACTCTGGTATGCTTCTTTTTAAAAAAATCATTCTTGAAGTTGCGTTTCCAATAATATAGCTGGCTACGTAACCAAATTAGCTCTCCAAATTAAACTTAACAATACTAGAGTAAAATACATACACACACACACACACTTGACCCCTGAAAAACATGTGGGCTAGGGAGGCTGACCCCTGCACAGTTGGAAATCCAAGTATCATTTTTGATTCCACCTGAACTTAACTATTAATAGCCTACTGTTGACTAGAAGCCTTACTGATAACATAAACAGTTGATTAACAAGTATTTTGTACGTCGTATGTATTGCATGTTCTATTTTTACAATAAGCTAGAAAAAAGTATTTAAAAAATCACAAGGAAAATACATTTACAGTATTACACTGTATTTATTGAAAAAAATCCTGTATAAGTGGATGAGCACAGTTTAAACCCATGTTGTTCAAGGTGTATGTATATGTGTGTGTGTATATGTATGTGTATATGTGTGTATGTGTATTATGTATATGTATATGTGTGTGTGTGTGTGTGTATAAAGCTTCAAGGAGCAAGGAAGAAAATAAGAATTTCTTAGATTGAGTCAAAGCAAGAAACAAGGAGATGAGTAGAATACTGTAGCCTGTTCTGGCCCTAAGAGCATTTGCCCACATTAAGTTATGTTTAGCTCCCTCTTGTCCCAATCCCTTTAGGGAACAAAAAATAAACCTCAGAGCCCACCTGAAGAGACAGATCCTCCCAATCTAAAAGCAGAGCCTTCAGTGTAAGGATGAGCCAGAGATAAACCATCACTGACATTCCCACCCTACCCTGTCTCAATCAATTACAAGAAAATAAACTGCTATGAAACTTGGCCCAAAGAGTAAAAGGAAGAAAGTACCACAAAGAATGAGTAACCATAAGCCAGCCCTGGACCCAGTCTGTAGACCAAATTCACATTACTGAAGATAAGTCATTAGAAAACCTTCAGGATTTTAATTACAATGATCTTAACTAGCAGGTGCCTGGCTGAAGTAAGTGCAAACCCTCCTCATTACTTTCAGCCCAAACAGCCACAAAATTCCATAAATAAAATCAAATAAAATTCTAAGCATAATGAGTAAGTAACCTAAAGAAACAAAGATCATAAGGGAGAAGATCCTACAGAAACAACAGTGGATAAAGCAGTCCTGTAAGGGCTCCTGTGATAATGTGATTATCAGACAGATCACTGGATAGGTCTGATAGGCCTACAAGTTTAACAAATAAAAGACAAGGCTGAAAAATCTGTGCAAAAAAAAAAAAAATGAGGAACTATCCATGTGCAGATTCAGAAAGCCCAAAGCATTCCAAGCAAGACAAATAAAAATAAATTCATAACTGTACACTGGAAGCAAGGCAAAGATCCTGCAGGCAGCCAAGGGAAAAGACACATGACTTTCAAAGACCCAATAGACTGGTAGCTGACTTCACACTAGCAACAACGACAAGTCCAAATACATTAAATTAACATTTTTAATGTGCTGAAAGAAAATAACTGTCAACCTAGTAATATATTAAAAGAATTATGACCAAATTGGGGTTATCCTACTTAGGTTGGTTTATTTTTTTATTTTTTTATTTTTTCTTAGGTTGGTTTAAATTAGAAAACCAATCACTGTTGTTTATATTAATAGATGGAAGAAGTAAAATAATGTCTGAGCATGTCAATTCACACAGAAAAAGCATTGATAATATTCAGCATGTGTACATGCTAAATACTCTGAGCACATAAAAATGGAAAGGAACTTCTGTAAGCTGATAAGGACTATCTACAAAAAGGCTGCAGCCAACATTAGTCTTATCAGCAATATACTGGAAATATTTTCTTTGAGATAGGAATAACAAAAGGATGCTACTATCACCACTTCCATTTAACAGTGTAAATAATACCCTAGCTAGTATAGTAGGCAAGAAAAACAAGGTATAAGGATTGGAAAAGAGAAAACTATTGCTATTGATACATGTTATGAATGTATATACAAAAAATTCAAGATTCTAAGACAGCAGGAAAGTATAGCAATTAATATTAAAAATTATTTTCATTTACATGTCACTAAAAATAATTAGAAAACTAATTTAAAAATATTACTTGCAATAGTATCATAAAATATAAAGTTACCAGGGAAAGTCTAATAAAAGATGTCAACATTTTTATGTCAAAATTTAAAAACTTCAAAGAAGGGACCTAGGTGGCTCAGTGGTTGAGCATCTGCTTTTGGTTCAGGTCATGATCCCAAGGTCCTGGGATCAAGTCACAGTGGGCTCCCTGCATGGAGCCTGCTGCTCCCTCTGCCTGTGTCTCTGCCTCTCTGTGTCTCTCATGAATAAATAAATAAAATCTTTAAAAATAAAAAACAAAAAAACTTCAATGAAAGCCACAAAAAAGTCAAATATATAGAGAGGTACCATTTTCATGGATTAAAAGACCTGATATTGTAAAGATGTCAATTTTCCCTATAATGATCTATAGATTGAGTACAATTTGAAACACTATCTCAAAAAGTGTTTTGTAGAACTTGATAAGCTGATTCTAAAAGCTATATATATATCACTGCAAATGGCCAAAGACAGCCAAGATACCTCAGCCAAGACTGAAGAAGAAAAAGAAGGTAGGACCTTGCTTTACCTAATATCTAGATTTGATTAATGAGGTCTTGTAATTAAGATGTTGTGGTATTAGCACATAAAGGCAAACTGATCACTGGAACAGAAGAGAGAATCCAGAAAACAACCCCCTACCCCATGTGTAGAAACCAGACATGACAGAGGTAATTTCAGATCCATGAAGAAACAATGACATGGTCAATAACATTAGAACAATTGAATACCCACAGAAGAAAAAATTAAATTGCACTCCCCTATAACATCACACAAAGTTTTTCCCCCAGATAGATGAAATAACCATCTGTTTATGGTAGCAAAAACTGTAAAGTTTTTAAGTAGGAGAATATCTTCATGACTTGAGAATAGGAATGGCTTTTTAAGACATAAAAAGCACTACCAAAGAGGAAAAGGCCAATGAATTCAATCGCTGGAAAAAAAATTTTCTAAGTACTGAAAAGAGAGAAAGTGTGAAAATATATAGAGTGAAAAACAAATTTCCAACACATGTAAGAAAAGACCAGAATCCAGAAAACATAAACTATAAATATTAAGACAAACAACCCAGTAGAACAATGGGCAACATCTGTACTTAATAAAAAATGTTAACTTGAAGGTAATTAAAGAACAAAATATAAACAAGACTGGATAAACAACAAAAGAATTGTACTGTTTAAAAAAAAATAAACCTGTACAACTAGAGCTAGCAAATGGTCATAATAAATACTGGTAATATTAATCCTTACCGAAGCATCCACATAGGCTTAATGTTACCAAAGCATTTAAAAAACCTGTATTTTTGCTTTCATCAGTTTCACAGAACATAATTTTTTTAAAAAGATTTTACTCATCCATTCATGAGAGACGCAGAAAGAGAGGCAGAGACACAGGCAGTTCAAGCAGTCGCCCCACAGAGAGCCCAATGTAGGACTCGATCCCAGGACCTGGGGATCACGACCTGAGCTAAAGGCAGACGCTCAACCACTGAGTCACCCAGACGCCCACAGAACATAACTTTTAAATTCTAAAATGCTGGAGCATTACATATCTGAGAGTGATTGAGGCCTAGAAGAAAAAAAAACCTGAGGTACCCCACTCCAACCTCAAAATATACTTCCTCGGGTATCTGGGTGGCTCAGTGGTTGGGCATTGGCCTTTGGCTCAAGGTGTGGTCCCAGGGTCCTAGGATCGAGTCCTGTATCGGGCTCCTCGCAGGGAGCCTGCTTCTCCCTTGGCCTGTGTCTCTGCTTCTGTGTCTTTCATGAATAAATAAAATCTAAATACACACACACACACACACACACACGCACACACACACATTTACTCAATTAGCCCCAGTATAGGCCTTGACCACTTCAGCCATGATCTCGTCTGAACTTTTTTAATACTTGTTACTTGAACTACAGGTCAGTATTTGATAAAATTAATTGTAAAATACATGTGTCACCTCCAAAAGACAGGCAAAGGCTTCAGAAGTAGTCCATGTCCCGCCATCTCCCATAGTTTGAACAGGTTACTGGGGATATATCTTAGAAAGTAGGTCATCAACAACTCAGAAAGTCATCAATAACTGATAACGAACGGAACATATTCAACGCAAAGAAGAAAGGTAAATTCTCTCACGCTGAAGGGAAGTCTTCAAGATACATCAGAAGGACATCTCCTCGTGAATACTGTGGTGCATCTCAGTCCAACAAGCCCTTGTTATCCTCAAAGCTGCTCTTTTTCCTACAATCCTTATGAGTGAATGGCCGCCCCAGCAACCCAGATGTAGCCACCAGGCTCTCCCCACTCCTTCCTCCTATTCCGTCAAATGCCAAATCGTGGCAGCTCTACGTCCTTTGAATCCACTCACTTCTCTTCATCGTTACTAAAACTATCTTGGGTTTTGAAATCACCTCTCATCTAGCCTGTTTCAACAATTCCCTAAATGTCTTCTCTGCTTCAAATCTCCTTATTTCCAGCCCCAAATCCATTTCCCGAAGTGAAGTAGTGAAGTCCCAGAACTAAGGGGTTGCAAAGCGCCTGGGTTTGAAGGTCAACTCACTAGCTGGGTGAACATGGGTGATTTTTTTAACCTCAGCTGCAGGTTCTTCAGTGTTTGAGTATAAAGAATTACTCCCATTTCTAATGGTTGGTAGGACAATCAAAGAAAGTAACACATGTATTGTGAACAGTGTTCTGCACACAGAAAGGCTGGGTTATGTACCTGGGGGTGGGGGGAGGGTACATGATGCATGTGGTCAAGGACTACAGAAATCACAGGATATATATGATGCAAAGTCCTAGAGCATCAGAATAACCTGAGGATCTGAGAAAACATTTTATACCAAACCTAGTATATGCTCTGGTTTATCATTCAAGTCTTGTGTGTCTTATAAATATTTAGAACAGGAGGTTTCAACAAACAATTTTCTCCTGGGAGGTTAGGGCTTTGTAAAAATGCCTCCTAGACCTCCGGGGAATACAAATTCTCTTTTCTTCCCTACGTACTTCCAGTAGAAGAGTCTGGAACCACTGTATATGCACTCAGTAAATGACACTATTATTCGGTCACTAACCAGTTAAAAAATCTTCCAGTTGCTCTGCACTGCCGTCAGGAGAGAGTGAGCGATGGACACTGGTGTGCAGAGCCCGGCCTTACCTCTCCAACTCCTCGGTCTCTGCTCCCACAGCAAGGTTTCACGGCACTGCAGGGGCCTACCAGGCCTACCCCTGACCTCCCTCATCGCTGGACTTCTGTCTGGAACCACTTTGGTTCTCGGCCTCCTACCACCCCCGTCCCCTGCACCCTCCCTTTCTCTGGCCAACTCCTGCAGTTCATAGGTCCCAGATCAGCATCCCTTCCCTCTGGCATTGCGGAGTCCAACTCCTCTTCGCCCAGGGCTGGGCCAGGAGCCCCCCCCCCCCGCCCCAGTGTGTTCCTATTATCCCACTTATCACTGGGTCCACACTGTTAAGCTCTCTGAAGAAAGAGGAGCAGCGTTGCCTTTTCCGCAGCACTACTGATCGCTCAGGGCAGGATGCTGAGTTAACCCAGTTCGTGAATCCGTCTCCGTAACCTCTCGGCACTGACAACTGCGATCTCCCCCATCTCCTGGGTGGGAACGGGCCCTAGTGCACCACTCGGGCCCTGGCCTGACTGACCGGAAGGGGTGCCGGCTTGGGAATCCAGTCCAGGGGAAGGTCCACCACACCCAGCCGCCGGGCGCCCCCGAGCCCGCAGCCCCGCCCCCGGCCCGCGGGGAGGGGCCTGGAGCCGCGCGCATGCGTGGTGGCCCAGCAGCAGCGAGGGGCGGGACCGTCGTCACGGAGGGCGCGCGCGGGTTGGTCCGCGGCCCAGGAAGGGGTGGCCTGAGACGCAACGGCTGTGTCCCCGAGCTCTCTCACAAAGAAATGCTGCCTCCGCACGGGCGAGAGGTCGCCCGTCCCGCAGCGGTTCCTCACCCCTGCTCCGCACGCCGTCCTCAGCAGTAGCCCCGCTCCCAGGAAAGTCAGCACAGCCCCGCCGTCCGCAGCGTCCTTCAGGTCAGTCCGAAGCCGCAGGCAGGCGGCCGGAGTCGCCGGAAACTGGGCCGGCCGCCGCACCGGAAGTCCCGCCTCTCCCCGGCCCGGCTCCGCCCCATCCGCCCACGGCTCCCTCGGGCTGCGGGGGCGCGCTCGGGAGTCTAGTCTCGCTCCTTCAGCACCTTGGAGGTGGGAATGTTGCTCCTGACACCTCAAGGGCGTGGCGTGCTTAGCCGCAGATGCAGGAGAAACGAAACCGCTGCCTTTTTGCTCAGCGGCTCTTTCCCCTTCTAGAGCCATTGGTGAATCACGTGTGGAGTACCTTTCCTTGCCGCACCCTCCCCTCACTGCACGGGTCATGCCCATTCTCGAGGGGTAACTCAGAAGTCCTCCCCTTGATACTCTCCTTGAAATACCCGATCTCTGAAGTTATTAACTGCTTTGCTGCTTGACTAGCACCTGGCACTTGTAGCTGTTAACCACCCTCTCAGGCATTGAAGTTCCTCTTTTCCTACGCCAGCTATTGCCAAACCTTAGGCTGCCAACTCGCCAATCCTGCCTCCGGTTGGAGAGCAAACACAGGCCTTGCCTGTCGTCCCTAGAGGATCAGTATCTGGAAGTGCGGGGAACCATCTCCCTCACTGCCTGCTCCCCTCCGGCGCACATGCTGGGAGTCTCTGTGATCCACACGGCCTGCTTTTAATCCAAATAAACTTTGAGTGCAAAGCCGGTTATCCTATGCAATCTCTATGAAAAACGACTAGATGAAACCCTAGCTAGAGCAGTCTGACATAACGGGATACACACTCTGGTTTACACATAGGGAACTCCTTGATTGGGGATTCATGCTGCTAGAACCCATCCAACATCCCCTCTTGTCCGGTGCTGCCGTCTGCCACGGTATGATAGAACTCTTCTCTGCACTGGTGACCCTCTACTTTTCCTCCCCACTGAATCTGGAGGTTGGTTTCAATTTATTCATATTTGTTGTCTCTTTTCTATGTGAGGGCATACTTGGTTGAAGCAATCTGCTCCTAGTTTCCCCTTCAGAACTAAGAGCTGTGACCAGACTAAAACAGCACTGAAGGATTTTAAGCAAGTGGGTAATATTAAGACTTGCAATTTTCCAAATGCTTACTCTGGCTGCAGTATGGAGAATGGATGGAAGAGGGGCCAAATTGTACGCAAGACCAGGTAAGCTACTGCAGGTAAGCTACTGCAGAGCTACAAGAGAGATGCTTAAATTTATGGGGAAACAAAGCAAATTCAAGAGATCTTTAGGGGGTAAAATAGAAATTGTTGACAGATTTTTTTTTAAATTTTTTTTTTAAATTTTTTTTTATTTATTTATGATAGTCACAGAGAGAGAGAGAGAGGCAGAGACACAGGCAGAGGGAGAAGCAGGCTCCATGCACCGGGAGCCCGATGTGGGATTCGATCCCGGGTCTCCAGGATCGCGCCCCGGGCCAAAGGCAGGCGCCAAACCGCTGCGCCACCCAGGGATCCCGAAATTGTTGACAGATTAAATGGCAAGGGAGAGGAAGGCATCAAGAGAATTACTAAATTCCAGGCTTGGCCTATTTGGTAGTATAAATAATGGCGTCATTCACTATAACGTGGAATAAGTGAACAGGACTAATGACTTCCCCTCAAAAGTCTCAAATGATTTTGCTTGCCAAAGGCCAAGATGAGTAAAGAAGGAATAGGATGTCTAAACAGATGGTGACTACACTTATAGAGGTAAGCACCACACAATGTATAGAACTGTCAAGTCACTATGCTATATACCTGGATGTATTAGCATTGTACACCAACACTACTTCAATAATGAAAAGAAATGTTATTGACAAAGAAAAAAAGGAGGGAATGAATTTGGAAAAGAGAAAGATGGTGCAAAAACACAAAGGGGGAATAAAGCCGTATAAGAACTGAAATAAAAACAAGATTCCAAAACTCACCTTTATCAATACCCTTGGGCATTGCCCACTATGTGTCCCAGGTCCTTGCACAGAATGTTTTCATAACACCTAGCATCTAATGACCAATCAGGGGCCAAGAAAAATTTCAGCAAAAAATAAATCCATTTTGCTTAGTATCAAAGTTTTATTATCTGAAATAACTTTGAAACTATGAGGCACTGAGAAAGTGATTTATTTCACCAAAAACACTTCGGGAGAACAATTCTTTGGTTGAGGTACATCTAGAATCAAAGATTAGTGACCTGGAAAAGGTATACATATATAAATTACCTGGAGAGTTCTCTTCTGAAATAGTTAACCAGTTTTACAGATGAAGCAACTGAAAACTGAGGTCTTACGAAGTTTGTCTTAAGTCATGATAAAAGGTTTTGTTTGGCATTTTAGAAATATCCTGCCTCCCATTCTTTTTACTACAAATTCATTGCTTTCTCTCAAGTCATTTCATGAGTACATGTACAATCGAGTGATAGCATATATCCGTAGACTACAGATCACACTGCCTACTCTAACTAGAGATTTTTTTAAAGATACTTTTATTTTTTTAAATTTATTTTTAAAGATACTTTTAAACTAAGTTTTGAAAACTTAAGAGTTTTGTGGAAGTACCTTAGGAAGGATGACAAGGGTAGGGTAGAGGTTTAACCGTGGGCTTCTGGGCCCCATCCCAGCTTCAACTAGAAATAAATGGACTGCTCTCATATGTTCTAGATAGTGTAGCATTACAGTTTTGTGTTATCCCTTTTGGAATCTGGTTCTAGCATTAATGATCAAAACTTGAAAACCACTGTAATTAAGGACTTGGGTATGAATCTGGTTAACATCTACACTTGAACCAAGATCCTTCTTGATAGGTGAGAAGCGTATAGACACAGGATCAGAATACATAAGGACCACCAACATTTCAGATATTCAGTATAGAATGATCACCAATTGTTAACAATGAGAATGGCTAAGGGGGAGGATGTGAGCAGACAAGGAGATATTCAAGTTACTGTCAACTAAGATACTTATAGTTATGGAATCTCAACTGCTCTGGAGAAATCAGGACTAACCTGTGAAAGCTTACAGACCTCCCTTCAGGCACACTGAAGCTAGAACTGTGGCCTCCAGAGCTGAAACATTTTTATATTTAGTGTTTCACTCTCCTCAGAACCACTTAGCTACAGAATACTCAGATGCTGCCCTGCTATGACTGCTCTCCAATGGAGTCTGAACTTGGATGGTATCCTGCTATTAAATGTGCATGAAGGTATGAAGTTTTACAAGAACATGGCGTCAGACCAAGGTCTCTCTTTTCTTTCTTTTAAAAATTCTGTATGGCCTGTGGAGAAATGGGAATGCTCTCAGTTAACTGTATCTGTTGAATCTGTTCAGTGACTTAAACTTGGCCTCAAGCATTGGATCTTTGTGAGGCCAAAAGAACACTGCTTCTAAGTGCCAGATATGTTACTTATTCACATAAGCCAGATAATCAACTAAGAATCCCTAGTACAACTGTTTGGTTCAGCTGCAAGCCTGCGGCCCAAAGATCATCTATCTTGAATTCAGGCATGGCCAACCAGCATTCAGTACCTACTCCAAAGTTTTAGAAGTAACCTAAGTCATGGAATAAAAAGTTGCTCATGAGTCTCCTTGACAGTCATCAGCAAATTCCATTAATTCATTGACTATAACATTTACTTTCATCAAATCTATACTCTGATTTTACAGCAAAGAAAATATATAACCAGTGTGGCACACATGAAATGAGATTAATTCAGTTAACACTGATAGGCAAGGCACAAAAACAAGTGCTTGACTTAGAAATTTAACTTTATTTACAAATGTTCTATAAACAAAGATGCCACTCTATCCCTTTAAACTATTATAACTGATAATTTCCAGAAAGCCCATTTACATAATCTTAATCTTCCTGCATAAAACTATATTATGGGATGAGCAAATATGGAATGGTTTAAGAATATAAAAACAAAACAAAAAGCTTATTACGTAGCATGAATCTCTATTGACAGAATGAAGAATTAAAACTTATACCCCTTAACATGCTACTCCAAAAAATGGAAACGTGATAATTTGGGGGAGAGGTAAACGCTTCACAATAGTTTTCTTAAATAGTATAGTTTGTGATTGTGATTAACAGGATTGCTTTGCAGGCTAATATTTAGGTTGATTTTGAAAAAGAAGTCATTATTGTAAAAAGGGCATAAACCTTCCACTTAGATTTTTCTGCCAATGGAAATATGTAGATAGTGGTCTGGTCTTATCGTTCAGGCCAATTAATAAAATAATAAATGCATGAAAAAGAACTTAAAAACATAATCATTGTATGACTAACATAAAATTAGAATTCTCCCTGAAGTCAGAGAGTACTGTTCAATAGTTGCTATAAATTTGAATGTTATAGCCGAAATGATATATATAGACAAAGAGTTGAAAGTTAAATTATCCAAATTATCAATTTATCATTTTATATGTAATTACTTTTAAAAAATCCTTTACATTTTATCTAGGAAGATAATCATTCTCACGTCATAGTTAAGTAACAAGGAACTTCAAAACTTTGAAAAAAAAATTATCCCTGAGAAGTGAGAGAAAAATCTCTATAAACAAGTGACAGTCCTGTACCCTTCTAACAATCTTTACGACAGCGTGAACTTTTATTAACTGTCAAATGTATTCCAATCCTGGATAGTTACTGCCTCTGATGATCTCATCTTTTTGTAATGAAACTATAAGTGCAACATTTTTTTAAAAATCAGATAAATAGGGACTCTGGTTTTATTGTCAAGTTTACATTTTTGTCAAGTGCGAAGACGACCAGCTAAGACATGTATATTCCAATAATGACTGACGTAATAACTTCTGCTGGCATCTCTTCTTCTGAGTCTTCATTTCACCCACCATTCTTCACCCAAATAATAAAAGTAATACAATGGCAATTGAGTTTATTATTATCAATGGCACTGCAAAGAAAAAAGAAAGTTTGTTACTGTGAAGAAAATAGCAGAAAAAACCCTAAGTAATAGTTACTAGCATCCAGGAAGGATGAAAATATCGAACAACATGTCATTCATAATCATGTTGCAAATAGTTCTAACAAGAGAACATGCAATGGATCATAAAACCCAAAACTTATTTTAAAGAAGGCTTGTGTGATTGGGGTAAGGATCACACTGGTACAAGTAGCTCAATATGAAATATCTGTGAATGGTGCTGGTGCAGGGCTGGAACACAGAAACACACCAGGCCCAGGCAGAAGTAGATCCACATGGCTGTGACTTTTGACATTACAAATAAAGAGTAAAGATTCCACAGGGAACCCTGG
The DNA here is from genome assembly GCF_048418805.1 of Vulpes vulpes. Taxonomy (NCBI): domain Eukaryota; kingdom Metazoa; phylum Chordata; class Mammalia; order Carnivora; family Canidae; genus Vulpes; species Vulpes vulpes. Next base: position 116,076,554 of record NC_132792.1, read on the forward strand.
GTGGCTTAGTGGTTTAGTGCCTGCCTTTGGCCCAGGGCGTGATCCTGGAGTCCTGGGATCGAGTCCCACATCGGGCACCCTGCATAGAGCCTGCTTCTCGTTCTGTCTGTGTCTGTCTCTGCCTCTCTCTTTCTCGCTCTCTGTGTGTCTCTCATGAATAAATAAAATCTTAAAAAAAAAAAAAGATTCCACAGTTTCACCACTAAATTAAGAATGAACTTATTTATCATTCTACCCAAAGTGGTGATCAAAACAGCTAACAAAGAAAGAGGGAGACAGAGACCCTAATTTTAATGATTTTAAATAAAAACTTCTGAATCCTTTTGCCAGTTGCTCTAAAATAATTTCCAATAGACTGGCAGATATGGGATCTTTATTTTTCTCTTAAAGCCTTCTAGGACTCTAGATGACTTTACTATTGAAGCAACAGAATTTCCAAAAGGTGAGAACACTGCTTTCAGGTCTGAGAGGTAACACAGGAACAGATTATACCATTGAGCATTCCATTTTCATCAAGTGGTTTAGACAGAAGTAAGAGGTAAACTAAGAAAGAAACTAGTAACTACTAAACAGTAAAGCCAGGATAAAGAGAAAAAAAACTTCACTGCAAAAACGGTGTGTGATAGTATTTACTCTCAGAAGCTTTGCTACTTAAATCAAAACCACAAAATTAAAACTTAAAAAGTGTTTCACTAGTTTTTCTTCTTACCTCTCATCACAGTTCTTACAGATCGAATAAGGTTCATTAGCTGAGATTTAATTCCTGGCTCCTCTCCGAATCCACCAATTCCCTGGTCTGCTCCCCAGCCAACTGCATAATATGAAAAAATGATTAGCTGTGTTAAAATTTATTATGTACTTGCTTTGCTCCCTCATTAGTCATCGTTGAATCAAGATTAGCTTGAGTCTTTGTTAAAGACATAAAATATAAAGTTAGCTGACTTAAAAGTTACAATACTGATTAAATATTGTAGAGCATATTTTTTACTTTTGATAGCACCAACAATCTTATTTCATTTTCACGTTGATTTTATAAAATAGATTACAGTCTAAATTATAAATTATTCCATGGCATTTAATTCAGTGAAGATGACTGTTGTGACATCCTGACTTTTTTTCCTCTTTTTTCAAACAAAACATTTTTCAGGTTGGAACTGGAAACCAAAGTATACTGTCAAACTCAATAATTGATTAACTCAATTCACAATTTATAAAATCCAACACAATTATCACTATAAAAATGTTGAGATGCACTATCTACATTGGGGAAATTTTAATGGCCACGGCTTGCTTAGGCTTTCAGAGGATGCTCTATCCTGCTGGCAAGGGGACATCTTTTCCCCCCTTCATCACTCTCTTCATTTCTCAATTCTAGCTGTGGAATTTAGCCCACTACGCCACTTATTCTCCATAAAATAGTCTTATCTTCTTCTGTATCACTTTCCTGATATTATAAATCATTATTTCTTTCCCTCTATCTGCTAGTTCTTTCTTTATTGCCATATATTCTTCTTAAGACCTATACAAGTCCTTATTTCTGCAACTTATCTTTCTCATGTCTGCATTTCAGGGCCATTTTTTCATACCTTACATTACTTTGTATCTCCTATGACTATAGGGCTTAGTTCCTGACATGCTGGCCCTTAAACTTGAAGATGGTCTTTATTTTATACATGGAAGAATCAAGTCTCAGGAAACAAGACTGCACTTCATTTAATCAACTTTTATTTGGTTGACATAAAACTTAAAAAATGGTTGCTTGCTTTTTTGGTCCCATCAACCCTGAGATATGTTGTGGGATAAAACTAATTTAAAGTTCAAGTCATAAGAGAGCTGATGTGTTTTGACTCACACTCTCCCTTCAAGGCCTAGCTCGAGTTGTGCTGACAACTGACCCAGTCCACAGGGGTGTCGCTGTTTTGCATTTGCACACTACAGCCACCATTACAGTGGCTACAATTAGCCTCTATGATCTCTTGCCGAACTCTTTTCAACAGATGCCTCCGTAATCCAGCTGTCTCAACCCCTTGAGTTTCCTCCCTTACAGGGTCAGGTCTTCCCACCTCGCAATCACGTGATGATTCCCACTGCCTACCAAATATAGTTCGAACTCCTGAAACTGGCCTGGCCCTATATCCCACTACTACACCTTCCAAGTATTCCTCTTCACACTCGATGCCCACTATCTGCCGGACATGTGAAAGGCAGCTTCTGAATCTCGGTCAGACTTCTGTGTCAGGGCCTTTCCTCGTTCCTTCTCATGTCATAATAAACCTTCCTTCTCTCTGCTCCCCAAACAGCCTCCTGACTGTGGTGATTTTGTTCTCTTTCTTGGTTAGCTCTTTCCAAGTGTCTCTCATTAGACTATAAAATCCTGAGAGATGGGGACTAAATTGAGACTTTCTTCACCTTCCCCCTTTCCCGCACCCCTACCCCCAGCAAGTACTTAGTAAATGTTTATGGAATTGAAGTGAATGATAAAAGCCCGAGTTAATCTGGATAAGGTGAAATAAGGTATATTCTAGGATCACAGTTCCAAAGAACTCTATTTCTTAATTTTTATGACACAGGAAGTTATAACATGAAACCGTAGACCATTCCACTGTAGCTTTAGGAAAAAGGGGAAAGAGATCCTCCAATATTAAATGTACACATCTATTGAAGCTAAAAGTAATTTTAGAAAATATACCTGCCTGGGCATCACCCTCCTACTCAGGATCTACTCTCTCCAGCAAGCAAATATACTTATTCCACTTCAACATTTGCTTTTACTCTATTATTAGCTTTACCATGATGTCCTTCCTCCAAGTAACTGTCTCATAGTTCAAGTAGCTCCATCAGTATTGTCCACTAAATGGCAGTCCTCCTTTTGTAATCTAAGTTCAATTGTAGCACCAGCCTTCACCCACTTACAGCACAGTAAAAAAACTATTTCATATCCATCTCTAGACATAAAGGACACATAAAATGACCACCTACCATCAGCTGTGTCAGTTTCCAACCTTCCAGCCTGCATAACTGCTACAGGAAGATGTCTATGGAGAAGCAATATGGCTGGGATAACCTGCAGAAACCTCTTTAACAGCTCTGTACAATAAAAGAGCAGTATGGCTCTGATTCAACATGATGGGGTTGGAGAGGAAAGTTAACCCTGACCCTCCTAAGGTCCCTGACTAGGCCTAAAAATGACAATGATAAGGGGCACCTGAGTGGCTCAATTGGTGACTCTTGGTTTCAGCTCAGGTCATGATCTCAGGGTCGTGGGCCTGAGCCCTGTGTCTCTCTCCTGCCTTTCTCTCTCAAATAAAATCTTAAAGCAGATAAAGAGGAAAAGCATACAAATTCTATTAACTTTTTACATGTACATGGGAACCTTCAGAAGAGAATGAAGACCCAAAGAAGTGACTAGAGCAGAAAGCTTTTGAGACATTTGTGAGGAACTGATAAGATAAAGGAGTTTGAACTGGGAGTGGTGGTAATAAATGATGGAAAAGTAACAAGGTTTGTTTCTACAGCCTTCTTCTCTGGTGATACGGATGTCTCCCTTCCTCCAGGTACAGGGAGGGTATCCTTCACATGGGAGACTAAGTGCCGGCTTTGAGCAAAGAGGGCAAGGAGAATGGGGAGCAGATGCTAAGAGTGACTGTCCTGCTTCTGCAATTTTCTCAAACTCCTTCAGCTGAAGATACTTAATAATGCCAAGGTGTCATATTTTGGGGTAGCATGTCCTGAACTTTGAACCTCACCAATGGATACTCATTTTTATTTTAGCTTTCTCCTGAAACCCTGCTAAAAATGACAATAAAGGATATAGGTTAATAAAAGAGAAGTCTTCAGGACAGTGAAGTCAATCAAAATTTGGACGATAAAAAATAAATGAAGAGTAACTGACTTAGTGGAGAAAGCAGAAACCTAAACTCTGCAGGGAGCACATAATAAAACACTCAAGTAACTTGTGCTAAGAATGAGAACCCTGGGAAGGTGAGAGAAACCTCAGAGTACCAGTTTGGGCAACGGGGACAAAAAACAGAAGGACTCACTGACAGTCTACATTAAGAGCAGTTAGCTCCACCCCCCACCCTCCAATCTCCTTCCCAAGAGTGTGTGAGAAGCACACTCTTGATGTAAGTGTGATGACTTTGTTGTCATCAAAGACAACAGGTTTACTCTCAGCAGAGAACCACAGAAGCTCTGGGCCTGGGGACATCAGCTGTGAGGACTGGGAATGAAGGTCTGCACACCAGTGTCAGACTCTTGCCCATCTCCTCTGCTCATCTCTAAATCTGGTCATGCAACACATCCTGCAGGCAGGAAGTCAGAAAATTACTTGGAAATTGGCCAGCTGCCCAGGAAGAAAAACTTCAGATATTGTCATGGGTGGCTGGGGGAGTGGGTCTCAACAAGACAACTTCTTCAAGCACCAGTGAGGCCCTCCAGTAAACAAGTCCCAACCACACACACACAGCTTCCAGTGAGCCTCTCTGTGCTCTACACCTAAAAATGAACTGTCAAGAAGAAACAATCTGTAACATGGAAAGACAGAGCAAAAAAAGAAAAAGGAGACTTGAGGAAGAGACAATGCAAGAAGAAGAAAGCATTTTTACTATTTTTTTAAGTGACTGGTTTATTCTTTATTTTTTAAAATAATCTCTATGCCAAAAAGGTGCTCAAATTCATGACCTCAAGATCAGGAGTCTCATGCTCTACTGACCGAGCCAGCCAGGAACCTTGGAAGAAAACATTTTTAAAAATGAACATCCACAAAAGCTACTGTACTTATGAAACAAGAACAGTATACCATAAAAAAGGAACATTAAGGAATTAAGACAGAGCTCTTATTCTTGCTACATTATCATAAGAAGTTCAAGAGGTTGACAGATTAAGTTGAGGAAACCTATCAGACAAGGCTAAGGGAAAAAGAAAGAATATCAATCTATCAAAATAAGTGGAGTTTCAGAGAGAAGAAAAAATAGGAAGAAATACCAAAGAAATATTAAGAGGTAATAGTGCAGAACTGAAGGACATGAGCTGTTAAACAAAAGGATCCAATCAGAGAACAACCCAATGAATTAGAAAAAACAAAAACCAACAAAAAAAGCCCACATGTTGCTACATTTTTATAAAATCTCAACCCTCTGAAGATAGAACACCCTAAAGGCTTTCAGAGAGACAAGTCAGGGTTCTACAAAGAATCAGGGAACAGAATGGCATCAGAGTTCTAGAAATGAGAAAATTAGGTGGAACAGTTCTTCAAAACACGGAAAAATTAGTTCCACTCTAGAATTCTATATCCAAACCACAAATCAACTAGAAAAATGACATCGTTTTTTATTGTTCAGCAGTGAGCAATACTCAGTGACAGTAATATAAATATGGAATACCAATATTGCCAACAATCGGTTGGAGATGGGAGATGGGGGAGGGGAAAAGTGTGTGTACTTAAGCTCTCATGAGCACAAATGTGCTGCTGATGGTATAATGATACTAAACCCTTCCACAGCAGTATATCAGTGGCTCAAAACTTGGAAGAGTTGAAAATAAGTGCTTTTGAGAAACAGGGCTCAGGCTGACAAGAGATGGGGCAGGAGGCTTCTATCTTCATAAACACAAGAACTTTTTTACTTTAACAACCAGACACACACATTTACACTGCTTTGATAAAAAGAAATATGAAATTTAAAAAGAAACCCTGTAATGATACCCACTGGGGAAACCCCTCTGTAATTAGGCCTTCCTCTCCAGGGCATGAATACCCTGAGGGCAGGGACAGGGTCTACAAATGGAAAGGCTTCACCCATGAGTCACTCTGGATATTAGAATTCTGTTTTAAAACCAGCTTTAAATGGTATTGTTGGTTTTTTTCCTTTACTTGCTTTTCTTGAATTTTTCATTGCTAAAATTATCAGTCCTCTCCACTCACAGCCACAATCTTTTAGATGGTAAAAAGGACTTGTTTTCAGTATATTATGGATCATGTACTCAATTTTTGTTAGAAAGCCTAATTCCCAACAATCTTTTTTCTTTTAGATCTGTTTCAAAGATGTCTGAATATATGTTTTTACACTATAAGAGGAGAGACTGCCTGAAAAAAAAAAAAAGTATTTTCCAACACTGAATAAACTGTTCAACACAACAGGATAAAACTCTACAATATTGGGAGTGCCACATTTTAAGCATCAGCACTGAAGTAATTTTTAAAAAATAGTAGGTTATTAATTATTTTTAGCCTAGTCTCTATTCTCATGTCACCAGAATGAAAAGAAAACTAAATTTTAGGTAGAGAGAGTAAATAATTTGTCTAGATATTCCATGGGCAAACACAAAGGTGACCAGTAAAGGACCAGATGCCATGGATTATCTTTTACTATAACAAATAGTTCTCCCTCCAACTGCTACTTAGGGAGTCTCAGTTGTTTTCCTAAGGAAACTGGCCAAAGCTTTAAAGAGCTTTGCTTTTGCTTTTTTTTTTTTTTTTTTTTTAAGGAAAAAGACTTAATTCTGTAGCTCTCTTGACACTTCCATAGTTAGAGGGCCTAGAAAAAAAAAAAAAAGATAAGACCAGCCAGAACTGGTTGCTGCTATAATTTCAGGAATCGAGTTAAATATAAAAAAATTACTTCTTGCAAACACCAAAAATGTTCTTCTGTTGCTCAGACTTCAAAAAGTCGTACACAAAATGGCAATCCATCCAGATTCAGCCAATAACCCTCAGTAAGATACATGCGGAAGGAAAGTATTAGTGCAGTTAGTATTAGTATTAAACATATTAATACAGTTTTGAAGGCTGGCTGACCCTGGGCAAATCTCAGTCTAAGATTAGCTTCCATGCGTGCAAAAGAGATGAGTGTGCTTCATTCTGTCAGTGTCACCAAGTTCACATGTGAATCAAATGCTATCACAGGTGCAAAAGTGCCCTAAAACTCCAGAATAAATAACTCTGCTAATCTAAGTTTTAAAAAAATTACCTTGATCAAAAAGATCAATATTGAAGTAAATGATCTGTTATACTTGGACTAATCTCTCTTGGATCAATGTAATTAATCCCCAGTTCAACATAGTAATTTCTACTTAATCTGGGACAGAATGCAATAAATGCTTTTTAGGAGTATGTATTTACAGAGAAACCCTACATGTCTGCATGGTTTTCTCAATGTTTTATAAACTGCCATGCTCATACCATGACTATCACACAAGGCTTGTAGGATGCCTTGCTCATTTCTCTGTATTTGTGCACACCTGGTTAACTGCTTATCATCTACTTCCTTTAGGAATTCTCCCTCCATTACTTCAGCTCATACAGCCCTCACTACTCTAAACTCTAATGTTGACTGGCTCTGGAGCAGTTTTTTAACCCTGAATCAGTAATACCTTGTAATAATTTCACTATTGGCTATGGATTGAATTGTGTTCCCCCTAAATTCCTATGTTGAAGCCCATGTGGAAATGGGGTCTTAAGGAGGTAATTACAGTTAAATGGATTGTAAGGGTAGTATCTTAATCTGATAGGACTGCAGTCTTACAAAAAAGAGGAAGAGAGAGATCTTGATTCCTTCCTGTCTCCCTCACCTAGCCATATGGGGACACAGTGAGAAGACGGCCATCTACAAGCCAGGAAGATAGCCCTCACCAGAACTCGACCTGGATCTTAAGACTTCCAATCTCTATCTAGAACTGTGAGAAAATCAATTTCTGTTGTTCAAGCTACCCAGTCTATGATACTTTGTCATCAGTCCACTGGAGAAGACCTGAAAGGAAACTGCAGTGGTGCTACAACCCATGGAACAGGTCAGTGATGGTTTCTGGGAGAGGCAAATGGCGGATGTAGGCTTTAAAAGAACAGCCCGAGGTAAGTCAATGTTGCCAAAGGCAGACAATGTATGTATGTATTAAAGGCTCAGCAGTGAAGGAGAGCCCCACGGAAAGAATGCACACAGGTTAAATACTGGGGAAGGGAAAAAGAAAGGGAGGACAGAGAAGAAGGGACACGTTATGGTGAGCTTGTAAGTCACATAAGGGAGTGTGACTTTTATATTGGAGGCTATGGGTACTAAAGAAAAGAACTCAAGAACTTCAAACCCTTGAGGAACACATTCACCTCACTTGAAGGCAGAACAGAGAGAAACAAAACTGGAGGGAGGGTGACCAGTGAGACGGTTACTATAAAAATCTAGGCAAGAGTTAAGAGCCTACGTGAATAATATTTAAAAATTCTTGAAAGATTTTAAAATTCTATTTAAAAACATATTCAGATATTTCACTTTTTAGGTAGTAATTGCTATACCCAACATAGGCCTCGAACTCACAACCCCAAGATCAAGAGTCACATGGTCCTCTGAGTCAGCCAGCTGCCCTTGAATAAAGGGAGGTGTTTTTTTTTTTAAGTCAGCACCACACCAATGTGGGACTTGAACTTCTAATCCTGAAATCAAGAGTGGCATGCTCTACAGACTGAGCCAGCCGGGCACTGTGAGATATTTTAAAACAACACTTATCCACTTAGACAAGCCAATGTGGCATTTATGCCTTAGCTCTGAGACCATATTCAAAACACATGTTCAGAGAAAATATCTGTGCTACTTCTGCAGAGAAAAGGAAATGAAGATAAAGTTCTAGGGGGCGAAGTATTAACATTTCTGGGCCATTTGAACAGTTTGTAGTGGTTGATTTTAATTTAGGGGCAGAAAGCTAAGTCACCTGCAGAAATCTGGAGAAGACACTGCTGAACTTCACTTTTGGAAAATTTAAATGCCGGTCTGAAGCAAGGTCTGGGCATTGTATTCTCTTTCAAGATCGTTTAGGCAATTCTGGGTCCATTTCTTCTATAAGCAACTTACCAGTTTCTGCAAAAAGTCAACTGGGATTATGATAGACACTGCATTAAATCTGTAAATAATATTAAGTATTGTCATCCTAATGATATCAAGTCTTCCGATCCCTGAACACGGATGTCTTTATTTTAATTAACTTTAAGAATATCTTTATTCTTTAATTCCATTCAACAATGCCCTACAGTTTTCATAGTATGAGACTTGCACTTCAGTTAAATTTATCCCTAAGTATTTTACTATTTATATTGTAAATGAAATTGTTTCTTTAATTTCATCTTAAATTGTTCATTGTTTATGTATTGAAAAACAACTAATTTTTGTTCCTGATCTCATCAGGAACTGCAAACTTACTGGACTCATTTATTTGTTCGAAGTTTTTTAGTAACACCCCCCCCCCCATATATACACAGGATTATATCATCTGCAAACAAGAGATGTTTTTACTTTTTCAACCTCACTATCTGGATGTCTCTTATTTCTTTTTACTCATCTAATTGCCCTGGCTAGAATATCCAGTACAACACTAAACAGAAGTGACATCAGCTGTGTTACTACAATAGATTTCAAATAACCAAAGCAATCTTAAGAGGAAGGCTGGAGGCATCATGCCCTCGGATTTCAAACTATACATAAAGCTGAAATAATGAATAAAAGTATGTGGGAAAGGGAACCCTTGTGCATAGTTAACAGAAATGTAAATGGGTACAGCCACACTGAAGAAGAGTATGGAGATTCCTCAAAAAATTAAAAATATAGAACTACTGAGATGCCTCGGTGGCTCAGTTGGTTAAGCATCCAACTCTTGGTTTTGGCCCAGGTTGTAATTGTCATGAGATCGAGCCCCACGCTCAGCAGGGAGGCTGCCTGAGAGTCTCCCTCCCTCTGCCCCCACTCTCTCTAACAAATAAATCTTTTTTAAAAATTTAAAAATAGCACTGCTATATGATCCAGCAATCCCACTTCTGAGTATTTCTCCAAGAGATGAAATCGCTCTCTTGAAGAGATATTTGCACTCCCATGTTCATTTCAGCATTATTCACAATAGCGAAGGTATGGAAACAATATACATATGCACAGACGAATGAAAAAAAAAGTGGTGTATATATAAAATGAGATATTATTCAGCCATAAAAAAGAAGGGAAACCTGCCATTTGTAACATGAGTAAATCTTAAGGGTATTACAGTAGGAGAAATAATCCAAATATTTTATCTCACTTATATGTAGAATCTAAAAACATCAAACTCACAGAAATAGAGACTAGAATGGTGGTTGCCAAGGGTTGAGTGGTGACGGAAATGGGAAACCCCTGGTCAACTTTTCAGTTGCAAGTAAGTTCCAGGAATCTAATGTACAGCATGGTGACTACTGTTAACCATAGTTAACCGTACTGTACTATACGCTGAAAAGTTGCTTTGAGAGTAAATTTTAAGTGTTCTCACCACCACTAACGGTGGTAAGCATTTTACAGTAGATACCTGTACAGAATGATCACCGTACACTTGAAACTTATACAGTGTTATACAGGCACACCTTGTTTTATTGCACTTCCCAGATAGTGTGTTTTCCACGTACTGAAGGTTTGTGGGAATCCTGTGTCAAGCAAGTCTGTCGGTGCCATTTTTTTTTTCCAACAGCTCACTTTGTGTCTCTGTCACCTTTCGGTAATTCTTGCAGTAGTTCAAACTTGTTCCTTATTACTGTGTTGGTTACAGTGATCTCCCTGTTGTCACTTTCCACTCACTTCCCAACACATTCCAGTTTCGATTTTATTCACAGTTTTAACTGCTTGTGTAAAGTCACCAATGACTTCTATTACCTAAATCCTTAGGGCATTTTTCTGTCCTTTGCTTATTTCTCAGAACATTCCCCTGTTGTACTATGTCTCCTTCAAACACTCCTTGACTTCTGTGAAACTCCACTGTCTCTATTTTCCCATTTCTCGTTTTACTCACTCATCAATTTCTCCTGTCAGTTCTTTCATCTCTATCTAAACATTAAATATTAGAAGAGATTCTGGGACTGTCCTGGTCACCAATTCTCTTTGTATTGTATTCTTTCCCTGAGCAATTTCATCTCTTTACACAGCTTCATTTATCATCTGTGGTTGACAAACTCAAATTCAGTCTCCACCGTGGCTCTTGCTTCTGTTCTATGGACTTAACTCCAACTGACTATTCCACATCTTCACTTGCATATCTCACAGAAATCTCAAATACACTATGTCCAAAACTTATTTTATTATATTTTCACCTTCTTACCCACCACCGTTGCCCTCATTTTTCCTCCAGGATTCTCTAACTTGGTAAAGGTACTATAATCCACTTGATTGCCAAGCCAGAAAACCTAGAGATCTTTTGACTTTTTTCTCTCTCCCACAATCCCAATGCCTAAACAGTACATTCTGCCTTTTCTATCTTTAAAATATCTTCTGATGTGTATTAGTCTCCTAGGAATACCACAACAAAATGCCACAAACTGAACGGCTTAACAGAAATGTATTTTCTCCCAGTTCTGGAGACTACAAGTTCAAAATCAAGGTGTTATCAGGTTTAGTTCCTTTTAGGGGTCTGAGGATCATTATCCACGCCTCTCGTTGCTTCTGGCAATCCTTGGCATTCTTTGCCTTCTGGCTGCAACACTCCAATCTCTGCCTCTGTTGTCATCTGGCCTTCTTGCCCCGTGTTTCTGTATGTCTCTCTCTCCTTATATGGACACCTCATTGGATCTAGGGCGATCCTAACCCAGTGTGACCTTATCTCAACTTGATTATACCTGCAAAGACCCTATTTCGAAATAAGGTCACCTACACAGGTACCAAAGGTTAGGACTTCAATGTATCTTTTGGGGGGGGGGGGTACAATTCAACCCCCATATATCTTCTACTTTTCTGTGTAGTATAGTTGGGATGAAATGAACTCATGAGTCAGAATGCCTAAGGTAAACCCTAGCTCTGCCACTTTCTAGCTGTGTGATCATGGAAAAAGTTACCGACTTTCTTTTGTACTTCAGGTTTCCCATCCGTAAAGTGGGGATGAAAATAGGACCCATCTCACAGGGTTGTTGTGAAGGCTACACAATATAAGTAAAGCACTTGATGAAGACTCTGCTATGCACTGTTAGGTGTTCATTATTATTATTACCAGACCCACTCAACTGGGATACCCACCACTTCCACTTGCCCTGTTTGGCATGGTACTTCCCACGCCCACTATTCTACCCTTCTAATCCATAATCCACACTGCAGTAAGGATCTTGCATATAACACAACTCTGGTCATGTCACTGTCCTGCTTCAGACCTGGTTTTCACCTGCCCCAGTTTTCACATAAGCTCTTACTCCTCACCCTCCCAACCCTTCACCCAATTAACGTTTACTCACTCACTAGGTTTTTGGCTAGACACACTTCCTCTGTGAAGTGTTCAGAGATTCACAGGTCAGTGTTTCCCTGCCCTTTTCTTTTTTAAGATTTTATTTATCCATTCATGAGAGACACTGAGAGAGAGAGAGAGAGAGAGGCAGAGACACAGGCAGAGGGAGAAGCAGGCTCCACGCTGGGAGCCCGACACGGGACTCGATCCCGGGTCTCCAGGATCACGCCCTCAGCCAAAGGCAGCACTAAACCGCTGAGCCACCCAGGGCTGCCCTCCCTGCCCTTTTCGTTCACAATATCCTGCGAACTTGTCATTGCCACTTGTTCATTTTTCACTTAAATTAACTGCCATTAGAAGGGCAGGGTGACCGCGGAAACCTCCACTCCAAACTACATGGGCCCGGCACATAATCTGTGCCCAGTAAATCCGAAGGAATGAATGAATCGATGTTAATCTTGCTGGTGGGTGAGCTTCAGTGTCTCACACAGACATCCCTGGTGTGCTGACAGACAAACGACGCTACGCTTTATCTGGTACACCTACACCTCCGCGTGACCTGCGCCCCGTCTCAGTTTCGCCTCAGGCGGCCAGAAGTGGTCTGCCCGGGGGGGCACGGCAGTCGCCGTCCTGTGTGGTCACCGCGGGCACAACTGGGCCGTCCTCGTCTTGGCACTCTCAGATTCTAGCCTGGCACACGGCAGACACCCACTAAACCGTGAACAAACTTTCCTTGGAACGTGGGCGGCTGGATGCCCTGCTAACCCGAACACCTCCCCTTTCCCCCCAGCCTCCAACACCCGGGAACCTTGGCCTTCACCAAGTTCATTCCTCTCATCACCCCAAGCTCCAAAGCGAGCCACGCCCCTCCCTCGGTAACAGAGCCTCAGAGCCCGGGTTCGCTCGGCCGCCGGCGGTCACGGAGGAGCGCGTCAGATCGCTAACCTAAGCTAAGGTCCCGCGGGGGGCGTCCCAGGCCCTGCCCCGCACCGCTCCCCATCCCGACTCCCGGCGTCCCGCACACGGGGCGTCCGTGCAACGATCAAGCTCGGTGACACGGGAAGTGGCTCGGCTTCCTCCCTCCAAGGAAGGGCCTCCCGTCGGTCGCAGCCCAAGCTGTCCCCTCCCCGCGGCCTGACTGGGCCTGACTGGGCCTGACTGGCCGCCGCCGCCGCCGCCCCCCGCCCCCCTCAGCCCGGCCCGTGGCCCCACTCACTGTTCTTGAGGAAGCGCTCCTCGTGCAGCACCGCGATGGCGTTGACGCAGAGCAGGGCCGCCTGCAGCAGCGAGTACAACGTAAAGGCCATGGCCGCCCGGAGCCGCCCCGAGGCCCAGCCGATCTTTCTCCCGCCGCCGCAGGGGACGTGGCGCCGCCACGGCCGGCGCTCCCCTACGGGAGCCCAGAAGGCCCCAAACGCGCTCTCACAAGCTCCGCCCCATCTGGCTGGGACACGCCCCTCGTGACGTCAGCAGGGGCCGTGTGGGCGGCGGTGGGCGGCGGTGGGCGGTGCGTCGCGTGCAGCCGGCGGCCGCGCGTGGCTGCGGGAGGCTGGGCCTGTGGCCGGTGGAGGTGCTGTAAAGTGTGAGACTGTACAGGCCGGTTTCAAAGACTTAGGACGAAAACAACGTAAAACCTCCCGTTAATTTTTAAATGTTGATTACAGGTTGAAATGATATTTTGAATATATTGGGTAAATAAAACGAATTATTGACTTTTACCAGGCGCGCCTGGGTGGCTCAGCGGGTTAGGAGGCTGCCGTGGGCTCAGGTCATGATTCCGGGCTCCTGGGATCCAGCGTCTGGCTCCCTGCTCAGCCGGAGGACTGCTTCTCCCTCTCTGCCACTCCCCCTGCTTGTGCGCTCTCTTTCTTTCTTGTAAATAAATAAAATCCTAAAAAATAAAATAGCTTTTACTGTTTACTTCTACTTTTTTTTTTTACTTCTACTTTTTTTTAATGTGTCTATGAGGACACAAATGACACGTGAGGCTTGCACAGTATGTTTATCAGACAGCATTGTAGTAGATGTTCTGGGAGCTCTATAGGACGTTCATATTCCTATTTTACAGATAAAGAGGCTTTGGCAAGTAAGTTTTTTTTTTTTAATTAAAATAAAATTACGTATGCTAAAATTACTCCGTGAGAAACATACTTTCTTTGATCAAACTAGCCGGGATCCTCTAAGCCTTCTGTACTAGGCCTTAACCTCAGCCTATAAAAACTAGAAGTTCTTTTTTTTTTTTTTAAACTAGAAGTTCTCAACACAAAAGATTTCATCCACTCTCTTAGCCCTGCATTAAATGGCTTAAACAGTAACATAGCTTCTAACAGCTCAAGGCCACATCCCTAGGATGACCCAAGGACCCCTCAAAGTGTCTGCCTGTGAAAGCTCAACGTTGCCCAAAGAATTTACTGTTTGTTCTAGCCAACCTGAAAATAGGCCCCTGACCACCCTTTCTTAGATCATTTGTTAAAAAGGGTCAACAACTGTGAATCCTTCCCCTGTCCCTTTGAGATATATATGCCATCTCCTATAATATGTATCTCTGACCTGAAAGCCATTCCTTTAAAATGTAACCATTGGGGGCAGCCCGGGTGGCTCAGCAGTTTAGTGCTGCCTTCAGCCCAGAGTGTGATCCTGGAGTCCTAGGATCAAATCCCACGTTGGGCTCCCTGCATGTACCCAGCTTTTCCCTCTGCCTGTGTCTCTGCCTCTGTGTGTGTGTGTGTGTGTCTCTCATGAACAAATAAATAAAATCTTAAAAAAAATGTTCCCATTGGGAAATAGGGCCTCTGTTTCCCATTGTCTGTGGGTGGGTACAATCCTAACTTTGATAGTTGTGAGCTAACCATCACAACCGGCCAGTCAACATTTACACTGACCACCCTTCTATAATTTTTCACTTCCCTGACTCTGTGGAGCCCCTGTTCACCTCCCTTTCTTCCCCCTTTAAAATGCTCAGTGACCTCTGTACAAACTGAAATTGAGGTCAGTTTGCATTTGACCCTCTTGCCTAGTGCAATAGTACATTACTGATGAAAATCTGTCTTTACCATTGTAACTGCCGTCTAGCTTTGTTTGTCTTTGACAGCAGCAGTAAGAAGCTGAGTCTGATCATGTTGAATTTTAGATATTGTTTGAGGCCAAGTATACAAATTAATCACATTCTGAACTTCTCATGGTCCCCTAAAATAGTAAATAGAAAGGCAGCACATTAGTCCCAGGAAGGACTTTGGAAGCTCATGTGCATGCTGCTGCTACTGCTGCTGCTGCTGCTGCTGGAAGAGACACTAGCCCCCACAGCCCCCCAAAGAAAAGAATAATTAGTTAATCTCCCAAGAAGAAATTAAGCTTAAATAGGCCAGCTAGTCAGTACCTACAGGGAAGAAGAGATGCGTTATTTCCCACAGACATAAACACTACCTCCAAAATCAGCCCTAAATGCAAATGAGGTAGTGAGAGGCAGAAGTAGATAAAGTAAAGGAAATAAAAAAAACAACAGGATACCAACAAATCCTTCGGTTTTTCAAGGCCCACAAAACTCTAGACCCTGGTGATAGAGAAAGAAGGTCCTCCTGTAAATGCACACTGACCAATCCAGGATTTCTACCTTGGACTGGGAGAGTAGGAAGGACACCCAGGGGGCCTGTCTGGAAGCTTTCATTGAGTAGTGAATCACAGTTTTTACTAATATTGTGTATTTCCTGAGAAGGGGGAGTCATGGAGGATGCCTGGAGATTATGGGGATAGATGCAGAAGAGGTGGGGTAAAGCCTCTCACAGTTACCTCTTTGTGTCACTCGTCCCTGGGTCACGACTCACATGATTCAGTTCTTTTATTTTCAAAAGAATCAGGTTAACCTCTCTGGGCCTCTGTTACTTCATCTATAAAATTAGGTGATTATGATCTCTAAGGCTCCTTCAGTCCCCCCAAATCTCTAGATCTAGCAAAAGCAGCTTAAAATATAAGATAGTGTACGAGTACTAGTACCACATTTTCTGATCCACTATTTTTCAAAAATCCAGGCTTGTAGACTAAGCTGATAATAGCAGATTATATTTTTTAAAAGAATTGTTCCTCTGATGTCCACAGTTCCTAAAAATTTAAAAGCCTGGAGTTTTAAAAATATATTTATTAAACAGTTGTTTCAGTTTAGAAAAAAATCTTCCCCCCAAAAAAGAAATGGGTAAAATGCATATTCTATATTTCAGTAGCTTGAAAAAAAAGCCCCAACTGGATATGGCCTATTTAAAATTAGAACTTTCAGGGGTGCCCAGGTGGCTCAGTCAGTAAGCATCTGCCTTCTGCTCAGGTCATGATCTCAGGATCTGAGATATAACCCCATGTGTCATGTATCAGGCTCCCTACTCAGTGGGGAGTCTTTTAAAGGTAAGTGCTCCAGGATGGACTCCTCCTTGGACTTATGAGAAATTGGCATTATTGAACTCAAATTTATCCCTTCCATATACTAGTGACTTTGCCTTATCATTTGGCTGATCCTTGGCTTTGGGTTCAGCTATATGACTTGCTTTGGCCAAAGACTAAGAAGGAAGTAATACTGGGCCAACTCTGAGTCTGGACCTCAAAAGGCATTGTATGTTTCTTTCTTGTGCCTCTGACATTGCCATGGGCGAAAAAAAGACAAACAACAACCGTGCCTGAGCCAGTCCACTCATTCTAGAAGGATGAGAGATACTTGAAGCAGAGCCAAATTACCCCCACTCAGGCCCAGCCTTAATCAGCAAACCCTTATCCAGGTACAGATCCATAACAGATGACTGTTGTTTTAAGTCACTAAATATTGGGATTGTTCCATAGTATCTTTGAAGCAACAGATTTCTACTCACAGTCACTCTTGGTGATTTAATTTATGCTAACAGCTTGACAACATTTCTATACTCTAAAGACTCCCAAATTTGTATCTCCTACTTGGAACTCACTCATGAACCCTTAGCTGATATATCCAGATGACTATCACTTGGGTGTCTAATAGGCATCTCAAACTTACCTTGCCCAAAATTGAATTCCTGATTTCCCTCTGAAACCCACTTCTCTTGAAGCCATCCATTTCAATTGATGGCAACGCTGTCCTTCCAGTGGTTCAAGGAAAAATCATTGGATTGTCCTTCACTCTATCTCCGTGATCTATTGGCAAGTTCTATTGACTCTAACTTCAATATATAGGCAAGTCTGACTACTTCTTTCTCTACCACTAATACCCTGGTGCAAGCCACAATCATCTCTTGTATAGATTAGTGCAATAGCTCCTAACCAGTCTCCATGGTTTTTGCTTTTCTATAGTTTATTGTCCCCAGAGCAGCCCAAGTACTTTTTCAAAGTTTAGTAAGGATGTAATTTATTTGTTGAGAGAACTGGGTCATTTTTCTTGTAGAACTTCTCACATTCTGAATTTTGCTGATTGTATCCTCATGGTCCTGGCTGATTTAAATATTACGCGCAATACCGGAATCATCTGTAACAAAATGAAAACACTTGATTGAAGAAAATAGTCACTATTGAAACTGACTAAAACTTTTCACACACTCAATGGAAAATATCAGGTATGTGGAAAAGAAGAAAAATGTTTGCAAGTCAGATCTTAGAATAAGTCTATAATAAATGTGTTGGCTGCTCTCTTTCCACTCCTATTTTTAAATCTCAGTGTTTCTATTCCTGTGTTCATTAAAAACTAGTTCATTAAGGTAAGGATTATGTATGCTATTTATCAAAAATTTAGACTCACCTTGAAGAATGATAAAAATGGATTATTGGTTTTTGACGTTTTTGTCCTACTATATTTTAGTAGATATATTTATTTTATCATCTGTCTGAGATATGAATCAATGGTGACTGAGGTATGTTTGCTTTTAATTTTGTTTTTTACAATAGCAACCTTGAGTTTAAATGGGTTTATGGCAGCAGAATTCAACTAAATGGGTTCTATTTGAGGTAAGCATTGGGCTAAAATAGGAAAATCCCACAAGAAGAGCCTCATTCATGTTTATGGATTCATACAAGCTATTCCTGGTATGAGACTCAAATGAAACCATTTGCAAGCTGAAAGCTTGTGCATTATAAAGTGTTTCTGGAAATAGGGCTCTTGGAAATGGAAAGTTTCCTTAAAAAATAAAAGTGACTCACTGTATCTATTTTTAAAGGGAATTAATTCTGAATGGCTACGTATAGCTGACTAGTTCTATGAAAAAAAAAAAAAAACATCCACCACCAACAAAAACCACCACTGAGTAAATAAAAGCAGGATAGGAAACTAGAGAAACTACTTACTCAAACTTGTATCATTCCTTCGCTCACCTATGCATTTGTTCATTCTGTTACTCAAGGAGAATGTATTGAACTTCTAAGCCATGCCCTCATTGTTCAGGGGTTGGGTGGAGCACAGTAGGCTAAGCGCAAAGAATAATCAGACATGCTCTTGCTCTGATGAAAATGATCAACTAGTAGGAAAATCAAAGCATAGAATGCAAGGAGTCACAAAGCCATGAACGCTCAGTGCTTAAAATAAAGGGAAAGAAAAGATAAAAAATAGTTTAGGACAGTGTCTCCCAAACTTGTCTGATCATAATCACCTGGGGGCCTTTAAAATATATATGCTTTGCTTCTAGTTCAAGAAGGCACATCAAGTGCATGTTTTTCTCGTCACTACTTCCTGAGACTCCATTACATTACAAATGAAAAAGGGAAAGGCATTTCTAATAGTAAAGATGTAGAGGAACATAAGACATTTCAACAATGTGTGGAAAATAAGAAAAAAAAAAAGGAGGAAGCATATTGATGGATGACACTCAGAGGATGAACCTGTAGTCCAGAACGAACCACGAAGAGGTCATAGTGGAGGGGTGGAAGTCGTTCTCCTGAAGAGTTTTACAAAATCTCCTGATTCAGAGTTGGAGGTGCAATAGAGATCCAGAAGGAGAAGCAAGACTGAGAACAGATGGGTTGATTGATGATCTTTATATGCGGTACTTAGCTTTCCCAGCCCTGACTCCCAAAGTGCTTGGACAACATGGCAACCAGTCTGCATTTGCCCCTGGGCAAGACTGAAAGGACTTTATTTTTAGGAAATGAAAATATCTGAGAAGAGCTAAGGATTCTAATGTGCGCGTTGCTGCTTAGAGTAGGGCTGTTCTTTTGGTGTTTGGGAGGCTGTTAGCTTGACTACTGGTTCCCTACTAGTTCAATCTACAGCTAAGCTGCTGATTTCAAACTTTTCCAAGTACTCAGAGTTTCCAGTTAGATATTTCTCCACACACCAATTATATAAATATCCATTCAAGTTTATTATTATTAAATACAAACAGGCAATCTGGATACATGGCAAAAACTAGCAAGATGAAAAGGAAAGACTAATATGAAAACTCAGTGAAACTTACCTCAGATGGGGGCAGAGAGAATTCAGAAAAAAAAAAAAAGACTGTATACCTGAAACTAATATAACAATGTATATTAATTATACTTTATTCAAAAAAGAAAAATGCTAATTGGTGATAATAAAAGTGATTTAAAGGCATTTAAAATAATTGTTTTCAGATATTTCTGTGCAGAAGGAACAATCAGAGAAAAAGAATGAATTCTGAAAATTAAAACCATGATATCCCTCCAAAAAGTTTCACTGGAAGATAAAGTTGAGGGACTATCCAAGAATATAAAGGGAAAAAAAAAACAGAGATAAGAGTATGAGACAGGTATAGAAATATAGAAAGCATAGGGAAAATGAGAGTTTCATAAAGATAGAAATACAGGACAGGAAATAATATAAATAAAAATTTCCAGAGATGAAAAGTACATGAGTGGTCAAACTGAAAAGACTAAAGACTTACTGGGTACATAGCAGGTTAAATGGTAAAAACTTAACTCACTAAATAAATACATAAAAAAAAAAAAAAGCATTAGCCGGACCCATCATCATGAAATTTCAAAACCTTATTACGCCTTAAATTTAAAATCCTATTAAAGATTCTAAAAACTTCAAGGGAGGAAAACTGTTACCTATAAAGAAATAAGTCGATTAGCACTAAATATGGAGGACAGCAGTGCACTTCTTCCAAGGTTTCAAAAGAAAATAATTTTAGGCCTAAAATTCTATAGCCAATCCAACTATCTATTTTTTAAAATATTTTATTTATTTATTCATAGAGACAGAGAGAGAGGCAGAGACACAGGCAGAGGGAGAAGCAGGCATCATACAGAGAGCCTGCCATGAGACTCAATCCAGGGTCTCCAGGATCACACCCTGGGCTGCAGGCGGCGCTAAACCGCTGCGCCAGCAGGGCTGCCCAATCCAACTAGCTATTAATGGTGAGGGTAAAATAAAGATTTTAAAGATAAGGGAAAAACTAACTTTTAAAAAAAGATGTTATTTATTTATTTATTTATTTATTTATTTGACGAGAGAGAGAGAGCGAGAGAGAGAGAGAGAGAGAGAGCACAAGCAGGGGGAGAGGCAGAAGGAGAAGCAGGTTCACCACTGAGCAGGGAGTCCCAAGTGGGGCTCAATCCAGAATCCTGAGATCATGACCTGAGCCAAAGGTAGATGCTTCACCGACTGAGCCACCCAGGTGCCCCAAAACTAACACTTATTAAACAAAATTATTATTATTATTATTATATATTTGTTATTAAAGTAGGCTCCATACCCAGCATGGAGCCCAGTGCAGGGGCTGAATTTCATGACCTTGAGATCAAGACCTGAGCTGAGATCAAGAATCAGATGTTTCACTGACTGAGCTACCCAAGGGTCTCAAACAAAATTATTATTGTTATTTATTTCGTTTTATTTTTTAAGAGAGGGGGGTGGGGCAGAGGGGAGAGAATCAACAAGGGGCTCGATCTCACAACACTGAGATCATGACCTGAGCTGAAATCAAGAGTTGAACACCTAACCAACTAAGCCACCCAGGAGCCGCCCAAAATTATTTTTTATAAAGACTTTTAAACATGCAAAACTCTCAAAAAGTTCTTGCCTAGTTAACACATATGTACCATGTACCTCTTTCGGCTTTATTTTAGGCAGTAGACATATAACAATAAGCACAACAGATGCCCTGTCTTCAAGAAATGTATACTTCAAAGGAGGTACATTTCAAACATCCTTTTGGTGATGTGCTCCAGCAATGGATTAACAAAAACAAAAAACAAAAACCACCACCACCACCACCACCACCACCACCAGCAACAACAACAAAAAACAGTTCTAAGAAGTGACAGAACTAAACTAAGCAGGCAATAAAAAATTGAAGATGAGAGATATGTCATAGTCCTAAAAGCACCGATTTCCAAATTAGAACCAAGAAGTCATTATGCTCTGTGAAGAGTCTCTTATAGAAAAAATAAATAGAAATAGATTTCAGGTAATAAGTAACATAGGAATCCATTGGAAGATAAAGTGAGAAGATGTGGTATTGACTGTGCTGAGCAATATCCAGCTGAATCCTTCCTAGGTACACAGGTTGTTTACATTTTTCAGTATTCCCTATCCTTAGTTAGGAATGTGTAATTGAATTCTGGCCAATGGAATGTGAATTTTATTTTCAGGCCAGGGCAGTGTGGAAACAGTGGATTTTCTGTTTGATCTTTCTCCGCCAGTGTTAGTTGACCGGGTAGACTGGTTCCAGTGGAGAGCTCCAAAGATCTCAAAGTTGTCAGAGTCACAGCACGGATGAAAACTTTCCCCTGTGGACTGTGGTGGACTGTGATATGATCAAGAAATAAAATTTTATAATGTTAGGCCACTGACCAACTGAGATTTCAGGATTTTATTTGTTACTGCAGCATTTCTTAATCTACCTTAACTACAAATACAGGGAGAGAGAGAGAGAGCAAGCGAGCACCCCTTTCTCTCAATAAGAGATAAATATACTTATGACTCAAAATAAAATGCAAAACAACCAACTCATGATCCAGATACAGAGGTCAAGTTAAATGTGGCCATCTCTCAGGGCAGAAGCCAGGTCCTGGGCACAAATAAATCTAAGAAGAATTAAGAAAAAGAAATTGATGGTGACAGGAAGGAGAAAGGAGGCAGCAGCTTGAGAAGAAAACAGAGTTCAAGAAAAACTGTGGTAAGTTCATGGATTCTTAAATTCACAGGCACCATACCAACTACCACCAGAGTCATCTGCTGGTGTTATTAGTGTAGTTAACCTACTTTGGATATGGAGCAAAGCTACATAATACATGAAGGTTTAAGAAACTCAAGAAGCATTTGTGTGTATATACATAGACTCTCAAGGGGACAGGTGGGGGAGTGGGAAGGAGCAGTGATAATGAATGAACTGTGGCTCAGAACACAGATGAGCTTAGTTAGCCACATTTCTATATATTGAATCTTCCCCAAGTTTTCATAA
This sequence comes from Vulpes vulpes, assembly GCF_048418805.1. Taxonomy (NCBI): domain Eukaryota; kingdom Metazoa; phylum Chordata; class Mammalia; order Carnivora; family Canidae; genus Vulpes; species Vulpes vulpes. The sequence goes on from NC_132792.1 coordinate 116,099,116, forward strand.
GTTCTCTACAAACCTGTATACAAGTTTTTGGGTTTTTTTCAAAGATTTTATTTATTTATTCAGGAAAGACACACAGAGAGAGGCAGAAACGCAGGCAGAGGGAAAAGCAGGCTCCCTGTGGGGAGCCTGATGCAGGCACCCGATCCCAGGACTCCGGGATCACGACCTGAGCCAAAAGCAAACACTCAGCCACTGAGGCACCCAGGTGTCCCTGCATGCAAGTTTAGAGCATTTGAAACATCCAAGTCGTCTGCATTAGGAAACACTTATCCAACCAAGAGGAGTGCAGCACAGGACTAGGGCGATATGTTCCTGCCCTGAGGAGTTTACAGTCTCACAGGGCACACAATAAGACAAAGAGGAGCAATGAGAAACGTAAGGCAACACATAAGAAGGGCCAAGCAACTGATGCGGAAAACCTCATACCCTTATAGGATTTAGAGAAGGGTGAAAAATCTAAGGGTTTAGAGAGCTAGGGCAAGGGATGGACTTAAGCTGCTGGACCTTGAGTGTTAAACACAGATTAGGCAAGAAGAAACAGGGAAGGAGGACCTTCCAAGTGGGGATTGGTACCCAGCAAAGACAAGAAGATAGCAATGATGGGCCAATGTAGGGAGAGTCCAGCTGTGAGATGGCAGATGTAAGCTGGGTCCAAAGTGTATGGAGCCTCAACAACAGGTAGGACTTGGGATTTATTTTGTAGATAACAGGTAGCATCAAAAATTTGCAAGATGAAAGTGGTGGTACAAAACCTTAGCTCATACTTATTTTTCTAGTATTAGTTTTTGAGTCTTCATCTGTGTAGAAACACTCTCCCCAATTAATTTGGTGCTGTAGTATGCTATAAAGGTCAACTAGCCTTGGCTTATTGGGAGTGAAGAATTAAAGGTTCTGTTCCAGAAGATGATATGCCTACATCTGTTGTTTTCAAGATTTTTCCTTCCTTGTTAATGTTCAAGTAAGAAAACCTCCCAGGAGTTTGGAGAATTAAGTAGTATCCCAAGGGACTTTCTTATGCCTGTTGTTATTTATGTAGCTTATTAAAGAAAAGATGTCTTTTACAAGCATTATCTTATTAATCTTGGTTGAATCCATTTTATACAAGAAGGAAAGGTGGTGGCGACTGTGGCGGGGGTTTGGGAGGAAGGGGAGATCAAAGTATACCAGGAAGTCTGCTTATGGGGACTTAAGGATTTGGGGACTGTTTATGGGGACTTAAGGATTTGGGGACTGTGAGAGTTCTAAAAACCTGTCATATGATGGAACAGCTTTTGTTTTTCTAAGAGATGGAAAAACCATGTAGTTTTTTTCCCCCAAACATACTTTTCCTTGAGCAGAGAATACAGAAAATGTCTTTTATATCTTTAGGCACAGACGTAAGTAAAAATGAGACTATATAAAAGGAACACAGCCAATGGGTTAAGCATTTGTTTACAGGTTTGGTATAGTTTGCAGAGGCCTGTTCAAGTTACTTCAGGCAATGGAAGTTGGCTAACCAACATATATAGCAAGAATAAAATCTCCTCGGAGGCACCTGGGTGGCTCAGTGGTTGAGCATCTATCTGCATTTGGCTCAGGGTGTGATCCCAGGGTCCTGGGATCGATTCCCACGTTGGGCTCCCTGCATGGAGCCTGCTTCTCCCTCTGCCTGTGTCTCTGCCTCTCTGTGTGTGTGTCTTTCATGAATAAATAAATAAAATCTTTAAAAGCAAAAAAAAAAAAACAACAAAGAAACCCTGAAATCTCTCTGCATCCAAGCCTCACAAGGATCCATGAGCATCACAGAAGCGGATTCACAAAGGCAGGAATGGAAGTTGGGAAATGATCAAATAGTGTTTCCAGCCCAGCAGTGGGTCTGCTGCTCCCTCTTTTTTATGCCTGGCTCTTCTGCCTTTTAAAAGGTAAGTTGAGGCACAGTACATTTTTCAAAAGCCTAGTTGCCTTCTCGTGGTTGCTGTCCTTAAATTTCCCTTTCTGGGGACTCTGGCTTAGGCTTGAAATTTCCAGACCTCTTCCTAAAGAATTTATACCATCCTGTATTCCTTTTTTTTTTTTTAAGATTTTATTTATTTATTCATAAGAGGCTCACAAAGAGAGAGAGAGGCAGAGACACAGGCAGAGGGAGAAGCAGGCTCCATGCAGGGAGCCTGATGTGGGACTTGATTCCGGGTCTCCAGGATCACACCCTGGGCCGAAGGCAGGCGCTAAGCCCCTGAGCCACCCGAGCTGCCCCCACCCTAAATTCAACATATGAGTTTTAGTCACTCTACAACTTTGTCAGTGTAGGGGTTTAGCGCCGCCTTCAGCCCAGGGCATGATCCTAGAGACCCAGGATTGAGTCCCATGTCAGGCTTCCTGCATGGAGCCTGCTTCTCCCTCTCCCTCTGCCTGGTTGCTGCCCCTCTTTCTCTCTGTGTTTCTCATGAATAAATAAATAAATCTTTAAAAAAAACAAACAAAAAAACTTTGTTAGTGTAGGGATTCGTCAGTCCTTTAAATTTAGTCATTCTAGAGTGTACCAGTGGTATCTCATTGGGGTTTTAACTTATCTTCTGATGACAAATGGTGTTAGTCACTTTTTCATATGTTTATTGATAATTTGTATCTTTTCTTTTATGACAAGTCCACTCAATTCTTTTTTTTAAGTCTATTCAATTCTTTTGCTGAGTTTTTTTTGTGTGTGTGTGCTGAGTTTTTTTTTTTTTAAGATTTTATTCATTCATTCATGAGAGATCACGCCTTGAGCCGAAGGCAGACGCTCAACCACTGAGCCACCCAGGCGTCCCTAAGTCGGATTGCTTCTTATTTTAATAAGATGAAGGAGTCCTTTATATAGGCTAGATACAAATTCTTTGTCAGATATATGTTTGCCTATGTTTTCTCCCAGTCTGTGGTTTGCACGTCATTTTCTTATTGGTGTTATGATGAGCACAAACTTCTAATTTTGATGAAGTCTAATTTATCAGGTTGGTTTTTTTCTGTTTTTTGTTTTTTTTTTTTGGTGACTATTGCTTTGTACATATAAGAAATCTTTGCCTACCTCCTGGTCATGAAGATATTCTCCCACGTTTTACTCTGAAAATTTTAGGATTTCAAGTTTTACATTTCAGTCTATCATCTGTCTCAGATTAGATTTTGTATACGGTGTGAAGTAGAGGTTGAAATCAATTGTTTTTTCATATGGACATAGAATTATTTATTCCAGCACCATTTTGTTAAAGAGACTTTCCTTTGACCATTTCTTTGGCATCTTTGTCAAATATCGAATGGCCATATAGGTCTGGTCTATGTCTGGGCTCTGTATTCAGTTTCACTGATGTTTGCCAAACCTGAAGCCAGTGCCACACAGTGTTAGGATTGCTATGACTTTATAGTAAGTTTTGAAATCAAGGAGTATAAATTCCTGGAAACTTGCTCTTCATTTTCAAAAGTGCTTTGGGTATCCTAGGTCCTTTGTACTTGTGTTTTATTACAGGGTCATCTTGCCAGTTTCTTCCAAAAGTCTTTTTGGGAGTTTGATTGAAATTGTGCTGAACCTAAAAACACATTTGGGGAAAACTGATATCTTAACAATAATGAATCTACCAACTCATGATATAAGATATTTCTCAAGTGTTTTAAGTCTTTTAAATTTCTTTCAACAATATTTTGAGGTTTTCGCTAGAAACGTCTTACGTATCTTTTGTTAAATTTATAAAAGGTTTTTTATTTTTTTTGAGGTGAAATTCCTGTAACATAAAATTAACCATTTCAAAGGACATTTCAGTGCTATTCAACACACTCATGATTTGTGGACACTATTACCTCTATTTCCTTTCAAAATATTTTTATCACTCCAAAGAAAACCTGTACCCATTAAGTAGTTTCTACAAAATCTGTCCCCCCACCTGCCTTGAAAACCATCGATCTGATTTCTATCTCTATGAATTTGCCATTCTAGAATTTCACATAAATGGAATCATACATTCTGTGACCTTTTATGTCTGGCTTGTTTTACTTAGAATAATGTTTTTAAGGTTCATCCATGTTGTAGCATGTGTCAATACTTCATTTCTTCTCATGACTGAATAATATTTTACATCATATTTTGGTTATCCATTCATTCACTGATGGACATATGAGTCATTTCTACCTTTTGACTATTGTAAATAGTGCTGCTATGAGCAGTTGTATGCAAATATATAAGTACCTGTTTCCAATACTTTTGAGTATATTCTGGGAGTAGAATTAATAAGTGGCATGATAATTCTATGTTTAATTTTTTTTAAGGAACTGCCAAACTGTTTTCCACAGTTTGGAAAATATAAGATGGTGCAACCATCTTATATTTTAAGATATATAAGATATATATCTTATATATATCCCCCATCTATATTGCAATGGGGGATATCAGAGATGTGACAGACTGATTCATTGCCACAGCAATGTACAAGGGTTCCAATTTATCTCACATCTTTACCAAATCTATAACTGTCTGTCTTTTTGAAAGCAGTCATCCCAGTGGATATGAAATGGTTTTTGAAGTAAGGTGAAGTGGGTTCACTGATTTTGATTTGCATTTCCCTGATGACTCATGATGTTGAGCATCTTTTCACATGTTTACTGGACATTTGTGTATCTTCTCTGGAAAAATGTCTGTTCAAATCTTTTGCCCATTTCTTATTTAGGTTGTATTTTTATTATTGACTTGTAAGAGTTCTTTATATATTTTGGATACAATCTCTTATCAGGTATATAATTTACAAATATTTTCTCCCATTCTGTAGGCTGTCTTTTCATATTCTTGATAGTATCTATAGCACTGAAGTATCTATAGTATCTATAGCACTTGATACTTGATAGTATCTATAGCACTGAAGTCCAATTTATCTATTTTTTTCTGTCTCTTGTGCTTTTGGTGCTGTATTTAAGACACCATTGCCTAACCCAAGGTCATAAAGATTTACTCTTATGTTTTCTTCTTTTTATTGTTTTAGCTTTAGACCACATTTCAAGTAGCACTGTGTTAGAGTACTTATATTTCCAGGAACATAAAATACCTTAGTTAGAGGAATCATGCCAATGGACAAATTTCAGCTTCAAGTGAGTTTGGTGAGGATAGGTATTTTTGTTTAAGAAAGGTCTCCAGCGTCCTTCAAATGTCATTCAGGGGGCTGCCAGTTTACCCATGTGTACAAAGGGTCTTGCTTGGCTCCCCTGGCAATGTGCACTGGAGTTCAGTGGCTAAAAGGAGAGATTTTATTTTTTTTATATTTTTAAAATTTTTATTTATTTATGATAGTCACACAGAGAGAGAGAGAGAGAGGCAGAGACACAGGCAGAGGGAGAAGCAGGCTCCATGCACCGGGAGCCCAACGTGGGATTCGATCCCGGGTCTCCAGGATCGCGCCCTGGGCCAAATGCAGGCGCCAAACCACTGCGCCACCCAGGGATCCCTAAAAGCAGAGATTTTAAAGTTATAGTGGCCAAAGTTTTGAATTCTTAATTTTCTACTTCTCAGCTAAGTGACTTAACTCCTCAGATTTCAATTAAATAGTTAAATAGTCTCTGCCTCATAGGGTTTTTGAGAGGATTAAATGAAATAATGTTTTAAGACACTTAGTACAATGTTCTGCTTATTGTAATCACTCAATGAAAGTTGGCTGCTGTTATTATTATTGGCTGCCAAGTAATTGGATGATAGTGCCATATGAGCAGAGGGATGAGAAAGCAACTACATATAAAATCACAGTTTCACCAATGATGGTTTAGTACTGAATTCAAACAGTATTTAACCATGTTTTAAAGCACACAATTTGGGGTAAATGTTGATTCTTTAAAAAGTCAATCTCTAGAGGGCCATAAAAGCTATTTTAATCACTACAACTAATTACAAGGAAGTATAAATCAATAAACTTCGCTAAATGGTCTAAAATATAATAAAGAAAACCATCATTAACAATTATCCAGGAAGCCACTGTCCTTAATAGTGAGATGATGTAAAAGTTGGATGAGAAGAATGAATTTTATTGTTTGAAAACTCCAGACGTTAACAATGCTTTCAGAGAAGTTCCTAATTTGGTACAGAGTCGTGGCTTTTCAGAATGATTATTTACTTTAGATAACTTGAGTTTATTACTTCTAAATTATTTGTATATTAGGCCTGGTGTGGAAATAAGTGGCCATTTGCAGCAAGGTATTCTCAGCTCTTAGTATTTTTTGGATTCTTTTTCAGTTCAAGACCAGCTGTCTTTCCGTTCTTCCTCCTGAAGCTACAACATTGTTTCAGAGCCTACATCAAGACTGGAGTCCAGAGGCATTTAGAAAGTCTTAGCTCCCTTCTAGTCCTGTGTAGTGGTTCCTGGTCCAAGTCTAGGGGTCCTAGAGCAATTACTCAATCTCCCAAGTAGCCTTGCTGCCCTCTGACTAGGGGAACCAAGTGCCCACATGGGTTCCTGGGTCAAATTCCTCTCTGACAGTCATATCCCCAAGTCAAGTACTGGGCTTGCTTCTTGCCACCCTATTTATTCTCTGTGGTATATTTTCCCAAGGTTGGAATGTGACCATGAATGCTAAGTGAGCAGCAGGGATCCACTATCAAGGATGATGATGACTGACTACCTTTTGCTCCTGGGATATATGTGCTGCTGAGCTCTATTCTCTTTGTGGTCCTAGCTACACACCAGGTCACAGCTTTGCTTGCATCACACAAGAACCTGTGAGGTCTTTTGGATAGTGTACCTTTCCAACCCAGTTCCTGTCCTACTCTGAGGAGCAGATCAAGTTCACATCCAGGCCTTCTGTCATCTTCACCCATCTATATTGCAATGGGGGATATCAGAGATGTGACAGACTGGTTCAGCTCTGGTGGTGAGGCCAAGAGATTGAGCGGGAAAAGCTGGCTATAGCAGTAAGGAGATTTGAGGCTTAACTCTGCAACTAACCAGTCTTCATACCCACTGACCTCCCTTAGCCAAAGCAAAGGGCTAATGAGAACGTAACATGGCATGACTGGCATAAATATGCATTGGAAAGTTGTTACACTAATAAGAAGTTGTGTTACTGTTAACTGATCACTGAGCCCCCAAATAGAGAAAAGGATTCTGTAATCAGAGTTAACAGAAAATCTAAAATAACAGTGGTTTAAACAAAATAGAATTTTATTTCTCTCCAAAATAAAAGAAGTTTGGAAGTGGGCAGTCCAGAGTTAGAACGCTGGTTCAGTAGCTGTTAGGGACTCAGGTTTCTATTATGTTTCTGTTGCATACTAGCATATGGCTTCTATCTTCAAAGTCACCACATGGCCCAAGATGGCTTCTGGGGCTCCCTCCATATTCCAGACACCGGGAAAGAAGGAAAGGGAAGGGAAAAGAAAAATATTGCCTACGTCAAACTCTTTAGCATTGAATTCCTGAAAATGCCACATATTTCTACTTACATCTTATTGGCCAGAACACAGTCACATGGCCACATCTAGTTGCAAGTAAGCCTGGGAGATGCAGTCTTTTATCTGAGTGCATTGCCACCAGGAATGGATACTGTTGCATGGTAACTAACATTTGCCACATACGGTCATTTGAAACCAAATAAAATGTCAATGTTCCTTGAGTTTAAAGTGTTAACAGTGAAACAATCAGATTTTGGGATTGACTCAAATAAAGTAAATGACATCCACTTAACCAACAAAAATATTTTATGTAGTAACTACATGCCAGGGATTGTGCTCAGCAGTGGAGAGATGGTGGAGCGCTGAAATGAACATTTCCCCTGCTCTCATGAAGTGTACAGTGCACATCTTCCTATGAAAGGAAGGAATGTGTAATTACAAACTGTGTAAGTTGTGTATGGGGAATCGTGTTAGGAGGTCAGACTTGAACTTTGTGTCCTCAACTGTGTAGAGAGACAAAGGAGCTCTGTCATTGGGCCTGGAGTCAACTAGAAGCATCCCCATTAAATGAGGTACTTACACATTCTTAGCATGCTGGTGGGATTCCTCTTTTCTGACCCTCCTCACTGCTGACCAAGGCTGTTTTAACTCTTATCCTTAAATGAAAAAGATACTATCTGCTTGGTCATATTCCCTGTAGCTAGGAGAGAATTCTCCTCTATTTTCCACAGAGCTGAGGCTACACTCATTGCTCAATCTAAGGAAAGTGGGATGTGATGTCCCGTTCTCCTTGCCTGTGGCAAATAGATGAGCAATTACTCAGGCGTCCTAAGGACCAAAAGCATCTGTCTGCAATGTCTATCCCAATAGGAAATGCTTTATTGTTTGGGACTGGATTTCTGCTTTGATTTCCTATGGCTACTTCTGATCTTATGATTTCATCTGGAATTGAAATAGAGAATTTTATATGCATTGCCCTTATTCTTCATTAGCTAATAGTTGGCTTGACCTTGGAGTTTTAACATGATAAAATGGTCAAAGAAAAGAGCACAGCATTTTTCTGCTGTCATTTTGTGGAGCCAAGAATTTTTATTTGTCCTTCTGAAGAGTGGCTTTATTTTTAGCCCCATACAGCACTTTAGATGGATGTCCTGTCTGTTTCCATAGGGCAGCTCGGATCACCCAATCACATCCGGTTTTAGGGACAAATTCTTTTTGTTCCAACTTAGGAGCATCAAAGCATTGCTAGAATAAAGAAGAGGTTTTCACTTTCCTTAGTGAGAAAATATATCGATTAATGATGTGTCCGTGTCATCTGTCGGACTTTTTTTCTCTGAAGGTTTTGGGTTTGGGTGTATAACTTCATGGTTACCCGGAGGATTCTTGGGCTCTACTGTTTGTAAGAAATAGACTGAGTTTGATAAAATACCTCAAGAAATGGGGAGACTCAAAGGTCATGAGAATAAAGACAACAGCAGTTTCCAAGTGCTCTTGGAAAAGAGGCACAACTGGGCTTCTATGGAGTTTGGAGTTTAGGAGGAGAACTGAAAGTCACAATATACCACCAGCATCCATGAGGCCGGTGGGCTTCCCCAAGAGTTTGGACATTAATTCAGTTCAGAGCTATGGCACAGTTACTAACTCCAGGCTCTCAGATATTCTTGTCAAGCTATCCAGTTCTAATTTCCCTCTTGCTTCAAAATTATTTGTTGATATTTCAGCACTAATGAGACATTTCAAGGTGCAATTAGAAAAAAAAAAGAATGATATTTCAGGCTAGTTTATGCTGCCCATCAATGCAGCTGCAGGGCAAAGGCCATAAGTAAGTCTGTCCATTACTTCAGCCTCTCTCCCTGCCTCTCTCCCTGCTCACCATTGTTCGGGCTCCCAGGAGCTCTTTCTGTCACCTCTGAAAGAATTGGCTTGAAGTACAAAGCTAAGGGTGCTGGGCTTCCAACCCTCTGTGTCATGTAAAGCTTCTGTGGAGAAAACGCTCCACCAACTTGACGGGCCGCTTATCCTCCTAAGCCCAGCTGCCAATTTCAGGAACGTGGACCAACCTCATCTGAAGAGCTGCGTGAGCCTCGTGCTCACACCCAGGCCAGGACCCCTCAGAGAGCATTCTGTCCTGCGTGGTCCGTCACTGCACCCTCATGTTATTCTCCACTAGTAATCACTGGGACTCTGTCTTCAGATTCCAGGACCTGCTTAGATCCCTCCTCTGACCAGCTTCCTGTTCTTGCTATTCTTGGGCTAGGAAGACAATCACCAATGAGCAGCTCTCCTTTGAGTTCTTAATGTGACAACCAAAGGTTAAAAACATTTTTTTCAAGGGCCAAATTGTGATTTTTTTAATAGTTCATGATAATGAAGATGGTGGGGGGAAAACTATCAAATAGCCTGGTGAGGCATTTTAAGCCTCTTTTGAAATCTGTCAAGAATGCCACTGGCAAGGCGTCTCTTCAGTTAGGATGGTGCTTGGCAACCTCATGGTAAGAGATTTCTGTAGATTTCTGTTCAACTCAGCAAGAACTTAGAAATCCTTGCTCCAAAGGAGTCACCATTTTGGTCCTTCTGTCTCATCTGAGAGGCAGAATTTTTGGCATACAAGGAATTTCACGGGAGGTGGGGGGCTGGGTGGTTCAGTTGCTTAAGCATCTGACTCTTGATTTCAGCTCAGGTCATGATCTCGGGTCATGGGATGGAGCTCTGCATTGGGCTCCACACTTAGAGGGGTATCTGCTTGAGGAATCTCTCTCTCCCTCTCTCTCTCTTCTTCTGCCTCTCCCTCCACCCTATCCGTCTCTCTCAAATAAATAATTCTTTAAGGAAAGGGGGGATCTCAGGCTTTGATTCAACATCATAGTAAGGAGGGTAGCACCATATCAACCATCACCAACATTATCAGAAGACCTAGCAGGAACACAGAAGCTTCCCCTAGCCATACAAAGATCCTAGAATGATGGGGAGGACTCCAGCTGCTGACAGTGGCCAAAGGCTAACCTAGACTTTAATAATAATTTTTGAAGGAGTTCCATTTTCAAAAATAATTTATTCAAGTATTTTATATCAAAATAATTCTAAAAAGTATTCATTCCTATTAGCTGCCCCCAATCAAATATGCATTTAACTACATGAACACCACTATTACTTCATAGTTTTTTTTATTATAGACTTTTTTTATCCACATGAATGTTAAAGAAACTACAACAGAGTTAAATACCATTTTTGATAACATGATTATATTCTTAATTACACTCAATATTAAACTGTAAAATATTTCCAGAGGAATACAATCTTCATTCATACAGCAGGCAAAGTACCAGAGAGGAAGGGGCCACGGGTAAGTCTGTCCAGTTTGCTGTGAAAAGCAGGTTTGGACGGCAAAGGCCATCCCAGCTGTAGAAACGTGCTCCCTACTCCTAGGACAGGTCTTGTGTTTCCACCAAGAATCACTGCTTCAAACGTAACAGACAGTCTTGCAGAACCACCTTTTCCAGGTGTGCAGCACTGAGATCACTTGGGACCGTCCACGGATTTCCCACCCCAATTGGCTAACAGCACTCCACTCTGGATTCAGTTGGCTTTGAAAAACACAAAGACTCAAACTTTGGTTCCACCAAAAGAAGCAACAAGCATTGGCTGCTCTGGTTGGCGCCCCCCTCCCCCCACTAATGAATGGCCACTACAGTCTATTTTACATGGTTGTCCGTGCTGCTTTGAGGTCACTTGTCCTTGGGTTCTCCCGAACCTGATTTTGTATTTGATTCCCAAGCCCTTTCAATTCGCAGTCTTTATGTGGGTCAGAAGTGCTCAGTGGCAGGCTGTATCTTACAAGAGAACAAGAGTGAGTGGTTCTGTGCACCTGGGATGAGACAAAATGTACAGAATGAGGACTTCAGCACGATTCAGAACATGCCAACTAACATTTAGTATATCTTGAGAGAAGACACTTTTCATACAGTTTGGGTGAAATGTTTCAACAGTGATTATGAGAGCATCTGCTCTTTGTACATATATTTGCCTGCTCTCTTAGTTTATGCGTCTCTGTGGACACAGAGCCAAACTAGAACTGTTAAATCAGAGTGTGCTGGTTTGCTATGCATTTCTTACAGTAAAGCCCTGTTTGCTAGGTTCTAGAAGCTCTGGTTTGCTTCCAACAGCCTGCCATGAGAGGGACAGACAGAAGTTCATGTGCCAGTGCCCTGCTAGCTTTGGCTGGATGGCCAGTTACATCCATTTTTCTTGTCCTGAGGTGTTAATGCAACTGCAGAAGCATGACTGGAGTTTTTGTGATTCAACATCAACAAAACCATTGGATTGGCTATTAACTGTATATTTATAACTTATAATAGAGAATGCAAATTAGGCCATGATCGCTGGAGGTATGAATCCAAGGAAAGCAGATGAAATGTGGGTGGCAGAGCCAGGAAGCTTGGTGCAAATCCTGCCACTTGCTCCCAGTGAGACTACAGATCACATTCTCAGGTCTCTGCATGTCAGTTTTCCCTGCTGTAGAAAATGGTGAAAGTAGCAATCTTTCAATGGGTTGCTTTGGAGATTAAATAAGAGAATTGACATAAAGCACTGAGCAGGGTAGGAGCACATCATCATTTTCAATGGAGACTCTTGAAAGAACCTGGTCCTCTATGTCTGACTATGGATGAAAGGAATGGATATGCTATTCCTTCCCTTTGTCTTTGATCTATACAAAAGGAAGACACAGAGTGTTCCATTACAATCCCTATATATCCTTTTAAGAGCTTTTTCTTGTTATTATTTTTGAAGCAATTACTCCAGAACTGAAATAGAAGTAACAGGACTTTACCAAAGAGGTAGATATTGTCAGTATAGGAAGAGAAATTCTCAAACTCTCCAGAAGTATGCAAAGTAGACATTTGTGATGAAGAAAATGCAGACATAAGATAAAAGTAGGTTGGTCATGCCCTAGGGTGTTACATATAGTCTTGAGCATACTTTAATAAAAGCAGCCCCTTTGTAGGAAAGGGGCAGAAGTATGGTATGCAAGAGTGATAATCAACATTTTAGAACTGGCAGAGACTTTGATCAGGCTTGATTGCCCACATTTTATAGATGAGAGTGAGCCTCAAAGAGATTACATGATATTCCGTTCAAGATGACATAGGGAGGGAGGGAGAGATTTAGGAGGCAGACCCCTTCCAAACAAGCCCAATGATCCGTGGGAGACAGAGAAGTGTTCTAGAGTCAAATGGACCTGGATTGAACCTTGGCTCTGTCACTTGCTAGCTAAGTGACCTCACTGAACCTAAATTTTCCCATGTATGAATAGAAATGATAAGATCTACATTATAGAGATATATAATGTGGCAAAGAATTGAGCTCAGCATCCTGCATAATTAGTGTTCAATAAATGATGGTCATTACTATTTCTGGCTTGGTCATGAGGTTCTGTATGACTATGAACAAGTTATTTCCCATGATCCACTTTCCACTAGTGTAAAATGACTGAAAGACCTAGGTGCTACAACCAGCTATATGGAGGACATTTGTTTAATGTTAAAAGGTGTTTGCAAGAAAAAGTGTAAAGTAATAAATTTGTATTGATGTGGCACTTCTTTGGGGGTGCAGATATCACAAAGATTACATTGTGTGTCTGTACAGGACACACGTCACAGAAACAACCACAGATAAGAGAGACTGTGGGGAATAATTCTGGTGTTAAGACCAGTCCTAAATGCAAGGGTAATACACTCAACATTTTGAAAAATTTTTTTTCAAATCATTTCTATTGTACTCGTGAGCTTACAATGAAACAAATATGCAAAGTAGTCTGATGGCTGATCTACTATGGCTTGTTTTAGGAGGTAATTTGAAGATAAAGAAAGCAAACTACACTTAACACAGCTGGTAGCTAACCAAATAGAATTCATTGCCCCAAAGGGGACTATGCCTAGGTTGAAGAAAGGTTTAGATAAATCCATGAGTAATGGGTCTTTAAGGAGTTATCAAGGAAAAGCTACGAGCATTCAGTGCACGTGCCTGAATTTTGAGGTCAGTATTGTTAAGAACAACAATTTGGCTCTTCTAATGGAATTACAGTTAGTACCCTGGCCTGGGTGGACCTTTATTTGACTCAACATGGAGTTTCTTCTGTCCTAATGTAGGGCAAAAAAGATTTGTAGAGCAGTGATATGTGGCAATACTTGCTTGGCTTATTAAGTGGATTGCCTGTGGTTTTGAAAAGCTTCCTCCTCTTAATAGTCATATTGGAATCCACTGGGTGGCCAGAGCACAGCATACTACCTTAACGGTCACTCTTGCATAAGACGTTAATGCATCAGTCCCTAATTTGGAAACCTGTGGTCACTCAGCAAGGCAGAATTTGTCTCTCTCCCTTGGCGTAATGATTTTTATTTTGTAATCTCTCTTGGGGTAATTCCTTGCAGGCTTGGCATGTTGAGAATCAAATACTGCTTCTAACAATATGGTCATGATTCTCTGCTTGGCTGATTTAGCTCAGCATTTAAGTAACCACTAATCTTCTGAAAGCACCAGGGTCTACTTAGAGAAATCCCTGTTGTCTGCAAGGATGGAAACAAAATCAGCATGAAGGAAGCATTAGTTACTAAACACAAATCAATCTTTTTTTTTTTTCTTTCCACCTAGTGGTACTCGATGTCACCATCAAAGACACATTTTCTGGGCAGTGAGTCTTCATTTTGTAGGTGCAAGAGCAGTTCGTGGTAAGCAGGGGAGATGAGTTGGGGAATCAGAAGGAGTAAAAAAGAGAGTTTACTGAAGTTCCTGAGTGGGAATCAGACCACATTCCAAAGGGTGAATCTCACAAACACAGAGTAAAAGAAGCCAGATACAAGAGAACATTCTATACAATGTCCTTTACTAAAGTTCAAAGCCAGGCAAAACTGATCTTTGTTGGGTAGGAGAGCAACAGGAGAGGGGTGCAGGGAGGCTGTCTGGGTGCTGGAAACCTAAGTGAGTTCATCTTGTGAAAATCCATTGAATTTTGACTTGTTGACTTCATGACTTGTATGACTTGATGAGTTCTGCCTGGACTTTGATGAGTGTGTGTTATACTTCAATAAAAATGTTATTTAAAAAGAACACATGCTAATATAGTCTCTTTAACTTGAAAGAAAATTACTTTGACATTTTCAAATTATTACACCTATGAGTTTATTTGGGTGATTCTTGCCTTGATTACCTTGGTATTCTTGGTTAAGATTTAGTGAGGTCTGACTGTTCTAAAATGATTCATTTCATGCAAATGGTACAAACTTGTCTCCTCTAATGAGAAAGAAACTATCCAACATAAACTTCAGACTTAAGAATATTTACATATATAGCACAGAGCCAACTCACAGGCCCTTTTGTGTATGAACTCGTGGAGATGGGAACACAATGACTTATTATGTGACTGTCTCCCTTGCAAAACATCTGCTCAAAGAGGAGAGGAAGTGCATGCATTAAGAGCAAGTTGGCACTGAGTCAGGAGCCCTAGGATCTTTTTCTAGCTTTGCAGTATGGATATAAAACATCACATCTCTCTTCTCTGTACCTCAGTTCTTTGTGTATAAAATTAAGGGAAAGCATATGAATGAGAGACTGTCTTGGAAAGAGTTTTGAGCTCTTGATGAAATGTTAAGAGATGTAATTATCATTATTTAAGACAAATGCTGAAGATGTAACAAAGGCGATGACAAGAGGTGGGATTGTCATTTGTACAAAGATGGAGGAGGATTTTGATATGCAGAAAGAGATGGGAAGGAAAGAAAAGGAACCACAAGCCTGCATTGTATAGAATTCTTTTTGCCAATAAATTCTATTAAGTTGAAAATATGTTCCAGAGGGAAGGCCTGGGAAGAAGGATTCTGATGGGAACAGGTCAAACTGATAAATGACTGCAATCCTAGTTGGCCATGAGCACTTACAAATGCTCCCTCTGACATCCGTGTTTTTTCCTGATTTAGCAATTCTAGTTGTTAGGTCATCCTGATGTATGGTTACAGAAACAAGCCTTAGTTTCTATATCCCTTTGATTCTAACAATTATGTATATATCTTTTATATAATCAAAAAGTTGCTTTTGAGATGTTTAGGTATGTTCTGACTAC
Organism: Vulpes vulpes; assembly: GCF_048418805.1. NCBI lineage: Eukaryota > Metazoa > Chordata > Mammalia > Carnivora > Canidae > Vulpes > Vulpes vulpes. Next base: position 116,114,595 of record NC_132792.1, read on the forward strand.
AGTTACTGAATTTTTACTGTCTTCTTTGCCTTAAGAGCCCAGAGAATTTGTCTTTTAAATCCTTGCCAGGGATATGATCTTGAACCTGGCTTCAGCTCTAGAGGAACAGTGATTGGTTTAGGGAAGGAATGGATGACTCTTCCTATAGCAGATGTTCTCAAAGGTCCATGTTGCAGCAATTGTTCACATCACCGTCTGTTATTAGCTCCCTGGAAGCCGGATTTGAGGAAGACTTTTGGCAGCAAAGGAAAGGCAGAGAAAATGATCACCGACACTCCACTTTCATGGAGGAGCAGTAATTGAGGCGTCAGGGAGAATATAGAGAACAGAATACCTTAGAACAGAACAAAGATTGCTTCTGCAAAGGAGTAAAGAATTTCCTTAGTTAAAAAAAAAAAAAAAAAAGAATTTCCTTAGTTTTAGGACTTTTCCAAAGAATCTATAAAATGCACATGTCTACTTGGTTAGGAAGTCCCACGCCCGGACATAAAAAAGTTCATCTGTATATTGGCTGAAATACAGAATGCAACTTGACTAATCCCTTTGTTATTTCGAAAACACCAGTAAAGAACATGGCTGAGCAATTAAGAATTCAGGGTTCAGGAAAATCGCTTTCTTCTGGTAAGCTTACCTTTTAGCTTTTGCTGAGATGGGCACCAAGCTTTTCTTTCCTGATCAAGCTTGCTGCATAGGGGATCTGTAAGATAAAAACAAGCAAGACTATTCAGATAAGCTAAACTTGAAGATAGATACATACCCTTCATCCTGCCTAACAATTTGAATGCCAGTGAATTCCCCTCTAAGAAGAAAAGGTCTCTATCTGTTCATCAACAGTATGGAGCTTCCAGGATATAGCAATTCCTGAGGCCTGTTAAAAAGCTTATCAAGGTCAGTGGCACCTGGGTGGCTCAGTGGTTGAGCGCCTGCCTTTGGCTCAGGGTTTGATCCTGGGGTCCTGGGATCGAGTCCCACACTGGGCTCCCCTTAGGGAGCCTGCTTCTTCCTCTGCCTGTGTCTCTGCCTTAAGAGCCTACAGACCTCTCTCTGTGTCTCTCATGAATAAATAAATAAATAAAATAAAATCTTAAAAAAAAAAAAAAAGAAACCTATCAAGGATAGAACTGGTGATCACACCAGACTCTTGCTAGAGCTAGTCTCTGAGGTCAGGATGTGACATTTCACTTTCAGAATGTTTTATTTATTTAAAAATATTTTATTTATTCATGAGAGACACACACAGAGAGAGAGGGAAGGGGCAGAGACACAGGCAGGGGGAGAAGCAGGCTCCATGCAGGGAGCCTGACATGGGACTCAATCTCCGGACTCCAGGATCACGCCCTGGGCTGAAGGCAGGTGCTAAACTGCTGAGCCACCCAGGATTCCCTTTCAGAATGTTTTAAATTTGCATTTAATAATATGAAACTGTTTAGGTAGAAAACAAAGTTACATTATAATATACATCCCAAGTAAAGAAAAAAGGATGTGATTACAAAGTAGTTCAATGTTATCTTTCATTTAATTACAGTGACAAGATATGCTGTCATTATAAATCACAGGTAAGCTGAACTAACTCAACACGAATTATTACTCTCAGTAATTTCCCAATAACTACTAAGAAGCATCAGAAATAATTGCACTGAGTGGAAAATATGCCCCTGAGAATGCTACCTGGATAAACTTGAAAAGTACTTTTCAGTGCTGGGACTTTGAAAGAAAGCCTATCCTATTTGATATGCTACTTTTCATTAGAAGATTCAAATAGCTGAAGTTGGACTATATGTATTATTTAGATTTACCTCTCCATTAACCCCAGTTAAGTTACTCTATCCTTATGTTACTTACCTTCATCATTATAAGGCTAAACTCAGGATTCTAAAGATTTGAATCTATTTTACACTTAAAAGAAATGAGTATTTTACACTTAAAGAAATGAATATTCTAGAATATAACTTGAAATGTGGCTGTTATGTAAAAGCGGTGAGGGAAATACAATTATTTTCATCCAATTAGGCAATGCTTTTTGAATACGGTATACATGTACATTCTCCACATTTCCAGTCTATCTGTGCTATGTTCTCCTGGTCCTATCCATAAATATGAGCCTTTTCCAATGGGAAGGAACTATGAATCTACAATGATGCGAGTGACTAAAATTATCTGGACCATTTTGCCGTAATAACTGACCAGTTGAATCAGTCTTTTTAATGGTAAAAAGAGGGAGAGAGAGAGGGAGAGGGAGAGAGAGAAAAGCCTAACAACCATATCAGTATTTTGATACACAAACACAACATGGATGCATCTGATAGGCACATCTCTGATAAAGGCCTCAGACAACAGCATTAAAATTAACAATTCATCTAGTTAGTGCCATAAAAGGTTCAGAGTGCCAATCTCACATTTTAGGATGTGAGCTGAGATGAGCTGGATAACCGTGACACGGACAGTGACATAGGCACCTACTCTAGTTACCTCTTCTTATCCCTCTAGGTTATGCTACACCTGCTATTAACCGAGACACACATTTTCCATCACGGTGTTTGTTGTGATATGCCAAAACACAGGGATCACCTCTCTCTTTAGATGCATGATATAACAGAGCCTTGAATGGAATTCTACTGCTTAGGATAACAAGCAGAAATGATATAAACCTTGAGGTATGAGAAATTACCTAATACAATGTATTTGTATGCCACATTCATTGAGAGTCCTCAACATCAAGATTTGGTGCCACAACAATTTAGAAAGTGTCTGTTCCGTCCCAGGCACACACAAGGTAACATCACCATGGACTGTCTCATCAAAGCCAATAAACTACTCATCCCAACCCGAAGAAAAGTGTCTGAAGGGCTCTGCTTTCAGATTTAAGTCAGAATGCCTACTTCTTTCCTTCCTTCCCTCTTTCCTCCCTCCCTCCCTTCCTTCTTTCTTCTTTCTCTTTCTCTTTTCTTTTCCCCTCAGAAACAACAATGTAGCATTTCATTAAACTGGGAAGCTGAGATGGAAAAGAAATAAAGGACCCAGGGGAGAAAAAAAGGACATTTCCACAAAAGCACATTTGAGTCCCAAATCTCCAGACTGGAATTTACATCTGTTTGAAGCATCACTCCCACTCAAACATTGTTGCATTCATTTCATTAAAACAAAATGAAATAAAAGCCAAACAAAATCAAAGACCAAAAAAGCCTAAGGTTGTGAGCTGAAGATCATATATTCTTAATGCTAAGTCCTAAATCATGAATGATAAAAAATATACTAGCACATAGCTCAGCTGTTCATGGAAATTACCCTATTTCCTTGATTCTAAAACATACTTTTTTTTCCCCTTCCCATCTTAACATCTCTTAAATTAGGTGTCTCATTATTGATGGTATCTTAGAAAAATAGTTGGGAGTTTCTTTTCTTGTGATACATCAAGTAATGGTGCTGCTTATCATTGGCAGTTCTTTGGATTCCATGAAATGCAATCCTGGATTCACAGAGACCTTGGCAAACACTCCCCAACCAGGTAGCTCTGGCTACTAGAGCTCCATTTGAGCAAAGTAGTCCACGTAAATTTCCTGTACTAGAACTTATAAAGCCTTTCTTTTCACCTTGGCCAGCTTAGAAATCACCAAGATTGGCATGGAAAAAAAAAAATCCCTCAAAGTTATAGAAGTTCTAAATTAATTACCTAGTTGGTGTTAGTCTATCAAAAGTATAAAAAGATAACATCCTAGTTTGTGCCAAGAAAGAACTAGCCTGAGTTCAGACATTCAGGTGGGTTAACATGTCAAAAGGAGAAAGTGGAGTAGGCCGCATAACTAGGGAACCGTGATTGCCTTGTCAAGATACGTGGCAATCGATCAATAATCAGAAAAGGAGCCACTGTAGTCAAAGTCTGTCTCCTGCTGGAGAATGTGAAGGCAGCATCAAGTCTTCTGACTTGCAGGGACCTGCTTTTCTCACATATTCAGCCACAAAACCAACATCCTCTAGTGGCCTAGGGATGTTTTCCTAAAAACTTAGTGCCAAACAGTAATTGTTCTATCTAACCTTTCAAAAAACATGTTAACCCTGTTTTAACATGGGTTGAGATGGCAGACGTTTGGACAAGTTCTCATCCTAATGAATCTTGGAGAATCTCCAAAGAAAGACCCCATCACCAAAGAGCTGTGCCCCTGCCAAAGAAGGAGGGCCCCATCCAGCAACAATCAAGAACTTGTTCCTTTCCCTGCGAGAAAGCTCTGTGCTCCCACCATTGGGAGGTTGTAAAACAGCTTTTTTACAAGTCCACAGTGAACAAAACATTAGTACTAAATCTATTGATTGAGCATAATTTTAATTGAGGCTTTTAATGAAGAACTTTGAGACCAGCCCCCCCCCCCTCCGCCCCCCGGCTGCGTGCGGCTGCAGTGTTCTGGAGAAACAGCAGAGGGCACTTTGACACTAGCACATTTTCTCCAGTGCCTCTACCAATCCGGCAAGTTCAAAGGATACGAATCTGGGGTCTAGCCATTTATCACAGGCTCTCTTTTGCAGCTTCGCAATGTCCTCAAGAGCTATGAGTCCAGAAGAGCATGTCTTCAACAAACCTACAGTAGTAGCTTCTATACAGAAGCACTCACTTGAAAAAATTGTTGCCAAGTTAACATGAAACAAAAATTACCCAGGCATCATAATGTGTAAATTATATCACATTTCAGCCTTTGAAAAAAAACCGTAACCAAAAGTTTATACGCTGAGTAAAATATCCTTAGCTTCTTTTTTTTAATCTTTAAAAAATTAGATAAAATAAAAAAGTTAGATAAAATCGATATGTAACATTGCATTTAACTTCTTCACTTTCTTAATGGTACAGGATGATGGGTTTTGTTTTCAACATTGAACAAGGTTTTCCTAGAATCACAATCCATTTGTGAATGAGATTTTTTTTTTGCTCTGTACTACATACACTACATGCTAACATTTTCATGAACTTGTTACATTTTAAAACCTTTGTGTTTGGGTTCATAGTGAGAGGAATATATTTCTTTGCTTGTAGAAATAACTCTGGCTTAAGGGAAACATTTTAGGCATTTGTTTTTTTTTTTAATTTATTTATTCATGGGAGAAACAGAGAGAGGCAGAGACACAGGCGGAGGGAGAAGCAGGCTCCATGCAGGGAGCCCGATGTGGGACTGGATCCGGGAACTCCAGGATCACGCCCTGAGCCAAAGGCAGAAGCTGAACCGCTGAGCCACCCAGGCGTACCCATTTAAGGCATTTGAAAGCCCAGGGCAGGAGAACACAAATGTATGAAGTACTATATACTCTAATGTTAAGCTATTTTTTTTAAAAAAGTTAGCTTGCTGTCCATGTATAAATGTTAAATAAACTGCATATGCTTTAAATCTCACATTGAGAGATGCACATTTATAAATGTACAGACAGAGTCAATTATTTGACTATATAGTCATCACAACTCTGCATTTAACAAACTGAAAAAGGAAGCAGTGGTGCAGAAATTATAGTCAGTGGAGAATCTAAAAATGCAGAAGCCAAAGAAATTCATAAGTTTTCCTTCTATAGCAATGATACCCAAGATGCTTTCGATATAATCTTTTGAATAAGAACACTGTGTAACAGCATAGGATAAATGTACTGTGGGTCTATGGGAATTGTTATAAAATATGATGGCTTTAATATATTTGAATTCTCTATGATTGTAGGATGGGATGGGTTTTTATTTCATCTAGAGGGGGAAAAAAGTGCCTATTCTGTAGGCAAATGACTCTTCTGTAATATATGCTCTGTAAGCCTTAAATATAAAATAATTTAAATATAAAACAATCAAATAATATTGAGTGAATTCCCCTATTCTCGGGAAGCAAACCACGTAAACATATTTACTGTTGAATTAGATCATTTAACTAAAAATATTAAGAAAGTCAATAATTGTGATACCTAGCAACTTACTGAAAATCTTTAGACAGAATTTTCTAAAGATATTACCCTCTCTGGCCCCCCCCACCCCAAGTACTTAACAAGTAAAACAAGCTGAATAAGGGATGAGATATATTTCTGTCCAGGTAATCTTGAATCTGCTGCTTCAGTTCTAAAGCAGATGGCATAACGTGAACACAGGTCCTTTTTGCACAAAAATCTATCTAGCCACCAGGACTTGAAAATCCCACTATTAGAGGTACTGCTTTGAAAGGGGGGGCATGAAATTGATTCCTCATACTGGCATAACACTGGATGACGTGCATGGGCATTTCAGGTTTATTATGCACGTGTGCCTTACTAACTTACTCAGTCAGACCCTACAATGAGTTGCTTTGGTGGAAGAACTGACTCTTCACGGAGTATATGGGAGCAGTCTTGAACTGAAGTGTGCAGATCCCAAGGACAGTGCAGTAAAACAGAAGCTCCCCCACAATTCACCAGTATGCCTTCCTTGAGTCATTTTAGTAGTTGTTTTTTAGCACAAAAGAAAATTTGAGGAAATTAAGAACAAGCCAGGGAAATCTGGAAAAGAATTAAGAGGATTTCATGATGAGAGTATCAGAGTTGACTCAGGGGTCATCGCTGGGTGGTGATTCATTCAGCAAATATTTATTGATAGCCATTTGATGCTACACACCATGCTAGGTCCTGGAGGCCACGTGAAGACCCTCCCCATCTTAGGGAAGGGGACACAGGAGAAGCAGCAGCAGGAGGGACAAATCATGCCTTGTGCACCTATTTTCATGTTGTTGGCGTGGATGTGCTTTTATGGATTTCAGAAATTATATGGTACCTACAAGGGCTGGGGGAAAATTTTCTGGCTTCTCCCAAAGAATTTAACTTGTGACCAGGAGTAATTTACTATATAGAGAAATCTGAATGAATAATGCTTGCCTAGGTAAATTAATATATGATGATGAAGTATTTAGCAATACAGTATAATAAAAATGTTTAGTAATATCAGTTTCTATCTTCCAGGTACCAAATATCTCAGAAGACACTTTTTCTTCCATCAATACTGCCTGCCTAACACATGGATGCAGTATCATTTCTTCTTTTACTAAAGAAACCAAATGTCAAAGATAATTAAGACATTAAAGCTACATAACTGACTTTAAACAGTAGCACTGAAATAAATACTTAGTCTCCTTTCCTAAAGCCCATGGTGCTATACTTGACAACTGCCTCCCTGCAAATCACAAATTTTTCGTTGCATGTGTGGCAATTTTTGTTTTAAGAATCTGAAAGTGAAATCAGTAACATCTTAAAATTTTTTCATCCCTCTATCTCTAAATCTATATTTAAATTCTTCCTTTGGATGGGGGTGCCTGGCTGGCTCAGTCAGTCAATATGTGATTCTTGATCTCTGGATAGGGAGCTCGAGCTCATGTTGGGTGTAGAAATCACTTAAACATAACATCTTTAAACAAAAATAAATTCTTCCTTCGGACAACGAAAACAATAAACATATGCAGAGCAAGTAATTAATAGCTCTTATTACCTAGGTATCAAAGCTAAGAGCAGTACATACATTTTATTAAACCTCTTTGGGGGCTTAGTTGTCAATCAATTAAGAAAAGTCCTTCTGCACCCCATCCCTTCCTGTGATTTTAGCTGCAAACAAAACGAACACAAACAAAGCCAAAACAAGAAGAAAGGTCCTGTTTAAGAGGCATCTTATGTTGAGGTGGCTTTCAGAACAGAGAATGTTAACCAGTACTTGAGACCAATAAAACCAGTGGGAATGTTAAGAGTGTAAGTAGCACTTTTAATGGAGCCCCCACAATGGGGAGAAACCTCGTGAGCTACAAGGTTGTTTTAAAAATGACTCCCAGCAATCTCCATTAACACATGCATGATTTCTCCGATGCAGAAAGAAAACATTAATACCTATCTTCCTTGAGTTATTCTGATAGAGAGCTAGATATCTGGCTCTCTGGACATGACAGGCAGGTATGCATAGGTCCATGCTTAATAAGATAAAGGTAACGTGGACCAGCTCAGAAATGTCAAGCAACTCAAATTATAATAATCATGCTGGGAATATCACTAAGGATCAGTGTATGTCTTTATCCAGGTGATTAAAAATATCTTACAAAATGGAACAGAAATTGTTTTCCCCATTGTACTCATGTAAATGAAGACTATGGGAGACTGTTTCAAAAGCACTAATGATTAATACCAGATATATCTGCAAGGGGATGAAGGGTAGCGAATTCAATAAAAAAAATAAAAAAGGCAACCAAAGCCCCCACTACATTTATTTACCAGGCACCTTCCTGCTTCCCTGGTCCCACATAAATACCTCTTAGTGTCCACTTTTCAATATGATTAGGAATAACACACTTCATTTGGAAAGAATCATTTCTTTTCATCACCTTTCAAGCGAATTTAATTGATTAAGTGTATTTATACTAAGTTTATTGGCAGCGGAGGGACTGGCTCAGGTCTAGGTAACAAAAAGAGAGACAGAAAGAAGACAATTGCCCTTCACTGAGCCTCTAGTGCATCCTAGCACCGCGTTCACACGTTTGCACAGTGGGAGATGACGCAGGTACCTCTGGTTCACTCACAGAGACAATTTACACATCTGTCTATTAACACATGGTAGGTAGTTACATTTCGAGGAAACGTACTGACACATCTGTTTATCCTGTATCTAAGTAAATCTTTTGGTAATTAGCATCTAAACCAGCTGAGAGGTAAGTGGTAGGTGGACCAAAGGGTTTCACGGCAAAAATGTGAATGGTTTCATACAATTGAGTGGTTTGAAAACAAACTCATCAAGTTGCATAGATTTTTAAGTAGAAATCATCTTACAATTTGTAACTGTTGCACCATTTCTTCTCGGTAGGCTAGTTCCCTCTTCATCTGATCCTGAAAATTATCTGGTAGGAGAGAGAGAAAGAGAGAAAGACATCAATTAACGTTGCAATATCTTCTCTTAGTATTTTTAGTAAAAATATTACTGATGGTCCCAGAGAGGCCCATCTCCCCTTTTTGGTATTTTTAGAAAGGATTATGGTATTTTTTAAAGTAAATAATATGGCCGTTGGAAGGGATGTTTTAAAGGCTCTACAGTCAGAAGAGACAGCAAATTTTGAGAGAGTAAGGTCTGTATCTCATAGTTCACAGCATTCCATAGCTCATCTAGATAGAGGATCCCTCGCTTACGATAACTAGTCAGGAATGTCTGGTGCAGTCATGTTCTCTACCTTTGCCTTCCTGAGCAGGTCACAGGTATTGAGAGCTTCCACTGTCTGTAGAAGTCTAGTGTGAGTGGGTGAGGGGGTGAACCTTAGATACTTCTATGTTGATCATAAGAAATGTGGACCTTTGTGCATGCCATGCCTCCCGACTGATATGACAAAGCCTTGCTGCACTCACAAGAGAGTGATAAACATCCTCTGACTCTCCCAACCTGCAAGCTCTCTTACTCCCCGTCAGCCTTATTTTATAGTCCTTGTCTGCATCTGAGAACAGAGTGGGGGGAGCTTGAGGAGATACTGTTAAGCAAACTATCTTTGCCATTCTACATAGTGATAATTTTCATTGGGAAATGACTTTCTAAGGTGTGTTGTGTCATTGCAACCTCTCCGTGTGGTCTTTTTAAAAGAAGTGTGGACCTTAAAAAAAAAAAAAAAAACATGGACCCGGCTAACTTTGGCATTTTCTGCCTTAAATGAGAACCTTGCACTATTTCCTATTGCATCTGGGGTGGATAGTCAAGGCAGTAGTTGGGAAAAACCAGAACTTTGTCACATCTTTCCCTCTGCTCTTCCTTTCACCTCAGTCTCTGGTGTGTGAATCCTTCCCAGTCTGCCTCCATACTCCACTCCCTTTGCCACTGTTGCCTCCCCAACACAGACCCCTCTTCCCTAACTAGCTTCCCAACTCACCACCTGGCTTCTGGTTCCTCCCTCTGCAAATCCCTTTCCTTCTTCTGCTGAAAAATCCATGATGGCTTCCTATCTCTTTCAAGATAATAAATCCTTTACCATTCAACCATTCATGAGATCATGGGTATTTGGAAATTAAAAACATTGTCCTTTTTATATTTTTTGACTTCTACCTTTCTATACTATTTGAAATCCTTTCCTACCCTCAAGCATGTTTTTTAAATTAGTTAATTTATATATATATATATATATATATATATATATATATATATATATATATTTAGGGTAGTTTTAGGTTCACAACAAAATTAAGGGGTAGGTACAGAGATTTCCCATATACCCCCTGCCCACACCCCTGCATATCCTCCCTCATTATCAACACCCCCACCAGAGTGGGACATTGATTACAATGGATGAACCTATGGTGACACATCATAATCATCAGAAGTCCATAGTTTATCTTAGGGTCCACTCTTGGTATTGCACATTCTATGGATTTGGACAAATATACAATGACATATATTCACCATTATAATATAAGAATATCCACCAGTATGATAATAGAGAAAACATAGAGTATTTTTACTGCCCTAAAAACCTCTGTGCTCTGGCTATTTATCCCTCTCCTTCATCCACCCCTGGCAACCATCGATCATTTGTTGTTTCCACAGTTTTGCCTTTTATATGCATTTAAAAGACCCATTCCCTACTCTCAGCTCTGAATTTGATGTGAAGGGTATTGTGATAGAGGTAAGTAAATGGCATAATGCAAAGGTTATCCTTATCCTCTTGGGGAGTTAGGGAGCAAGCAATGCTTGAGCAGATATATGTAGAGAACATTATTTTATACAAATATATGGGAAGAGGCACTGGAAAGAGCAAGTGGCTCAGTTGGTTGCAGCAAAGGGGGTAGAAGAAACCCCTGTACCCCATTATCCACCAATACTGACTGTAACACCTTCTTTGGGATTCCAGAAGATGCTAAAAACAATTCAGAGTGGAATGGTGGTACTTAAGCCTTACTTAATTCATGCTCATTCGTCTATGATGGTACATTTAATATAATTCTTTAAGTCAAAATGAAAAAAAAATAAAGCCATTAAAGTGTTAGAAAAAATGGTGAATATTTTTATAAAATTTGGGTAGGGAAGAGTATCAAAGATAGAAGAACCAGAAAAGGAAAAAACTGATAGATTTGATCAAAAATTTAAAACTTTGGTATGAGAATAAACTACAAACAAATTGAACCCTCAATACACAAAAGGTCATGGTCAACATCTAAAGGTAACTGATACAAACAAAAGAATATTTGTGATGTGATGAAAAATTAATATATTAGTATTCAAAGAATTCTTAGAAATAAATATGAAGAACATATTAAAAGAAATACTAGAAGAGAATATAATGGGCATTCACAAAACCTACAGATGGAAAGTAGACATGAAAAGTGCTCACCATCCCTAGCATTGAAAGGAAATGATATGAGCTACCATTTTTTAAATTAGCAGAGATTAAAAGAAAAGGCAGGATGTGGTGTTCCAAGAATGGGAGTATAAATTAGCACAAATTTTCTGGAAAGCAACTAGAAATGATATATCAAGAACTGTAAGAAATCCCTAGTCTTTAACACAGCAATCCTTTCAGGGGTTTATTGTAGGGGAATCATCATAGATATGTGCAAGGATTTAGTTTCAGTGATGCCCATTATCTAAAACTTTGATAACTTTAATGTCTAACATAAAAGTACATTTATAAACTCAAAATGAATTAAATACCTAAATGTGAGACCTGAAACCACAAAGAGAACACAGGCAGTAATTTCTCTGACATCAGCCATAGCAACAGTTTTCTGGGTATGTCCCCTCAGGCAAGGGAAACAAAAGCAAAAATAAACAATTAGGACTACATCAAAATAAAAAGCTTTTGCACAGTGAGGGAAGCCATCCACAAAGCAAAAAGTCAACGTACTGAATGGGAGAAAATATTTGTAAGCGATATATTTAATGAGGGGTTAATGTCCAAAATGTGTAAGGAAATTTTACAGCTCAAAGCCAAAAAAAGACCAATCTGATGAAAAAATGGGCAGAGAACCTAAATAGACATTTTCCCAAAGAAGACAGCCAGATGGACAAGAGACACATGAAAAGATGCTAAGTATCACTCATCAGCAAGGAAATGCAAATAAAAAACACGACGAGATGTGGTTACACCTTACCCCAGTCAGGACAGGTAAAACCAAAAGCAGAAGAAACAACTAATGTTGGTGAGGACATGAAGAAAAAGGAACCCTTGTGCATCATTCATGGAAATTTACACTTGTGCAGCCACTGTGGAAAACAGTATGAAGGCTCCTCAAAAAATTAAAAATAGAAATACCATCTGATCAAAAAATTCCACTACTGAGTATTTACCCAAAGAAAACAAAAACACTAATTCGAAAAGATATATGGACCTCTACGTTTATTACAGCATTATTTACAATAACCAATATATGAAAGCAACCTAAGATGAATAAAGAATATGCGGTATAGATACATACAATGGAATACCGCACAGCCATAAAAGAGGATGAGGGTTTTTTTCTCCCCATTTGGGACAACATGGATGGACCTAGAAGGTATTATTTGTTAAGTGAAGTAAGTCAGACTGAGAAAGACAGGAAATGAATAAGGTATGGGAACTTAAGGCCCAGCATAGGGAATAGTCAATGGTACTATAATAGTATTTTATGGTGACAGATGGTAGCCATTTTTGTGGTGAGTGTAGCATAGCACACAGAGAAGTTGAATCACTACACTGTACACCTAATGCTAATGTAACATTGTGTGTCCATCACACTCAAATAAAAATGTTTTAAAAAGAAAGGACGTTTGTGACAGCTGTGTGGTAATGGAAAGAGGCTCATGTTAAGAGAAAAATAAGAGAGCAAAAAATGGGGTGTATACTATTTCATTTTGTTAAAAAAATATAGGACTCACTATGCATTGAGAAAGCTGAAACTCCAAAATGTTAACATTGGTTATCTCCAGATGACAATATTATGGGTGATTTTTTTCTTCCCTTTTCTTTGTATTTCAGTGTTTATGGTTTCCTACAACAAGCATGGGTATAACTTTTGAGATATAAAAATTGTTAATTGGCAAATGGAAAAAAAAACACTTAAATTTCTGCTATGTTCTAAAGGTTGACGAAGGCACAATTTAAGGGGAGATAAAAAAATCATTAAGCCAATTTCTCTAATGAGAATCACTTAAAATCCAACTATTTCTGGAAAACAATAGAATAAAAGGAGGTACAGAGGAAAGCACTGATGTGCAGTGTGCCAGCCAACATAGTGGCAAGGGCTATGCTCTGCAGACACGGATAGTTTGAAAGCCCGGTATTTCACAAACAGCAAAAAAGTATATAGGCTATGTTCCCAAGACCAGAAAAAAGAAAACTCATATGGTACATCTGGTCCACCCAGTAGATCCTACTCATCAAGGAGTAAGCTTTGGGGTTTACTTTGTTTACATCTTTTTCATTTTGTTATCCCTACTTTTAACAACTGCAGGACCTTTTCATCTGTACCGTGATTTAGAATTCCCTCATCACTCCCTCTCTGGAGGATGACACAAAAGGAGAGAGAAAACCACTCAACACAGAATGACTGCAGTACCAGCTAGAGGTGAAAGAAAGATGGGATAACCATATTCAAGTGGATGAAATGTAGTTTGTTTTTTAATAAAAGTAAAATAAAACCTTAACAGTATCATGGAAGAGTAGCTTTTATAAGAATCTAAAATGTCGACATAGTCAAAATCTACTCCTGAAATATTTCTCGAAGCCCCTAGTCGAGGAAGTCCGTAGGGCCTTCCCTGTTGTAACTGACTGGACTTTCCTTTAATTCTCTCAAGTGTCATGAATTTGTCACATGCAAATTCCAAGGACTCCACCTATGAGCCCTCACTAATCTCCTACAAACCAGTTTTCAGTTTCCCAATCTTATCCCTCATTGTCGGTTTTAATCTTCTTGGATGTAAAACCAGAATGTGTATCATTTACTGAGAGGATGTCCTGTGCTCACAAGAAATGCCTACTGTAAGAGTAGGAAGTCTTCCTGTAGGTGGTGGCTCAACCTGTGTCCCAAATGATTAGGAATGCTTCGATGAGGGGAGGCATTCCAGACTAGAGAAACATAATCCGAGAAGGTGGAAAGCAAGGGGAGAGAAGTGATCTGTAGGATGACTGGAGCTCAGCAAGGAAGGAAGTGGAAATAAGAAAAGAGAGGTTAATTATTGGCCAATTACAGAGGGTTTTGAAAGCCAGTCAGGGGTTAGATACAACACGATCAACAAGAGGCATCACTATGCTTTCTTGGGTGGAAGATCTGAAGCCAAAGGTAGAGCTTTGTAAGACTGGGCTCATGGCAATGGGCAGAAAGAGCTGGAGTGGAGAAGGGAGGAGAGAGCCCAGGGCACCCCACTGTAGTGACAGGGGAGGGAGGTAGCGGCCTTCTCCGCTGGTTGCCTCATCCCAGCAACTCTTTGGTAGGTCTCCAGTTCAGGGCCAAGTTGGTACCCGTGGCTAGTGGCAAGAGAGTAAAATGAATGAAAAAAGACCTCCAAGGACGGATGCCATAACAACGGAAGGTATAGGATGCCGGCAGAGAAGGGAGCATGGAGTGGGGGGAAGGGGACTCAATGATTTTGGTGGCAACAATGACTTCCAGACTGACAGCAAGTAGAGATCCTTGCTTATTCTTCCTCCACCAAACATCTGCCCCCAAGGATGGAGACTTGCTTTCTCCTCCCCCTCCTTCTGATCTTTACCTTATCCTCTCCGTGCCCAGATTTCACTCCTGCGGTCCTTATTATCCTTCAGAACCACAGCAAGAAGGCTACAGGAACTCCGAAATCCGGAGCTAGTTTAGAAACGCTTTTCTGGAGCTCAGTGCTAAGAACCTCCTCCTCCTCCTCCTCCTACCTCCTCGCCACCACCAGCCTCACAGGGGACAGTATTGAGCCCTTCAGGCCCTTCCTCTCATTTACTCCTCGCATCCTCCCACGAGATAGGAATTATCTGGCCCACTTGACGGTTTCCAAGGTCCCACGGCCAGGAAGTGGCGGAGGCCCAGAGCGAACCCAGGTCTGGGTTCCTAATTCTCACACACGATAGCTGGGCCGATAGCTGGGCCGAGGTCCAGGGTGTTCTAAGTCCACCGCAAGGGTCCTGACTCAGTGTCCCCTTCCTAGTAAAAGGCTCTTTGAAACTCTGGCCGGGATCCCTCTACGCTTTCTTCTGATGTGGCTTCACCAAGTTCCGTGCCTCCCGCTCCATCTGAGTGAATCTAGATCCGCCCGCCAGCCTCACGGCCTCTCACATTTAGTTAACAAGCACGTAATGCACATTTGCTATTTCCATCGGTGTGAAATTAACTGCCTCTTTGTGGTGTGTCTAAACCACGCATTATTCAAACTTGGGCACACACATGCCACTTCCTTGGTCAGCGGAGGACGTTGCAGATAAAAAACAGGAACATTTTTGTTGTTGTTTAATTGAAGTGTTTCATGTATGTGGCAATCATAGGGGATTAGTTTTAATTCAAAAGGGTGAATGAATGATAGGTCTGAATCAAAATGGGCCAGTCGTACTATAACATTTGAACATCTTTTTAACAGAAACGTGTATATATAGGATGGCAGAGCAATTAAGAAGAAGTGCCAATCATTATAAATTACTTAATTCCTTAAAATGATTAATTGACTTTTATAAAGGGGATAAATTATGGATACACTGACTTTATGGGGAGCTAGGTGGGTACTTGAGCAGTTCAGTGGAACTTTGACCCTCTCTGCTGGATCTAAAAGCTAGGATTTGCAAACTTAACAATGAGATAAGTATCAGCTTGTAGGGGAAACAAATAATTCAATATCTCCTCATTGCTGCAAAGAACTGGGTATTAAAATATTGTTTTAGAAATGAGAGAGGATCGTGGATCCTTTAGAAGCACTTGGCTTTTCCGATGTCAGAGATATTTTTTAAATGTTTCTTTCTCTTTTTCTCGAAGCTACAATGTCACGATGATCCTAACACACTATCTAAAGCTATAGGCCATTCTCCACCCTTCCATCTTACGTGGGGCCTCAGCAGGCAGTCTC
Source organism: Vulpes vulpes (assembly GCF_048418805.1). Taxonomy (NCBI): domain Eukaryota; kingdom Metazoa; phylum Chordata; class Mammalia; order Carnivora; family Canidae; genus Vulpes; species Vulpes vulpes. The sequence goes on from NC_132792.1 coordinate 116,130,598, forward strand.
AAGATTCAAAACACTGAAGCACTGCAAATTCCGAGCCTCCCCTGTGGCTACTGAGAGATCACAAACTTGGCAGACCCTATTGCTCCTTGTGGTCAGAGCTCTCTCTTCCATTGTGCATCCTCCTTGTTTTCTACCCCTGCTAAGTGTTCGGTGACCTCAGTTTGAGACGTGTCAGGAACCCAGTCCTCTTCAAAGAGGCTACCTGAGAAAGCATGTCTTTTAGCTGTGCTGACAATCTCATTTGAGAAGCCCTGGTGAACGCAGGCCTTCATGCTCATATTATTAAAATTGTCACAAGTACTGAAAAATCTTCTCCCAGATGCTGGTCTGTGGCCCTAGCACAGGAATTGCCAATGTGAGTTTTGTGATTCTTGGATTAATAAAGGAGGGGCATGCTGACATTTTAAAAAAGAGACCCAGAATAAAAGCTAGTATTAAATTTACAGAATTCAAAACATACATTTATATACTATTTTCTTTCCTGCTTTCCTTTCTCTGGAACAAGGAATATGACTAAAGGAAACTCCAAAAAGTTTGAAAAAGCACCACTGTGACATATTTGTCCAAATGTGATCCAGCCCAAGGCTGGTGAATTTTAGAAATTTGGACACCTAGCATTAAATTCTAGGACTCTGGGAATAGAATTGACACATTTTATGCTACAGTATCTGCCACCAAATTTGGAATGGAATTTTAACATTAAATATGAATGGAGAATCTCAAATTGCTAAATTATACTAATCTCAGTCAATAAAATAAATATACGTACATTGAATCATTAAATTATAAATCTTCATATTTATATACATTTCAAGCACCAGGAAGCTCTCCAGCTATAGCCAAGAATAAAAAATAATTGTTCTTTTGTTTTTCCTACCTTGGAGAATAAAAAACCCTGAGTAATTATTTTGTTTTAAAATATACAATCTAAAAATAGAGTATTTAAATACGTCTACATATTTAATGATAGATTCGCATGCATATTTTAAATATACATAGTACATACACACAGATACACATATATCAATATAATAAATACCAAAAGGTTCTCAGAAGAAATTTTATCTGTGAGCTGATTCAAAGCAAAAGTAACAGGCTAAAATTTCCAAACATGTAGACGGAGGCCATGGGAAGACCCTATGGCACTTTATACAAGCACTTCATACTCAGAAGCTTATTTTTAAGCCTAATAATAGAAACGTCATCACATATCATAGTGCAATAAAATAAAAGTGATTTCTTACTGAATACTGGGAAAGACGTATTTCCTTTTAACACTTGGAATTCTTGTTCTAGTCGTCTCCGTAAATCTATTTGTTCAAATAAAACCTTCTGAAGTTCTTCTAATAAAGAAAAACAGAAGAGTCATTTTACAAATCTTTACAAATAACTCTCCAGAGAACTGTTATATATGGCAATTTATTATTATAAGACAAAATATTTTACCAGTTTAAAAAGTGTTGCATAGACATAGGATAGATTTTGTGCAGAAATCCATGAATATAAATCAATGTAATATATTATTTTAAAGTATTATATTACAGTGTCATGTATTGATTGATATGTATGCATTAATCTCAATTATATCCACCCAATGGTCCATATATTATTCATATGTTGCTTGTCAAGCTTAAAATATGGTGTAGAACAAAAATATCCTCCTATTATCTCCATGGTCTTTTGAAGCTACGAGAAGTTCTACAGAATTAAAACTTTTCTTTACCTTTCCCCATATTTTCAACATCCTTTTTGAGTGAATGAGGTGAATTTGTCTCTTGCGTGTGTTCACCTTTAAAAAAAAGGAGAAAAAAATATTGGTTCTGTGTAGTCTGTTTTCTGAAAGATTTTCTTTTTAAAAAAATATTGTATTTATTTATTTGAGAGAGAGGGAGAGGAAGAGAGAACTCAAGCAGACTCAGCACGGAGCACCGGCCCAACACGGGGCTGGTTCTCACAACCCTGAGATCATGACCTGAGCTGAAACCAAGAGTCAGATGCTCAACTGACTGAGCCACTCAGGTGCCCCTCTTTTCATTTTCTTTTACTATCTGCGAAGGAGCTTGGTTAATAATGACTTGAAAGTGGAAGTTCTCAGAACCAAATGTTGTCCTCACTTTCTCATGTGCAAATCCCCTGACGCAGCACGGGAGCTACAAGAGGATGCCGTCCACCTAACCTGAAGGGGCAGCCCCCTCCCAGCCACCACCACTACCCACCCTCTCCAAGGCAGGTACTTGCTAGCTGGGTACAGAAGGAGGTTGAATTGTTAACACATCTGGAAGAATTCTGATCAGAGTTCCTCTCTTCCAGAAGCGAAGGAGCCTAGTGGCAAGTGGAAGACTCTCAAGGTTGTGGAAGCAGAAACCACCTGCCTTCTTGGGTCATCACAATTTGGGGCAGTTAGAAAGAAACAGGAGGCGGCTTTTGTCGTCCTCAGGAGAGAACGCATAAGCCTGGAGCGATTTCCTAATAATTGATAGTTGGTTGTTTTTTTTAATCAACCTAAAACAGAGGCGTGAAATAAGTCATGTTACTTTGTAGTATCTCATGCTTGCTGATTGTTTTGGAACTACTCAGTCTTCAACCAATAAAGACTAGATTGTGGGTAAAGGTCAGGTACCGTTCTTACCTATTTTGTTTATGTGCTAACTAGAATGATGGCAAGCTAAGAAAATGTATTTATGGACAGTCATAAGTTGAGTCTACATAATCTAGAAGACATAAATAAACCAAAGGAATCCAAGCATTTAGCTAGCCAGAATTTGTTTTTCTAATTTCAACCTGCTATCTGCAAACATCCACACAAGGATATAATTAAGCTTTCCATTTTCATGTACAATAGTCCAGACAAAGGTGCCTTCAGGTTTCACAATTCCCTCTTCGTTGACCCCCTGGAGTAGCTCCTTCCTCTGTTTCCATAGTCTTATCTGCTTACTCACGTTCCACATCCCCCAGTCTTTGTGCTACTTGAAGGCAGGGGTTCTGTGTTTCCTTCACTGCCAGTGCCTAGCAAAATACCAGACACTGAATAGGTATTCAAGAAAGTGTTTTCAGTTGTTACTGAAAGGAACCCCATGAGGTCATAAGTTCTACACTATGGCGGGTCAGAATGCATCATTTCAATTTTCTCCTCACTCTTCACGCATTTCCCTTCCTCAGCAAGAAACAGAATGTAATGGCCCCAGGCACTTGTAGGAATACCGGGCAATTTCGCCATCAAGGTAAACATTCCTGCAAAAAGGGAAACAGAATTTCTTCATGAAGCAGTGGCCTACGGTGTCAAGGACAGACAGGAATATTTTTAATGTGATATTATAAATGGTGATTCTGCATTCTATCCAATGACCGTGGGGAGTGAGTATTCGCAGGAATGAGTGGATGCATATACGTCTATAGGTAGATACATGTATGTGAATTTACATATATGCAAATATTCCTGCATACGTGCATAGTGATGAAAAGGTGCTTCCTCTTCCCATCATCAGGACAATCCTATCTTAGGCATCCCCGAGTTCCTTAACGACGGGCATTTTCTCTACTACCTAGATCATAAATGTACGACCTCATTCTCACTTTGGTCTTGGACATGACCTCTATCGGCTTTGAGCATTAAAACCTTGGCTTTCTTCTTCATATAGAATAATGAAAATATCTGTGAAGCATTTTATATATACACTTCAATCTAATTCCTATAAAATTCTACCATCTAAAAGGAGAGTAACATGAAGGTTGATAATAAAGTATAAATATATAAACCAAGAATAATGGTATTTTGAAATGAAAATAAATGCATATTATGCGCAGTTTTATCTCTGTTTACTCCAGTCTCAGTCAACCACTTAAATGCATAGCTGTTTCATACTCACATACAATACTGAGTCTGAACAAGAGAAGAAACAAGCATGCGTGTACCTCTGCATCCACCTACAGGGCAGAGTGAGACTTCACCATCCCAGCCACTTGAAACACGATTTAAATGAGATTGTTTGTTTCTGAATAGGCAACTCTGGAAGCTGTGTCCTTATCACATTACAGACCTTTTGATTCATGAGTGTGTTTTATAGACTGTTTATCTTACATTTTAGTTGGATAATTAAATTTAAAAATTGAAATATGATATGTAAACATGCATTTCTTTTCTACTTCACGGTTAGGAGGTTCACATAGGTGTGAAACCATTAAACAAATAGCTAGTTATGGAAACTACATTAACCACACACAAATCTACCGATGATATTAATAAGTTTTTCTCTTCATCGGCTTCGTGGAGCTTTTATTAATATTTTACAACAGTGTCTCTCTCAAATAGATATGCTGGCAATTTCCTGGTAAAACCTGCCAATGTGGAGCTTGGAAGATTTCAAATATCTCACTTATAAAGGTTTTTTTTTTTTTTTAATGGTTTAAATGTTAGGTAAATAAAGAGCACAGACACTTCAGTTGCCTTTTGTATATCTTTTACTGGACTGTTGCCTTTTGTATATTACTAATCTGTGAAACCAGATTGTTAATGGTGGTTAAAAATGACCTCTGGGAGCCTGGATATGTTTGTTCAGTATTACTGCTAATGTTTTCCATCTGGTTAAAAAAAAAAAAGCAGTCTAATACTAGATTAAATAAATGAGATTTAGTTGACAATGAGCTTCCAATTTTTATAAATATTCCATTAGGCTAAATGCATTTTACTTTTCCAAAATTAATGAATGGGTTTGGAGACATCCAAAAATTACAACCTTCTCACTCTATTTCCCCTTAAAAAAAAAAAGTAACAAAAAAGCAGGAGGAGATCTTCATTGTGTAGAGTGATAGGGGGAAAATTATAATATGGAAGGATTATTTTTCTTAGATGCCAGTCCTAAAATATATCATTAATTCAGACTGTAAAAGATAATAGTTGGGTGGCCTAGAGTTAGGGAGTAATGGATAATAAGGGCATAAAATGCATCTGGTGGACTGATGTGACCAGAAGCTGCCACTCCGGGACATGCCTGCAGCAGGACTCTACAAGTGCATGTTCATGGAGCCAGTTTGCTGTGACTCGCACCGCTGCCCATGAATCCAGGTGCTCAGGGCAGCATGGTGCCACAGCTGGGAAACTTCACCCCTGCAGCGCAAGCTGGAGAGCCTGGGGTCACATGCTTCCTGCTCCCAAGGTCTCTCCAGGATCCCCAGGCACCAGTGGTCCCACATTCCAGGTGAAAGTTCCACCCCACACTTGGTTCTGCCCTCACAGAGCCAGCAGAAACTGGAAGGGCAGGAGGGCTGGGCAGGAGAATATGCCACAGTAAAGCAGGCACGAGCAGTAAAAAGCAAATGAGGGGGAAAGGGGAATATCCAGTGGAAAACAAAACAAAACAAAACAAATCCAAACAGGTTCAAATAAAACCTTCTCCACCGATTCATTAGCACCACCTTTCAAGGTACAAGGGTAATTACTTTCTCTTAAGTATCATGACACACCTCTGCTTAAGAAACTCGCAGTGGCTTCCCATGGTCTACACTGCATAATTCACTCTAGATTACCCTGTGCCAATGCCTCTAGGTTCTCCTGTAACCTTGTTCCATTCAGCTACACCCAGCTGCCTTTCTCTCTCAGCAAGCACAAACCCTTTCCTCTGCTTGGGTCTTTAGTCTTCATATCTGCTGGCTCGGCCTTCTGTCTTCACCCTTCCCAAGGTTCCCCCCCACCCCCCCCGCCGCCCCAGCCCTGCCTGTCCACCCAAGGCCCCTACTCTTCCATCAAGTCTTTCTCAACATCTGCAAATGCTGCTGAGCCATTCCTTCCTGGGCTCAAGTTCCAAGTGTTTATTGTCTTTACTCTACCACCTGACATTGCAGGGTTTCAGCTCTGTAAGTCCAGTTTCCCCCAGCTAGATAATTTGTTTTTGGAGGGCAGAGAGACCTTACCCAGCAGGTCACCCCATCATCTCTACCTCAGGGAGGGGCACAAACACTGTTTGCTCTTAACTAAATCCAATCTGGTTTGCAAAAGAAATACCAAGCAATGCTGCTTTAAATCCTCCATTGTTACAAGGCTGTTTAAGCACTAACTCATTCCTACAAATGAAAAAGCACATTTTGATCCATTCAGATAGTTGAAGACATACTCTATATTTTTGGTTTACTGGGAAAGTTTGTGATGTTTCAATTTTTGTTTTTTTTTTTTAATTTTTATTTATTTATGATAGTCACACACAGATAGAGAGAGAGAGAGGCAGAGACACAGGCAGAGGGAGAAGCAGGCTCCATGCCGGGAGCCCGATGTGGGATTTGATCCCGGGTCTCCAGGATCGCGCCCTGGGCCAAAGGCAGGCGCCAAACCGCTGCGCCACCCAGGGATCCCTCAATTTTTGTTTCTGTCTGACATTTTGAAATTTGCTTTCAGAGCTAAAATCATAGCACTGACTTTTAACCAAGACACGAAAATATTAATGTATTAATGTATATGTCTGCTGTGGCCTCCAAGAGTAAAAATACCTTACATTTTCAGAGCTTATTTAGTTTTAAGAGCCAAATGAAGGTCAGATGACCTGTTAAGTTGGTGGTCATGGGACAGGACAAAAAGCTGATTAAATAGATAATTACTCTTCTCAGGCTAAAACTTGAATTTAAGAAACAAGAGCATTTAGATACTGTACCCCGCATGCATATAGGGTTTGTGAAGTATGCAGGGTACAATATGAAATGTACTCTTCATTTGGATGAAGAGTTAAAGTGTTGACATTCACCCATCCCTTCTATGGAAATATCCTCTCTCTCACTTCCTCCTCAGGTCTCTACTCCCTGGAGCCTGGAACCAGCATTCAGAGGCACTGCCCCAGGCAACAGCCCCAGGGCCTGAGCTGCTTATCACTATAAGGGCTTCTATGTTCCTTTGGGACTGTTGTTGACAACACTTGATGACAAACATTTGGAGAAAATGTTCCCATTGTGCAAAGAAAGGGTTTCATTTAATTGTACACTGAAGGATAAATTTAGTCAATGAAACTATTTTGGTTTGGGGTTGTGCCTCTACATAAGGCACGTGTGCCCTCTAACATTTAGATGAGGAGTGAAGATTTCAGTCAAACATCCAGATGTTTCCAGAGTTGGTGGGTGGGCTCTCCAGTGCTACCCTACTTGCTCCAGGGCCAGAGAGCAGATCCTGGAAGAGCAGTTGTGATTGTGGAGATTGTGGTTGTTCCTGGACTAAGGTTCTCAGCCTCCTAACTCTCTGCCTCTGCTTCCTAGCAGCATCTGCCCAGGACCTGGCCTTCCGTGGAACAGACTCCACTTATACATGTTTAACTCCCAAATAAACGCTGAATTCTAATAATTAATCTTAGTTTTATATTCTGGTTTTAATGTCAATTTCCAGGAATTTTTACTTTCTCTTTTCTTACAACCAATCTTCGAGATACAATGGGGATGGGGTCAAAGTTCATCTGCAGTAAGCATAACTAGTACACTTAACAATTACCAGAATGTAGCACAACATATGGTTTAGAGAAGTTTTTAAGAACACTTTGCATTAGGGCATTAAAAAATCAATGACACAGAAAGCAAGGTTAAATAGTTTTCTCCTTTATCAGTAGGACACAGACTTCTGCCAATTTCTTGGTGTTAAATTCTACATTAAATTCTTCCCCTGTGACGTTTGGCACTTCAGTGAGGTCACAGAACAGAAGAGAAAAGAAAATCAATACCCCTGGAGAGGGTATGCTACCGAATGAACTAACTAAATATTAACTCCATTAGCGGGGAAAAAAAGTAGTAAGAATAAAATTAATAGTAGGGAAATTATAACAAACAGAGTTACAGCGAACTTTATATTTCACGATCAAAATTTGTTGCAAGTTTGTATACACATTGCTTCTTGAATTAGTATATCTTGAGTTCATTTAAAATTCTCTGGAGTTTCAGAACTTGTGCTTTAAATAAATGCTATTTTTTTTCTGGAGAATTCTTTACTGTCCTTCTCTATCTCCTTAAATTCCATATACATTTTTTAAAAAAAACATTAGTAAGAGGGGGGGATTTTTTTTTTAATAAATAAAAAGAGACTGATATCTGAAATATGGAGATAATTTAATTTTGAATACATATATTGAAAAACCTCAAAATTCATTGTTCACAAAAATGTCTACAGTAATTCAGAGGTGGGAGATTTTTATCGAATTTTACAGGGCACAAAGCAATTAAGGTATTTATCCAAAGTCACCTAGTGAGAGAATTAAAACTCAGATCTACCAGTTGTACTTCCTAGAATTTTTCTTTTTCTTCTTTTCCTTTTAAAAAAAATCGTAAGCATGTTCTAGGATTGAATGGAATAATAAATCAGAGTGCCTCATTCGCTATATATTCATGAGAAGTGTAACTGCTTCTTACTATTCTCAGAAATCCGTCCATAGCATATTAAGTACACTAGAGAATCATACCAGTGAAATCAAATTGATTTTAAAACTTCTATACATATAACAAGATGCAGCCACGCTCAGAGTCCAATGGTGCCAGCGTTTCTACAATGAAATGTATTGAAATCGGGGATGACTCCACTTCCGTGATTTCCTTGACCTGCCATAGCTTTGAGCTGTCTCACCAGCTTACCCCACTGCATTCAATTTCAAATCACTTAACTTCACTAAAGTTATTCAAAATGGATATGCAAAACCTTACTCTGGGATTGCAAGCAAAATGCTGTCATTTATATTTTTCAGTAGGTAATATTTTGACCAAACTACCAACCCCCCTAAACTATATTACTTGGCTTTAAGCCATGGGTCTAATTTTAAAGAGACCCATGGATAGAAGTTCTACAGGCTTCTGAGGAATTTTGGCTGCTTAAAAACTTCATATTTCAGCCTTCTATTTATATAGAAATACACTACCTGCTGTGTGTAAGGCTAATGATTATTAGCAGGGAAGTTCTTAAAAATTCATTTGAAGATATTATCCTTTAGATTCCTGAAAAGTAATAGTTACTAATAAGGCTGAAAGGTTGAAGGGAGGGCAGCCCAGGTGGTTCAGTGGTTTAGCGCTGCCTTTGGCCCAGGGCATCATCCTGGAGACCTGGGATGGAGTCCCACGTCGGCTCCCTGCATGGAGTCTGCTTCTCCCTCTACCTGTGTCTCTGTCTCTCTCTCTCTGTGTGTCTCTCATGAATAAATAAATAAAATCTTAAAAAGAAAAAAAGGTTGAAGGGAGACTAAATTTAATTAAAGTGATGAACTAAAAAAAAAAAAAAACCAACACAAAACTGGACTTAGGTATTGTTGCTAAACTAAACTTATACTGGGAAACAATTGAAGCTAGAATCCATATTTTAAAGATATATCTATACCTTTACTTGTTTTGAGAAAGGACATAGAAATTCCTTGATAATGGCCACAGGAGTGAAAAATTCAAATCAAAATAAAAAATTGCACCCTTAGATAATTTGTAAAGACATTTCATTTTTCTATGTTATACTGAATATGTGCTGACATAAAATCCTGGTATTTTCCAATAATAATGATTGAATTAAACACTAGCTAAAGGAATACACAGTTCCATAAACCTTATCTGACCAATATTATAGGATTCATTTGGCATTACAGGTTATTTGGCATTCCCTTCTTTTAATTGGAAGCAACCAGAGGACATAGATTGGTATGGATTCTATCTCTGAATTCCCAGTGCCTAGCAAAGCATCTAGCACAGGATAGGCATTTGGAAGTACTTGCGGAGTAATTGAGTAGATTAATAAATTAATGTGATCATTTAGAGTGGAAGTTAACAGTTGTTGCATGGGAAGAAATATTGCCATTCATGAACAGAGTGTTCTGGATAAAACATTCTACTACTACCACTTCAAAGCAGCTAATCACAGGTCTTCATAATTTTATTGGGTCTTCTGGATTTTTGACGCTTTGCTAAATGAATAAATTCTTGGAGTCTGATCACAAGTAAATACATTTAATACCAAAACACTGGCTAAGTAGGTGCTCACTCTGGGATTTTTCTCAAAAAGGCATTTCAATACAAAGACCATGAGTTAATCTTCCCTGCAAAACAGGACAGCTGAAGGTACACCAAGGTTAGTCTCACACCAATCCAAACTCCTTAACATTTTTGGGGCTTAAAACTCATCTCCACATGCTCAGCAAAAGAACCAAAAGGATGACATTCTTCTGACCCAAGATTCCAAGATAAATTTAACAAAATGAGCATTCGTTCATTTCAGTAATATTTGTCATCTCTTCCATGTCCCACCTGTCTCCCATTCAACATAGTATAATATAATAAAACCTACTACCTACATACATTTCTGAATAATGTGAGAATAAAATTGTAATATGGAAAATCAATGTGGAGCAAGTTTCTCTGGGAATCTGTATCAAATTAATTATTGTGAGGAAGGGACCAGTAATATATCAATAGTATGACTTGGTATTATTACCAACATAACTATTGACTGTACTACCCTGAGCTCCAGGCACTGTGGAATTTTTATGTATACACTGATCCTGACTATACTTTTCCTTAGTTCCTTTTGGCATTTGTATTTCTGTATGAATATCAAACAACAGTGGATTCTGTGGTTTCTATCCATTCTGGAGTTCTGATGGCTTTTCAGGGTTTACTGAACTTACTAAGCATGGGGGAACCAAACCACTTCCAAGGACAAGAGGAACATGTTCTCAAATGGAACCAGCCTACCCGTCCAAATTGGAGGAAGATGGAGAAGTTCAGTTTTTAACAGATCTACAGGGACTATTAATATACATGAAGAGAACATAACTCTGTGAAGGAATCAGTATGTTTCAAAACTTTAGATTTCTTTTTTTTTTTTTTTTAATTTTTTATTTATTTATGATAGTCACAGAGAGAGAGAGAGAGAGAGGCAGAGACACAGGCAGAGGGAGAAGCAGGCTCCATGCACCGGGAGCCTGATGTGGGATTCGATCCCGGGTCTCCAGGATCGCGCCCTGGGCCAAAGGCAGGCGCCAAACCGCTGCGCCACCCAGGGATCCCAAAACTTTAGATTTCTGATGGGTATGCACATTTGTTAAAATGTGAACTTGAAAATTTTATAACAAATATGAATACTAGCTATTAAGTGTCTTGTAGGAATTAAAATTCCTAAGAAAAAATTATTTCAGTTTGTGGAATTTGGATTTTCTCATTAAATCTATGGAAATTCCTTTAAATTGTAGCAACTTAAATTTCAAACTATCTCATACTTTTGTTCAAATAATTGCTACCTCTTGAAAAGCTATACATATTTTACATCTTTTATAGAAGATTTACAAATTTTTATTTCCTTCAAAATTTGCACCCGAATAGAGTAACAGCTTAGCACAAGCAGACTTACGATGATTTATGATTTAGCTAAATGAAGTGTAAGGTCTGGTGTGGATTATTCTCTAAATGTGTTATTTTATATTAAATGCATGTACACTACAATTTGAGCTTTAATATCACCAACAGCCGACTCCGAAATAAAAACTTCTGAATCCAACCTTAAAATTAATGCAAGTAAATTACAGTGTACTAATTTTAACAAGCACCACTACATTAAAACCAGTCTTAAGATTAGTAAATCAAAAGTGGAGTCCATGTCCTGCCTCTGAATGGACTACATTACTAAAAAATACACAGTCGCGGCTATATGAAAGTTTTCTTATTTTATTGGACTTTGAGCTTCGTGGGGCCTCCTCACAAAACGAGGTCATACATAAAATAAAACAAAACCAAATAAAATCTCCCCCTCGCAGAGGAAGTGATTGATGGTGCCACCAGGATGTGACACAGCTTTTAAATTCTCTGAGCTTGGTGTATTTTGGTAGAGGGGTATGAGAATTACCTAAGCGCTCACTGCTTGTGCAGCACAGACCCAACACAGGCCTCCCTCCACTTCAGCTGTTGAAACAGCCCGAGTTAATTTGCATTCACCAGAGTACATAGAGACTCCCATCTGCGGTTTCCAGGCATGGGAGAAATTGGGCTACTTTTAAATCTATTTTTAGCTATATAGAGCCGCTAAATAGCATTTGATCTGGGGCTGAGGAATGTTGCTAAAATTGTTTTTTCATATTCATGAATGTGTTGTTTCCAGTGGCTATTAATTTCTACACATATCAAACAAACAAAAGCAATTGACTATCCAGAAATGTCTGGGAAATGGCTAGATATTACAGAATCAATCGAATAGAATTAGGAACCTTTTCTTGTGTGTATGTGCTAACCCATTAGAAATTCCTTGGTAGCAATCTTTTTCATTTCAGGCCTCAATTTTGTGAAATATCACACTAGGAAGGGAGGAGTTTCTGGCCAAATATCATTGCCTTTGTGACCCTACAGTGTACACTTCAGCTTGTCACAGAAAAGAAGCCACATTTAACAACAGTATCATATTAGACACTTAAGAGTAAATTTGTGAAAGGTAATTTTATGAAGTTTCAAAGAGTGCAAGGCTTTAGTGTACTGAAATGATAATAATAAAAAAACACTGAAAGCGTGCTAACAAACAGGTAAAGCCAGCATGTACAAAAAAGCAACGCTGTGTATTTCACGTGGATTTGATGTGGCCGCTAACCAAGGATACACCACAAAATGATTCTTACTAACTCCTTAGCACTGTCAACCAAACTGGGATGTTGATCAATATTTATAGAAAATATTCATGAAATAATTTGGAAATATCCGATGATCTAGAAAGCTCTCTTTCCACGATATAGAAAGCTAGGTTTTTCATGAAAATAGGTATTTGCCTTTTGCCATTTAAAATATTGAGGAGTTACTTTACGAGAAAATAAAAACAAAGGTTTGGAGACCTTTTTCATTGGACTTTGCTGTTATATAAGATTCCTTTAAGATCCCATTTTCTTTATTTCTGCGCCCCAAACCACTCTTTTCTCCCTCTCCCTCACTTCCTAGCTGGCTCTCTCTGTCTCATTTGACAGGCAAATTTGCAGACATTGCCGCAGGATAACAACCTCGTTTGACAGTCAATTAACCGTGAATACTCAAAGCCAAGGCAGTTTGCATTACATAAATGGAAAATTAGATTCCTTTTTCCCAAGAAACAAAACCCTCTCCTTAAGACACTGCAATAGACAACTTAGTATCAAAACTTCTAATCACGTCTTCCCCAAACCCCTTGGAGACATTTAGCAATCAGTAAAAGGTGGTTTCATTTAATTTGTATAATGTAATTTTTGTAAATGTATTATACATTTTGTGTAGAGATCATTATCATGGAGATAATATAAATGTTGGCATAGATGTCATAAAACACCTTTAATGTCTTTCTGACAGATATTAAAAGCAATAAGCTGTGATCCTTTTTAATGGAAGGTTTCTAAGAGAACATTTCAATTATTGTCATTTTATGCTTTTCCAGCCTGTTTCATTGTGTAACCTGATATATTTCTGAGTTTTCTTCTGAAATATGCCCAGCAATTAATAATCTTATTGCTATTAATGTCACTGCTTTCCCATTTGTGTTTTTCTTAGTTATATCTACTAGGAATTGTTCTTCTTCTTTTTTTTTAATCTTTACCCTTGTACTAAATATTCAGTCTTTTGATTATGAATTTCAGCCCCTCTCTCCGGCATCTGACTATTCATTCCTCCTATTTGTCCCCAGCATACCTGATCTTTCTCTCCAAAAATCTCCTCCAGAAGCATCAGAGTCTGTGATGAAAAAGCTATGCTCCTTGTTCTTGTCTAGAATCAAACAAAACACAAAATCTACAAGTGATCACACTGACAAGTGGCAAACAAAGACATCCAAGAATTTTAACCTGTATTTATGTATCTGTGTATGTTTCCAGTGCTGATGGCAAAGACTTAGGTTGAGAAGGGGGGCAACAGCACTGTTATTTGGAAAATCGCATTGCTTGGCAACTAAGAAAAAAACTAAGTGTTGCCCTTTAAAATACACTATACACACACACACACACACACACACACACACACACACACGAAAGGGCATGAAAATCCAATAGATGAAAATCCATGGAAGGGAGGCATGAAATCCAATAGATGAAAATCCATGGAAGGGAGGTGGGGGTGTGAGATGCTCCATGTAAGTGTCACACAAATGGTGAAATGCAGGAAAGAAAACTCGTGGCTTATTTTTCTTTTACCTGAAAAGTTGCTGTCGTCCTTTGTAGGTAAAATAACTTGGTTATTTTCCTTAGCTTTCTGATTCTGTGTGGAGAAGAATTAGATACACAAATCAATGCCTGGATCAAACCATATGCTAATGTCAACAGTCAGCAGGAAGAAGCATCAATAAAAGTGACTCCATGGAGCCTCAGGAGACATCATTTTTTGATGATTATCTTCTTTGAAGAGTCGTGGTACCTAAATACATGCGTACAACTACATGTACCTGCAACTGTCCTCTAAGAAGTAATATGTTAATTAAATACACACCTATGGTGGGCTCTGTAAATAAATGTGGCCCCTGATTTGTCAAATCTCCGTGACATTAGGACAGATTCACTTTACTCAGAAGCCCTTGAGTGTGTCCCTGTGCACACTCGAGTGAACACTGAATGCTGAGCCACTTAAACGTAACTGTGGTTTTTTGGGGGGGTCCCAGTAGCACTTGTGTGTCTGTGGAGGTTGGTTTGGGAGAAGCTGGTCCTGCTGGAGAGTCTATCTTTTGTTTTACTGGACATGGACACAGTATTTTACAGAGGTGTCCATTCTGGCTGGAGAGCTCTGGATTTCAAACCTCGATTAAAGCAGTTCAAAGGAAACTGAATTTAACTTTTGAAGTCAATGTATTTTCAATCTTTTTTGGGTCACGGCGGGGGGAGGTGCTTAACTATTGGGAAGAAAGGGAACAGGACTCTTCAGGCTGCTCCAGTTTTGTGGTCTCACTGCTTGGGGGGGAACAATTCTGCTCAGCTGGGGCGGGGGGCGGTGGGGGGGTGGTGGGGGGGAACAGAGGGGGTCGGTGGATCAGAGGAAGAACTCGGTCAGTTAAGGAGTCTTCCAACTTGTCTAAGCAGCCAACTTAAACGTAGGAGGGAATAGAGGCCCCGAAGCCTTTGAAAGGCTTTGTAAAAGAGAGACCAGAAACCACATTTTTATGGAGGACCACTGGCAGTAAAGAAGCCCTCCCAAACACACTGAATATTTCATTTCTGTGGGGAAATCTGGTGATTCATCTTTCCTGCGCATATGTAACTGATTCAGCCTAAAGGTGCATTTAAATAATAATAATTAGCTTGAAGGAGCCTAAAGGGGATATTTACATCTTTGTAGGAGGGCTGCTCCTCCAGTGATGGATGGTGGGCCGGGCTGCCCGTGCCCGGGCTGCCGCCGCCGCCGCCGCTTGCTTTCTGCGAGGCCAGGGGCGGGGGCGGGGGCGGGGGCGGGGGCGGGGGCGGGGGCAGGTCGGAGCCGCCGGGGTCCCCCAGCTTCCCGTCCTCCGGCAGCAGCCGGGACGAGTTCAGGGCGAGCGGGAAAGCGCCCGGCGCGGCCGGCGCGCGGTCCCGGCTGCTCCCCTTCTCTGACAGCCCCCGGCCCTGGAGGTACCGGCCGCCCCCGACTAAGGGGTCCCCGAGCAGGACCCCCGCCTCCTCGTCTTCCTCCTCCTCGTCGTCGGGGTCGCGACCTTCCTCCTCTTCTTCGCCCTCGGGGGGCTTGTGGCCCTCCACGTCCACCTCCTGCTCCTCCTCCTCGTCCTCGTCCTCGGAGCTGTCCTCGCTGGGGTAGCTGCAGCTGGTGCCCCCGGGGGACAGGAGGCCTCGGTGGTGCGGCTGCAGGGTCAGCGGGGGCGGCGGCGGCGGCGGCGGCGGCGGGCCCGGGTGGTGGCGCTCGGGGCCCGGCTCGTCGGGCTGCGGGGGCAGCAGCAGCAGCGGCGACGGCGGCTGCGGGTGGTGGTGGTGGTGGTGGTGCGGGTGGTGGTGGTGGTGGTGGTGGTGCGCGGGGGCCGCGTGCGGCGCCCCCGCCGACGCCCCGTGCAGCTTGGCCAGGCTCTCGGCGTCGTCCTTGCCGCCCACGGGCCGGAAGGCGCTCGAGTGGTGGTAGCTGCCCCCGCCCGCCTTGCGCCCCTCCAGGAGGTGCGGGTGGTGGGGCGCGGGCACTCGCGCTCCCGCCGAGCCCGCCGCGGTGGCGGTGGCCGCGGCCCCGGCCCCCGACGCGGCGCCGGGGTCCGCGGGCGGCGTGGAGCCGGCGCTGCAGTCCCCGCCGCTGCCGCCCGGGGGCGACTCGAAGAGAGCGTCGCGGGCGCCCGCGGCCCCGGCGGGAGGCGGGGGGCCGGAGCCCGGGCCGTTGGCCACCACGGGGGGCGGCTGGCCGGGCGGGGGCGGGGGCGGGGGCGCGGCGTCGGCGCCCGCAGGCGCGCCGCCGGGCTCGGCCAGGTCCAGGAAGGCCTGGCGCAGCAAGGCCGGGCTTTCTCCCAGCGCGCAGCCGAGCGCCGAGGGCGGCTGGGGCGGCGGCTGCAGGTACGTGGGCACCGGCAGCCCGCCTGGGGTCCGCGGAGGCCAGAACATGCAGAACGGCGGGTAGAAAGCGTCCTTGCGGCCCGCGGGCCAGAAGAGGCCGGACAGGCCGGCCTTGGGCGCCGCGCCCGCCGCGCCCGCGCCCCCCAGGGCCTCGGCCGCCGCGCCCGCGTCCTCCTTCTTGTGGCACAGGCCGAAGGCGGCGGCTGCGGCGGGGAAGGTGTAGGGGTGCGGGAAGAGCCCCCCGCAGCCCGGGAACTTCTGCAGCACTCCCCCGAAGGAGCCCTTGCTGGGCACCGGGATGACCGGGTAGCTGCGCGGGCCTTTGGCTCCGGCCGCCGCGCCCGCGCCCGCGCCCGCGCCCCCGCCGCCCGCGCAGCCGCCCCCGCCGCCGCCCGCGCCCGCGCCCGCGCCCGCCCCGGAGCCGCCCGAGGCCGCGGCCACCGACAGGCTGGCGGCGGCGGCCGAGAGGCTGGCGGCCGCCACCACGGCCGCCTCCTGCAGCGAGTCGTCGTCGTCGTCGAAGCGCGGCCGCTTGTGGTGCGCGTGGGGCGCGCCTGCCAGCTCGGCCAGGGGGGGCGGCGGCGGGGGCGGCGGGGGCGCCCCGAGCAGGTGCGGGCCCAGCAGGCCCCCGCCTCCCGCCACCGCCGCCGCCGCCGCCACCGCGGCCGCCTTGACGGAGCTGAGCGGGTGGCAGGCGGGATGCGCGCCGGGCTGGGGCAGCGCGCGCTTGCGGCTGCCGCCGTTGAACATGGCCTTGACGTCCTCCCAGGCGAAGACGAGCTCGTCCTGGGGACTCTTGTCCGTGAGCTTGAGATGACGGCGCCACGAGTTGAAGTTGGCTGCGTCCGGCTGCGTGTACTTGGCGTCGGGCGTCCGGTGCGAGTGGAAGATGAACTTGTTGGGCGAGAAGTACATGTTGCAGTAGCTGCATTTGATGCACTTGGCGCGGGAGCTGTTGTAGCGCGCGGGGATGAAGCTGCCGCGGCAGCCCCACGCGCACTCGTGGGACACGTCGAAGGCGAAGTTGTCGGGCAGCTTGGGCGGCCTGTTTTCGCCGAGGAACGACTTGCACAGGCGCTCGGCCTCCCGCTTGGTGATCATGCCGCAGCGGCGCGAGGAGATGGGCATGGCCCCCGCGCGCCGCAGGATCTCCAGCTGCACCGGCGTGCACTGCACGCACGTGATGCCCAGCGCCACGCGCCGGTTGTGGATCTCGTTGTAGCTGAAGTTCTTGAGGAGCGTGTTGGAGATCTGCGCCAGGCACAGGCGCTCCTGGCCGTCGATCACCAGCGACACGATGGGGATGCCGTACAGGATCACCTGGCCCACCTGGTTGGGTTTCAGGTTGGCGTGGCCCGGCCGCGGCTGGCTCAGCGCGTCGGGCTGGAAGGCGCTCGAGGGCGATGCCAGCAGGATGTCGTTGGGCCCCGGCAGCGGGCTGGAAGCCATTTCCTGCGCCGCGGAAGCGCGGGCCGAGCCCTCCGGGTCTGTCTTGGAGACTGCAATGGAAAGGAGAAAGCGTTGACTAGAGCCCTTTCAGCCCAAAACAGAGGGGGTGGTTTGAGTCGCTTAGGGAAGAATCAGAATAACTCCCTTGCTCTGGTTGAGACAAGATTAGCACTGGGCCAAGGGACCAGGTTTCAGACACAGGGAGGTGGGCCTCCCTTAGTTGTCTTCAAGGCTGCCCTTTGGAAACGAAGAGATTGGGAAGCACTTTTCTTCTATTCTAGACACATCCAAACAAAGTTAACTGTGTGTCTTTAAAAAAAAACAACAACAGTCAATTCCTAAGAAACTCAAAACCTTATCCCCGATGTATAGAAGCTGATAGAATAAAATGGCATGCCTGCTAGAAATGAGGAAGTAATGATGACAGTTGTGACTATAACAAGTATCAAAATTATGGGGACATGGCGTTTGGCCATTGAAACCCAAATTTAAAAAGAGAGACTATTTACATTTGCTTGAAAATAGATTGATTTTTTTTTTAAATAAACCCAAACCTTAAAAAAAAAGTTTTTGTGGTATTTGTGGTTTTTCCTTGGTGGGAGGGGGGGGGGGGAAATGCACTACCGGTTGAGACACAACTTATTAAAGCAAAACAAAATCCCTCCTCTCCCGTCTTTGCCGTTTAGATATTTTGATACCGTAATTAGAACTTTTTTGAAAGATGGGAAAATGTACAAAGCCATATGCGTGACTGCACCAGTATAGGTGGTCGTACTTCCAGTCTTTCAAAAGCCACTTGCTGAACTCAGTGGTTCTGGTTCCAGAGAAGCAGTTTAAAAGGATGAAGTTGTGGACGTGTAGCCATTTAAAAACTGTGTTCAGTCATTTCCATGACAATGAGCAAATAAGTACTGGCAAGTTTGCGAAGCCCAGAAACAGGGCAAAGAAAGTAACAATTCGTGGAGATCATTAGTGGCGGGCTTTAAAAGGCCAGTTTAGTTGGGAGATGAACCACTCTCTGTGACACTTCTTTTTCTGATCTGTGTGGACATCCCTGTATCTTTAAGGGGGGAGAGATGACCCACGCTTTGGATAATCCGTGGGCTAGGTCATCTGTGGGAGTGTTGAAAGCAGAAGCCCAGGATTGGGCCTGCTGTAAAATTCCTATCATCTTTGGTCCTGGAGATACCATAACGGGAAAATATCGAGTAATTTGAAAACACACAAGAAGTAAGCGAAAGAAATCTTTGTGATAAATGCTGCTAAGGCAAAAGCAACAAAGTTGTCCATTCCCTAGGAAGACAGACCATGGCCTTTCCACAGCTACATGTCATGTGGGGCGCGGCTGCCACTGCTACCCTTTGCCCTGGAAAATCACCGATGGCCAGTAGCATCGCCACTGTTGGCCAAGTACGCTGGAGTTTGCCATTAGAGTGATTTCAGAGGATACACTATCCTACTCTTTCACCCAAACTGTCCTACCCTCGCCCTCTCTGGGCCCCTGCAACATCTATCCCGATGCCTTTGCCCTGATGCCCCCTGGATCCTCAGCTCTCATTACCCTCCGCGGCCTCCATGAAGGTTGAACAAACCTTGACACAATCAAACGAGGCGAGAGCCTGGCTTGTCGCTTCGGATGGGTCGGCGACAATATTTCCAGGGGACAGGGCGTTAAACGGCAGTTCAAGGCACGGCGATACCTGGGCCTAACGTAACCGGCCCTAGCTTTGCCAAATGGTCCTTCAAAGCTCATTTCCCTCCCAAACAGGATTCATAAGATCGTAACACGACCCTGGGATCACGGGAACTCTCGCTCCGGAGCAACGGCGCAACGGCGCTCTAGGGCTCGGCCCTGGCGGGTACCCGCAGCCTTAGCAGCGGTAGATTGGGCAGGATGTCTCCTCCTGGATGTCCTCCACGTTCACCCCAAACCCTCCCAGAAGCTCCTATCAGAGCAGAGACACCAATAAGAGGGTTGAGGCTTTTTTTTTTTTTTTTTTTTTAAGCGAGTGAGGGAGAAGAGACAAAAGTTAGTTGACCCGAGAAGGGACGCTGGCGAACTTCCCTATATCCGACTCAGGAGCCAGCGCCCCCCAACTTAACTCCCCTGGCTTCCCACCCAGTGGCCACCGCAGCCCGCCGCTGCCCCTCCGCCTCACCCCGACCACCCCGCGGCGGGACTCTGTGCCGAGGCAGGGCCGGCGGGGCAGCAGTACCTGGTAACCCCGAGGCGTCTTTACGCGCGCGGCTGCCGGCCCATCTTCCGAGGGCGCTCGGAGGCGAAGCATCCAAGCGGGTCCTCGAATCCAGCGGGCGGGACTCCGGAGGGCTCCGCGTGAAGATCCGGGCGCTCGTCGGCGCTAAGGGCGCTTGAACCCGGGGCCGGAGGAGAAGGACAGCCCGAATTGTGGCGGGGCGGCCCCTCGACCGCAGAAAGTGTGGGCGCGCGGAAACCCGCGGCAGGCGAGCCCCAGGTGGAGCGCAGTCTGACAGCGCCTTTCTCTGTCTCTGAACTCCTGTCGGACCGAGGGGACGCCACCCAGCGGGCAAGGTGACGTCACCGTCTCCCTGACACTCCACATTAAAGGGCTGGCGTGTTACAGGGAGGGAGGGGGGAGGGAAAGGGAGAGCGAGCAACCTCGAGATCCTTTCTCAGCAGGCAAGAAAGCTAACACCTAACCAGCCCGCAACTGACAACACCTCTCCACCCCAGAGCGAAAAAACGCAGCGATAGTGCCGGAGCCCCAGCTCTGATTTGGGAGCGGGAGTCCAATAGTCTGCGTGCATCCTGGGGACCTGGATCCTGGAGGCCCGGGATTGTAGAAGGGCGTCTCTAAATGGACTGTATCCCTGCCCGTTGTTGTCTCCTCCCCTTATTTCTCTGAGCCACCCTCCTTCGTGAATGATCCCTCTGGTACACGGTGCAAACCAGTGGCCTCACTGTGCCTCCGAAGATGGAGAAACCACAGTCAGCTGGAGAATAGATTAACTTCATCGCCTCGTTTGAAACGCTGTGAAATGAGAAAAAAGGGAGAAGTTTCTGCGTGGGGTTCCCAGTCTAAAAACTTGGAAGGAAGCTTGAAGAGTGTCCTTGCTTTCGAATGCATACGTTTGCTTTTTAGGTCAAGATACAGAAAGTCATTGTAGCATTCTCTATTTTACCATATGTATGGTTAAGTAAGGACGCCAATGACTGCATGTGTGCACTCATCTCTCAACTTCATTCAGAACAGTTTTCTAACCCATTTTATAAGACCCATGCAGGCCACCTCAGCACAAGGAAAAAGTGAGTTAGGAAAGCAGGGAGGCCCCCAAACCCGAGTCAGCCTTCAAATAAGATAAAGGCAATGGGATGAGAACGAACCATTCCCCACAGCTTCTCCAAGGTGAGGCATAACCTAAGATATCGTGAAGTGTCAGTATATTGCCTCCTAATTGATCAGCTGTCAGGAGTCAAAATGACTACCCCTCGTTTACCAGAAAGGGAAAAGGCTATCTATTTGGAAGACATTCTAAGAAGGATACCGACAGGGGCTGGGATTGGGGGACCCTTTAAGTTTTTCCTTTAGTGTCACGGCTGAGTTTTCTATTGCTGCCTGGTAAACACAGGCTCAGAATAGGACAGTCACATTGTGGAAGTGACCAGGCAACCTCCACTACCTGGGAAGCCCAACCAGACTCCATCATAGAGCATTAACAATGAACCACCACTAACTACAAAAGGCAAAGTGTGCGATTTTAACACTTCATTGAAAGTCAAGAAAACCAAAGGAGAGTGGATCGAACCAAAAAGTGAGGGGTATAGGATTTGTGGCTGTCTTGAATCAAAATGCCAAAAACACAATTTCAGAGCCATGAGAATTGTTTTTCTTTTGGGGGACGTAAGTTTCAAACGTCAGTGAAATAACTTTTCCCCCCATTTCCTAGTTTCTAAAGGCATCTGCTGCACAAATTAGGCTCTGTCCAAAGGGGCTGGAGTTACTGGAGTGCTCCTTCCCCGTTGCTTTCAAAGCCTCCCATCCTAAAACAAAACAAAACAAAACAAAACAAAACAAAACAAAACAAAAACTCAGGTTTTGAGCCACCCAGCCCTTTAGCCAAAAGAGCGTCATTGTCATCCACAAATCTCTTTCCTCCTAAGGCCAAAGGTTTTGTGCTGTTATGAAGATTCCAGAGCCAGGCCTGTTTTTTCCTACCTTTCCTGCCCCTACCCAGGGGGGGGTGGGTAGGGGCTCCCACAAAGCAAAGTCTCCGCTTTCTTACTTTTCTAGAGCCCAGACTGCTAGAAAGAAAGCATGAGCTGCTTGGAAAGGACCTGACAGTGGGGTGGATTTTAAGACTTGAAAACAGGGAATAAAGTCGGAAAGTCGTATCAACTCATTAATGTACCACAGGGAAATGCCTGGAGGAGGAAGCACCATGGGGTCTTCCCTTTTTTATGGAACTGTTCCTATCTTTACCCACCGCACCCCCCACCCCCCACCCCCTCTCAAACTCCTTTTCCTCTTACAGATCCTTATTTTGAAACACGTCTTCAAAAATATCTTTCCTTGAAAAGAGAAACAGGATCAATCTGTATCTTCCATCCCATCCCAGATTAACCTGAAAAGTGAATCCACACTCAGTGGTACCTGTAGCCACCTTCTTCCCTGATTTTTAAACACAAACATTTATACATTACGTTGGGGTCTTAATGCCATACAAACCTGTGATTTTATTTTAATGCAATAACCCTTCATTGGAAAGAGAAACGTGTGATGTTAGGTTAAGTACCTTCACAAAAAATTCTAAGATAGCGCAAAATCTTATTTCCCCAGTGTGTCTTGGGCGCCTGTTTGGGCTGTCAGGCCAATTATATTTTTGGAAGGTGAAGGTAGAGAACAATTGTTCAATGCCAGACTCCATGTTCCAGAGAATCCACAGCTGGACTGCAAAATTGCATCCTGTTTATATGTTTTGAGTCTGTGAGTAACTTTTTGCCACCCACTCTCTCTGACTCTTTGCATTCTCCTCAGTTTGAATCACTCTCCTGGTGGTCCTCCACTGCCCTTCTATTTTCCTCTCTCGGACCAGGGGTGCCTGATTCTTGTCAGTCCTTGCTCTCGCCCCTGAGACCCTGGCAGGCTCAGGGAGGAGCCGGCAGTGGTGGGAGGCGGCATGTCGGGGCCGAGTTAATCAATGCTTTCCTATTCGAGCTGACATGCATTTTACACGTCGGGACTCTCCTCAGCCGGCTAATTGATTCAAATTGTTTTATTGGTTAAACTGGTGTCACCCGTTTGCATGATGTATCACCGCACGGAGGAGAGCATTTCCACTCTCATCTCCGTTCCGGGCGGCTGCGGTTCACCCAGGCCAGGGACAGGTAAAGGAGCCCAGACACCGGACCCAAAGGAAAACCGCAAACCGAGCCGGGCCCCCCTCGGAACTGGAGGGGCGACGCCTGGATGCAGACTCACGGGGCCAGCGAGGCAGCCTGGATGGAGGTTTCCAGCTACAGCTTCTAAGAACTGGTCAGAGCGAACCCAGACCTGTCCGGGAGTCCTCCACTTTGGACGCGGGCTGGTCCCCACCGGCGGTGGTGGACCTTGTGGGTTCGAGCCCAAGACCAAAGCAGGGGCAGGAGCTGTTCGAGGTGCTGACGCGAACGCGCCGCTCAGAGGCGTAGCAGATCCTACTGCATGCAAGGCCCTCCCCGGAGAAGGCTCCCATCCTGTAACCAACAGGGCCCTAGATTAGGCTCCCGGCTCCACACTGGCTGTGTAGACTTAAAAGGCAAGCAGAGTGGGGGCACAGAAACATCCTCCGGACTCTGCCACACTTGCCCCATCTCCGTGGGCTGTTTCTACATCGACCCACAAGGAAGATAAAGGCCTTCATATAAAGTCATCACAGCGACAAATACCACATATTTTCTCTTCCTCCAGTCCCAGGTTTGGTAATGGAGAACCCATGACAGCCACAGATAAAAGAAATATCTCCTATCCCTCTCATTCATTCCCTCTTACCCCATTCTCAGCTCTTAGGCAGAAATATTACCGGTTCAGTGTCCCTGAGATTTAATATTCCTGCATCGGGTAGGGTGAGAATGTTCCAAGTCTGCAAAAGGAGTCTCGCATGGCCCAGAAGGGAACTGGAAGGTTGGCAGAACTGGAAGGGATACAAGAATTCGGGTATATCAGAAAGTACAGGAGATTCAGTCAGATGAGATGGTATGATTATCTCCACAATCACTTAGTAGCTGTGGAGTTTTGCTTTTATGTCTAACCTCCCTAAGCCCCAATTTCTTCATCTGCAAAATGAGGAGATTGATATGTAACTCACAGGGGGTGTTTGAGAATTAAATAAGGTAATACATGTAAAGTATTTGGCACACAGTAGTCATTTAATATGTGGTAGCACCTTCCTCAGAGGATGGGGACAAGAGCTAGGCCTGTACTGTTACAAGATAACATTAGAAATGTTCAACAGTCCCAGAATAAAAGACATCAAAGGCATTTTAGCTTAGGGGTGAGTAGAGAGGGAACCAAGTTCTCTGGAGGAACCTTAGTCCCTTTCATTAGAACTTTATCCTGCCTTTAATTGGTCTAGTGTTTATTTTGTATACAGGTAGTCAGAACACCAGCTAGTGTTTCCTTAACCCATTTTAAATGTGTTGATAATAAAAATTAGCAATGAAAATGACCATAATGATAATAACTGCCGACAGCCCCCAGTTCTCACTTTCTATCCAAAGGACCTTTCTGCAGCCTGGCAAGCTCAGCTCAGGCTCCTTGGTTTTTCCTCCATTGCCATAGCTGGAGTACATGAAGCAAACCCAGGACCAGGAGCAAACTAAAGACTCATCCATGATGGAAGATATGGAAGAAATGAGAAAAGCCTCTGAGCATTCTGAGGCTGGCTCTTGTTCTTTGAGGCTTCTCCAAAATGTTGTCTATAAACAAGGGCCTTTTCCCCAGGGCAGGGAAGCCTGAGAGAAGTGCAATGGGAGCACAAGCATAAAAATCTAAACCGTGATTGGGGAAAGGAAGGGAAAATGAATACATTTGCACCTGTATCCTTGCCCCAGTGATCCCCTGAGATCCTCATGAGCCAATGACTATGGAAATCAGGGAGACTCCTTATCCTTCATGCAAACAACTGTATGAAATAGACTGTGGGAGAAGGAACCAAGACTTAAGTCCCCTTAATCAAAGGAAATCATTCTCACAAGAAAATCTGCCCTTGGGTAAGTGGCAGAGAAACCTCCTACCCTACCAGTTCACAGAGTCCAGGGACTAATGGAAGCCTTTGCTATTGAACTATCTTTTTTATAACAAAGAATTCACATTTCTTCACGGATCCTCACAAACTTGTAAACACAGCAAGGTGCACACAAGTGCACATAGTTTACAGGAAGTAATAAAATCCAGAATGGAACATGTCCTTGCCACACTTGATGGTTATTTAGCAAATATTGCTTGACCAAGATAAAATTCAAAGGCACACAAAATACCTGAGGATACACATATGCCCATGGATACATGCTCCTTGAACACACCTGTGAATGTGCATGGATGAGGAACTCTGGCACAAGGAATAGCCCACTAGGCTCTCTCCCTTCCCTCTCCTCTTTCGCTTTCTGTGCATGCATACACATATGTACCCGCCCCTTCCACTTCCCTCCTCCTCATATTGGGAAGGAGGGGGTCCTTTGAAATGGAGGTGGTCCCAGCTGGAAAACCCCAGAGCTCATTTAGATCACATCACTTCAGGCTTTTGTCTCTGCTCCTGAATAACCTAGGTCGCTACAACAAAAGGATAGGCATCTACATGGAGTTTTCATTGGCAAAGATGCGTCTCAAAGATGCTGCTATAATAATGAATAATGAGGCAAGATGCTTGCCTTTTTTGATTGCCACTCCTAAAGAAGGGAGAAAAAAGGGAGAAAAGGAGAGGGAGAAAGTGGAGCAAGAAATAGAGGTCTGTGGGAGAGAAAACCAAGGCAAGTATTTGGGTGGATTTATGCAAAAGATTCTTTAATTGTAGGAAGATTCCAACTAACACCAAGAATAAGAAATGTGATTTGGGACTTTTTTTTTTTTTCTTTTAAATACCTGGCTCTTTTGTTTCAAGGAATCAATTTAAGAAGCAACTGAAGCTGAAGAAGCATAAAGGGTGTGGAGCAGGACCTTTTAAAGCTTGGGAGGGGAGGCAGATGAGTGGGAGTTGGGGGAGGGGGTATGTATTGTCTGTTGACATGTCACAAGAGAGAAAATGACATAGATATACATTTAACATCTTCCCAACTGACACTGGTGGAAGGAACATTGGATTTTATTTCCTGGGGAAATGAAGGCATTTCCCCTCCTTTCCTGTTCTCTTTCCTCCCATCCTTCCCTGTTAGAAAATTCGCTACTTTGCCATTGAGCTTGATCCCATTAGCTAATACACTATTAAACTATCATGTGCTCTCTGACTACCCAGTGATCATCATGCTTTCAGCGTTCCTCCTGCCTGCAGTCGTTAACTCAGTGGTAGCAAGAGGTGAAATTAGATATTAGCAAAATAAATCCCAGGAAAGAGGGGGGTAGAAATCTGAGTCATTGATTTTTTTTCCCCAAAAACATAGCAACCAGTGAACATTCCGAGGCATTTTCTATTTTTGTGTATTTAAAAGTAATTTCTTTTAAACAAAAAAAGGCTTTTATCCTTGGGGTTAGGGGCTCAAAGTGAAAACAGCTAACCAGACCAAAGGCAATACCAATCCCAAACTTTTTCAAGATGCATTATGATATCATCGACAAACTCTTAATGTTGGCAAATAATTAAATTTTCTATCTTTTAGAACTGTGTAACCTTGGGTGTCTTAGAAACAAATTGTACAAACAAACCACGGAGATGAGCACTGAGGGTTTCAGAGGAGATATAATGAACCAACTTTAATTACTAACTTGAAATTAAAAATGTAATATACAGATTTAAATTTATTTTCACCTAAATTGTGTATAAAATTATATGGCTTTTGCAGGCTAAGAAATGCTTTGTAACCAGCCATGCTACTAAAAAGTCTGAAGTAGTTTCCAAAACTGAGTTCCCAGACTCACACAGTAATAATGATACATTTATCATTACTGATGACCACCTACTGGGTAATTATTGCTTTGTTACTACTATTACAATCAAGAGATTTCTTTATTTACTGTTAACATTCACTTAAAACTGAATGTTAATGACTGTTTTGAATTCACCAAAGAGAGTTTTCTGTTATATTTCAGAAGTACTTATGTTCTGGTTCAGAAATGGAAAACCATATTATAACAGAGTGGAAGGCTGGATGAACACTTGGCTCTCACCCTCTCTTGAGAATGAAAACGGCATTCTGAGGAATTCTGGAGCAAAATTTTCCAGCTCAGAGTTGCAAAAGGTTAACATAATGCAACCACTTGACTTGTGCTAATTATGTAAGTATTTTATTACAGGAGATTCATTCATTATTGATTCTTGTTTGCAGTAACTTCCTGCTTGGGGGAGTTATATTTTATATGAGAAGTAAACAACCCATGGCTCCAGGGCTACCCGCCCCCCAACCCCCTAGATCTGACTTCTTCTCACCCCTTTGTCTAGTTTCACAATTCTTCTGGGTTGTTCTATCTCTGTTGAGGCAGGGAGACAATTCCCTAAAACCTTCCTATTCTCTCTTCATTTCCCTTCCCCATCCAGAACTTCTCAGTTGTTAAAAAGGTAAGAGCTCAGGGTTTGGAGAGTGTTGGGTTGGGGATGAAGTGGTCAAGAAAATAAAACTGGTTTCAGTGTTTCCTTTTGTATAACATAAAGAGAAGAAAGAATTTTCATTAAAAAAATCTAGGCTCCTTGAGGCTTGGCCACCAACTTTCCTCTTTGGAAGCTACCCTCAGCTCCCAACCCAGAAAAGCAAGGATGACCTTTGGCATATCCAGAGGTCAGGAGCGGATCATGAAGGAAGGAGGCGTGGTGGAAGCTGTTAACCAATGGAAAGTCTCAAAAAAGAGGCTCCTGCTAGCCCCGAAATCAAAACCTAATCTCACAGCCAGTGGTGGCTGGTACAGTCTCCAATATCTTCTTCCCAGGGCCTATGCCAAATTGTACTAGGAAAAGACATGGCTTTGCTTGTGGGATGGCCTCAAGGAGCCCTTATGAAGGACTGTGCTGGCTGCTAGGCTGAGGGACCTTCAGTACTTTCACTCTAAAAACATGCACTGGCCATTTGAGGCTGACTGCTGAGAGGCCAATGTCTCCTAGAGGGGTTCAAAAGGCCCTGGCACAGGCCTCCAACCTAGGGGCAAGGGTTTCCTTTTGGACTCTCTTCCACGTTCTGGGACCCCTGCCTAAGCATCTCAGTTCAGATAGGATGGACACAACGTACCAGCAGTCAGTATGCTCGTCTCATAGAAGAAGTGAGGAATTGGACATGATGGAAGGGCAGTAGAAGAGCATAGAGCTGCGTATGTGTGTGTATGTGTGTGTGTGTGTGTGTAAATACCCCGTTCTTCCAGGTTCTGGCATGGGCAGATGGAAGAGAAAAGCTTGAACCTGGAGTCCCAAAACTCTGGATCAGCTGGAAAAGAATGACATGGTATGGTCTGGGATTGAGGGTGGTGGTTTGGGAAGGTGCCTGCAAATTATTTGGGATTTACCAGGACCTGCCACAGGCCTGGACAGAATTGACATAGCTCAAAGTCCAGGTTCATCCCTGGGTCTCTACTATCTAACCTAGAATTTTTGCACTTTGGGCGTGGGCGGCTGGGGGTGGGGGAGCGGCGGGGATTCGGGATGACAGATGACCAGAGGGTGAGTAGAGAGGTTCAGCGGGCTCTGGGAAGGTGAGTCCTGGGTGGAAGAGAGGGGATGGCTAAGGTACTGAGACCGGGTCCTGAATGGGTGCTCCGGGCTTGCTCTGCACAACCCCTCCCTCCCCTGGGCGCCTCCCCTCCCCGCTTCTACCCCAGGTCTGGATGGAACCGTTCTGCGTGATCTACGGAGGAATGCCGTTCCCAGCAAGGCCTCCTTAATGGTCCTTTAACAAACTCTTCGATCTCTCTTTGGCCGCCCTGGCTCTCTCTCGCCTGCCTCCTCCCTCTTCCCTTCTCCGCTGCCTCACATCAGTTATTTATGACGAGCGTTAATTATTCATGAAAAGAGAAAACTCTAAGCTTTAGGAACTTTTCTAGGAGCGTGTGGGGGTTTTCTCCTTTCCCCCTCTCTATTGGGTCGGACCCTGCCGTGAAGTGGTGAAAGGGAAGCCCAATGGTTGGACCGAGGACAGGGCGGAAGGGGGGAGAGTTGGGGTGGGGGTGGGGTGGGGGGAACCTGCCTCCGGGCCAGCTCCCATCCCTGCCTGCCAAGTTTAAACTCCTGGAACCCGGAAGTTACCGGGCGCGCTCGCGGGAGCCGCTGTCCAGGCTTGGAGGTGCTGAAGCCGCGCAGCGGGCGCGGGGCTGGGGGCTGCGGGCTGCAGGGGTGCGGGCGCGAAGATGCAGCTCCGGTCCCAGGCGGGGTAACCTCTTTCCACAGTTCTCAAAAAAAAAAATCTCATTTGCTTCTTACTCTATCTCTTTCTATACCTCCCCCCCCCCGACACAAGTGACACTAGAACGCTGTAACCAAAGATTAATTGCCTTAATCAAATCGACCCACCCTCTGCAATTAATCTTTTAGCAACAAATTAGAGACAATTTACCTGAACCTCCCGGGTCAGGCAGAGAGAGGAGGTGGGATGGCTGAGGGATGGGCAGGGTGGGAGAATTTGAGAAAAAACCCACCAACGATGCCGGGTGAGGACGTGGGAATGGGTGTGCGTGTAGGGCGGGAGGGGAAGGGTGGAGGTAGGGGTCAGCTGGGGGGCTGTACGGGGCCGGAAGTTCCTGGAGTGCCTTTCCACCCAGTTTTCTCCAAAGAAGGGGAGGCCGAGGGCGGAGGCCGAGGCCACTTACCTGACTGCGCCGCCCTCGCGGCCTCCGGACCCCGCGCTCGGGCCTCCCGGCCGGCCTCTCGCTCCGCGGCTCCACCGCGCTCTCTGCCTCCCGCGGCGCCTACCGCCTCCCCGGAGCGGGATCCGCCTCCGCTGCCCTCGGCCCGCCGGCCTCAGCGCACTCCGGCTTGCGGTCGGGTCTTCCGCCGCGACTCTGTCCCGTCCCTCCTCCCCCCCTTCTCGGAGGTCCCCCGCAAGCCACCCAGCTCTTTCCACTCCTCGCCCGGGCAAGTTCGTAAGTTTGGGGTGAGGGTCGCTCTCCTCGCGCCCGGCTTCTCGGCTTAGCTCGCTTAGATCCGCACCCCCCACTCCCCAGCTCAGACCTAGATCTCCGACGCCGCCTGTTGGTCAGGCAGGGCAGCGCAAGGCGAGGAGCGCAGAGCCAGCCCCAGCCCCCCACCCCCACCTTTCCACGCCCCGTGGTCCAAACAGCAGAGAAAGGAGGCAAGGGTTGGAGGCCTGATAATTGGAGTGGGGCCAGGGGCAAGAAGGAGCAATTTGCCTTGGGGACGTGCAGCCCGGGCTGGCAGCTTGGGCTCCCTGCCAGGAGAAGGGTTATCCCGGGGCGCGCAGGTGCGCCTCTCCCACGCGGCCCTTGGGCAGTCACTACTAGCAGGCACCCCTCCCCCAGTGCCCCCGGGGAACAACCACTCGAGGTGAGGTCTGGCCGGGAGGGCGGAGCCCATAAGGAGCACGAGTTAAAGGTACCCACTGTGTGTCTCCAGAACCAGAAGATGTGAGTGTGTGTTAGGTGTGTGTGGGGGGTGGGGGGCGGCGGTGGTGGGAATACTGGAGACAGTAGTGAGTTCTCAGCACAGCCGGGAAGAAAGGCTTTAGGGCCAAACTCTTATGTTGCTTTAACAAGAAAAGTTAGCTGAATCCATCTGATTGTGAAGTGTCAGACCGCTTGTTGGGGAGAGCGCCGGCCTGGGGTTCCAGTGGGAGTCCAGCGCTCAGGGTTAGTGGTGGTGAGAATATGGGATACCGGCTGAATTCGGGAGGAGCGCGCGGGGTTACAAAGGCAGCCTTTCGGTTCCGGCCTGGTCCCTCCTTTGGCAACTTTCCAAGCGCCGGCAGCGCTCACCGAGCCACTCTACCCTTGGAACGTCTTGGAAGCCTCGGTCTAGCCCTGACTCCGTCAAGATATCCACGCAATGGAGGTCGCGTATCCCCCTTTCCACTCTCATCCTGTCTCTTTCCTTGAAAGAATTGATGGACTGTTTCTCCCCTACCCCCTCCTTCTCTAATAAACGCTTCCCATAGATTATTCGACGCGGAGAAGGAAGGCGGCTGCTTAAAAAACAAAAAGCCATAGCCCTAATGAGTTCAATTACAATGTGGTAAACACATTGCCTCTACGCTTTAATTAAGCCTGCTGCCCAATTTTAACTCATTAGTAATTCATTAAGAGAACAGCCCGATGCTGGCGGGTGGAAGGCACCGCAGACCGACTGTGCGCCACTAGTCCACAGCGCGCCAGCCGCCGCCGCCGGCCCTCGTGGAGCAGGTGAGCGGGTCAAGTTTGCGACCCAGCGACTTGAGTGCCTACGAATACTGGAGTCCCCGCTCCCAGATAAACCGGGCTTTTCGCCTCAGAGCCCTGCAATGACCTCTCCTGGCTCAAGTTCCTCCCGCTTGACACTGGGTTTGCAAACCTGTTGGGTGGGAGGTGGGGTGTGCTGGCCCAGAGTGTGGAAGAGAATCCCCGGATTAAACATGCTTTTTAATCCCAAGGTCAATTCCGGTCTCCGGGTTCTGGGCATCGTCCCTCCACTCCCTTTACTTTGCACTGGTTTCTGGAGAAAAAAATCTAGGTCTCTGGCTACCTGCTGCAAGCTTCGAGACCCTCTGCTTGGAGACGCTTCGCTACAAATGAGAGTGTTTTTTTGGGGGTAGGTGCCTGTGAGGTTGGAGGAGACAAGTGTTAGGCTAGATCAGTAGAGATCTGATTGGGGGCTCAGATCTCTTCTTTCCCCCTTTTTGCTCTCTGCTCCAAGGCTTGGGAGCTGATGGGATAAGGGCAGTATTTGTGATAATGTCCGGGGGAAACTGCCCTCTTTATGGAAAAGAAATGGAGACAGGAGAATCTCGCAGAGTGAATCACGCCCAAGCAACGAGAAAACTGTATGGCCATTCCATTGAATAACCGAGAGGAAGCGTGCAAGCAGTTCAGCCCTAACTGGGCGGGTTCTGGGAAGAAGGTGCCCGCGTGTTCTGAGCATCCCACGGTTTGGATGGGACTCAGCTCGGAGGTCCCCAGGCTGCGTGGAGAAAGGACGAGCGAGTGTTAATGCGTGAAGGTATGGTTTAGAAAAGGACCTTTCGCCTCCTCCTCGCCCCTAGCTCTGCTTTCTCCCGGTAGGAGCAAGAAAGCAGCGCCGCACCGCTGCCCTAGGCGCCCCCTGCGTAGGAGCGACAGGAAACTTCTAGCTCGGCACTGCAGCTGGCCCGGCTCCCGCAGGCTGCGGGAGACTCCCTCCACCTCCACTCCCCAACCCCGGGGGTGGTCCAGGGAGAGCCCTGAGCCCTGCCTCTGGGCCTGGAGCAAATGCCTGAAGGCACTTGCCCTCCTTTCAATCTGAAGCTCCGAATCAGGGTTGCCCGTTGCTTCCGCAGGCGCCCTGCCGCTCGCTTCCTTCGCGAGAGCAGCAACTCCTCCAGGAAGCCAGTGGACGGACGGGATTGCCTCTCCGCGAAGGGTCTTGAATTCTGCAGGCGAGCGCTGCCGCGCCGAAGGAGCGGCCGGAGTGCGTTGGGCCTTTCTCTGAGGCTTGTGTGTGCCATTGGGAATCTTGGGAGGCAGGAGGGGAAGGTTTTTAACTGTCGGTCTACCCCCACCCCTTCCCTTTTTCAGTCTGGAGTCAAGAAATGCTGCGGGATCAGACTGGGTGCACCGCGGAGGGTCAGGCTGCGCTGCGCGCCCCGCATTCCCGGGAGTCGCCCGCTCCCCTGCGGAACTGCTGCGGGACCCACCGCGCGGAGCAGGGCGGAGGCGGGCGGGAGCTTCCCGGGGGTGTGGGCCCAGGGCCGGGACGCAGGTCCCAGGGGCAAGGCTCAGCCCGGGGGGTCGTGGCTGTGGGTCGCTGCTTTTCTCCAGCTCCGCGCGGGCCTCGTGCTGCCCCTTGGCTCGGCTCTGCGGCGACAGCGCCTTCTCGCGCCCCATGCCCTGAGGACGGCCGCTCGGGACTTGCCTGCGGAAAGGCCACTCTCCAGCCCACAGTGCTCTGAAAGCATATTAAAAAAATAAAATAAAATAAAATAAAATCCCTACCCCAGGCGATCAGGGTGTCTGAAATAACGGAGGGCAGCGATGGGATCAGAAATGCGTACAAGCTGACTGCCTTGCGGGAGACGCGCCTCTTTCCAGGGATTTCCGAGTTTGGAATCCAGTTAGATGTCTGCGGGGAGCTCCAAGGCTCGCACCCAAATGGAGGCATTTCTTTTCCTCCACTCTGGGAGAAAAGTTGTTGGGGCAGACGTTTCCCAAAGGTCCCTCTTGCCCCATGTTAGTTATACCGGAAATAGATTCTCTTCCTTTATTTTTTTCCTTTCCTAATGCAAAGACCCGGAAGTAGGATAGCCTTTATTTCTATTGACAGTAGGATAAAGAAGCACATTTTCGGATCACTAAGAATTGACTGGTGGAGGAGGACCTCTTTGGGACAGTCCCAGCTGGAGACTTTAGAATTGGCTCCCTCTGTCAAGTGCTTTTCTTCAAGCACCACCGCCAATAGTTCTTATCCTTATTCTTTCCAGATCTGAGATATTGAGAACTAGGGCAGAGGAGGCTAGTCTAGAGGACACACCTGCTAGAGATTTGCCAGGACCAGCTTAAGCCAAGCTTTTGGGTTGCCTTTCCTTTATTTCTTTTGCAATCCTTGCTTGTACCGGCTGCTGTGAAGATGTATCCTGAGATATCAATGGTCGGTTAATATGCTAGAATATTTTTAACATTCTTGATGGGTGACTGTGGTGGCCATGGTGGCAAGGCTACTACCCCATAGTTTAGGTCTGTATGTGGAGATAGAAGATGTGGAGTAGGGGGGACTAGAAGAGAATCAACTCTTTGGAACTGCTCAGAAAGCAAAGATACCAATTTATGAGTCCTGAGTAAGCAGCTAGAAACTCTTTGCAACTCTTTGCAAACTCTTTGCTGTCTTAATAGGAACTGAGGGGGCCTGGGCCCTTGCTTATGAAGGCAGGACTTAAAACAGAACTGAGAAGTTTTTCAGGAAAAGAGACTCAGTGTGGTACTAAAACAGGAGGGATGCTCTGACTCGAGTCTGAGATATTTTCTGGAGAGGAGGAAAAATGTGCCCACGATTGAAATATTTTCCACATGCTGGGCATACGTGAAATGTTTTACATGCACGCTTTATTTAATTTAGTCCTCATGTGGTTTCCAGGAGCTAGGTATTATTAGCCACATTTTACAGACTGAAATTTGGCATGTAGAGGGGATAAGTTTTCTCAAGGCCACATAGCTGGTAAGTGGCAAAACCAGGTATCAAGCACAGATCTGTTTGGATCCCAAATGTGCTGCTAATCAATAAGTCAGACCATGTACTATTTCAACACACCCCATAATATTTTGATCCTTCTAACAATCTCATTAAGCATATAGGGCTTGTGTTAGTCCCATTTTCCAGATAATAAACCTAGAGGCCTTTGACTTTGGTTCTCAAATGGAAATTCGGTACTCCTCCTAGAGACTGACTCTGTCACTCAGCCTGGAATGGAGCCCAGATCTATAGCAGGTGATTCTGAATCTGGAATTCTGGAGTGTATTTTGAGGAACCCTGCCATAGAGGCCAGTAACTTGCTCAGGGGCATAAGGCTTGGGCCAAACTGGTGCCAGACTGTTCTCCTTTCCTCTCCATCAAAGTCTCAGTGGAAGATGATGACTTCTCTATTGACATCTACATAGTCAGAACCCAGGGGCTGAGTGAAGGTGGGGCAAGTAGACGGTGGCTACAGAAGTAGGTTGTACCTCTCTGTGGCTTCCCAGCAGCCACCAGCTTAAGCTTCTTCCCGGATATCAGTAACCTGAAGTACCTTACTATCACACACATCCTGCCTACCTGCCTGCCTAGAGAGGCAGACTCAGGCACTCCACAAAGCCAGGGCTACCTTATAGCTGGGACTCAGCAACACACTCTAAAAGAAAACTGAGTGGGGGGAAATTAGAGAGAGGAAGACAAACCAGGAGAGATTCCTAACTATGGGAAACAAACAAAGAGTTGCAGAAGGAGAGGAGAGTGAAGGTGTGGGGTAACTGGGTGACAGACACTAAGGAGGGCACTTGATGGGATGAGGACTGGGTGTTATACTATATGTTGGCAGATTGAAGTTAAATAAAATATTTCGAAAAAAGAAATACTGAATGGAGAAGAATGAACCACAGGCATGGATTTGTCTTTCTCCACAGGGTGTGGCCTGGAAAGAGGTGGGAAGCATTGTCAAAGAAGACAAATACCTGGACCCAACTGACACACACATTTTAACCTTATATCAAGGGCTGTAGGAAAGTGCATGTGATCTGCTCCATCCTAAAAGGTTTGGACTTTCTCTCGAGGTGTGTGTGTAGCCTGAAATATATCCAGAGTTCTATTTAGGGAAGCAGACAGGCTCTGGCCCCACTGAGCACCAGTAAACCTGCTGGTTGATGGCCCTTGTGTTCTTTTGTCCCACTAAACTCTGTACACTGTCACAGGGGCCTCCCAGGAGCTATTAGCTTGTTGATACCTGGTTTTAGGTCAATGCAAATCTTTATCATCCAGATTAAACCAAATCACTCTCTTAACCCTTGAAAAATGGGATCTGTGAGAGTAGACAGCAGGAGATTCTTACCTGCTAAGTCATGCCTGCGAGGTAGTGGCAGAAACCCAAATACTGCAGGCCCATAATCTAAGCTGGCCTTTAGACAGCTCAGGATTGTCTGTATTCATCTGTTCAGGCTGCTGTAACAAAATGCCACAGACTAGGTGCCTTACAAATAACAAAATTTTCTTTTTTACAGTTCCCAGGGGGCTGGGAATTCTAGGATCGAGGTGCCATCAAGGTCAGGTGAGGGCCCTCTTCCGGGTTCATAGCTGGCACCTTTTCACTTACATGGTGGCAGGGTCTACAGATCTTTCTGAGGCCTTTTTTATGAGGCACAAATCCCATGCATGAGGCTCTCACTTTCAGGACTTAAAACACCTCCTAAGGGCCCCAGCTACTAATACCATCCCTTTAAGGAGTTAGTATTTCAACATGTGAATTTGGCAGAACACAAATGTTTAGACCATAGCAGTGTCTTAACTGTGATGTATCATATATTTGTATTATGAATGAAATAATTTGACAATACAGTTTTAATAGCACTTTATTAGCTCCAAACGGAGAATTTACCTGCCCTGCCTTTTGCGTGACATACATTCTGTATTCATCTGGCTAGTAAAGCAACTGACATGTATTTAATATAACATAATTACATAATAATATAATATTTAATATAATCCAGATTTATCATTATATGATGTGAACTTATTTGATAGTCAAGCTATTCCACTGCAATAAGGCACTTGAAAGAGGGGCTGATGACGTTTCCATCTTTTTTTTCTTGCCCAGGAAGACAATAAATATCCCACAGATTTTTTTTTTTTTTTTTATAATTTAAAAGGCTGGCTCTAGCAGGAAGTAGGAGGTAGGAAAATAATTGATAGATAGGCTTTTGTATAGACCCAAAGAGTTAGATGCAGGACTCAAGTGGAAATTCTAGAATTTCAGAGGCTTCTGCAAAGCTCTCAGCCCCTGAAAATCATGTCCTTGCCAACCTGGTAGTACTTGAAATTCTAACGGTGATATATTTGTGGGGGCATTTCCTTAAACTCAAGCAACCATTTCTATATTAGAATGAATTAGTTTATTGGATATTTCCCAAGATTTTATTTTGATTAGCTTGAAGGTATAAGAAGTCTGAAGCTGCCAGCTACCTGGGATCAGGGAGGAAATGGCACAGTTCATAAAGGGACATGTGAGCAAACATAAAGGGCCCTCGAGGAAGAAACACTTTACAACTTTGCCAAGGGTTCGCCCTGCCTGGAACCTGTGAGGCTCCATGTGGGGGTTCAAGCATGGTGCCCAGAAGGCCCTCATATTCTACTTGGCAAGACAGGGTTAACATTGACATTACAGAGACATTACAGGACGGGCCAGCATGCACTCAAGGCTGTGTGATTCAGAATAAAAACAATATAGGGGTACAGAGAAGATAAACCCTTTCTGTGCATTGAAGTTCTGGGGCAGAGATTTGGCAGACTTTTGTGGTGCCAATAGAACACACATGATTCTAAAAACACCAGAACTCCAGACCAAATAAATACTTTCTGGATTCTGCATTTCTTGTTACAGAG
The DNA here is from genome assembly GCF_048418805.1 of Vulpes vulpes. Lineage (NCBI taxonomy): Eukaryota > Metazoa > Chordata > Mammalia > Carnivora > Canidae > Vulpes > Vulpes vulpes. Next base: position 116,167,860 of record NC_132792.1, read on the forward strand.
ATACCTGAAGAAATGAATCTTCCTACTGTGGTAGAGAAAGAAAGAAACAAGAAAGAGACCTGGAGAAAAGTTAAACACAGCCAAGTGTCAGCTTTAGCAATCCCTGCACCTGCCATCCAGAACCAGTGAAGGCAGACACCCCTCTCTATTCCTTCTGGCTGCCGGCCTGCCTCTTAATATATTGGTAGAAACCTCTTATGACTCTGGTTGCACTTGGCAATGTATGGTCCAGTTGGTACATAGTGCTCAGGCATTCATCTCCATTCTCCTCCCTTCCTAAGGAGGAGGAATGATAATTGAATCAGTCAGCTTTTATGAAGCAGATAGGCCACGTTCATCGGTCAGTGCGTGGTTGTGTTGGCATTGCTCTGTTTTTCATAACTAAGACGATGGTAAGATATGCACTTGAGAATGGGCCTTGACAAAAGTGGAGCTGAATAGGAGGTTTCCTGGCCTCCAGCTTTAGTTGGAGGCTTGACCAATTTAGGAGAAAGAGTGGGCTGTCAGGCCTAACTTCTCACTAGAGTATTTTTGTGTTGGGATTTGGGGTCCAAACTGAGGTAGTGATAATGTGTCACTTGGTGGGATATTTTCTTCTGTTCCTCCCTCTATCACGTTCCTTGGGAACCTTCTAGGGAGGGTGGTTTTGTTCAAGTCCATACCATTTTTTTTTTCTGGCAAGTCCATACCATTTGTAAAAGTTTTCTATCTCTTCTCCAGGGATAAATTTTTTTTTAATTTTTTAATTTTTATTTATTTATGATAGTCACAGAGAGAGAGAGAGGCAGAGACACAGGCGGAGGGAGAAGCAGGCTCCATGCACCGGGAGCCTGATGTGGGATTTGATCTCGGGTCTCCAGGATTGCGCCCTGGGCCAAAGGCAGGCGCCAAACCGCTGCGCCACCCAGGGATCCCTCTTCTCCAGGGATAATTTTGGGTTATCAGTTGAGGTTCGGCTTTAATTCCCCTCCTTCAATACTACTATTTCAGTCCTTGTCAGTTTTTCCCTCCTCTGATCTTTTCTAGTACCTGGACTCTCCACCACCTGCCTTATCACTTACATACCACCTTATGGTTTGCCAGAATTTGTTATCCATTAAGTGTATCTTAAATGGCCAACCAAAGCACAGATATCCTTGTGGCTCATCACTGCCTTTTGAAGATCAGAGGACAGGCCATAGCTATCTGTTCTATATAAGCCTTTGTACTGGTCTTTGATTATTTAGATGTTTAGATATTGTCTTCCTGACCTTCAAGGTTATCTCCTAGCCTGGCATTTGCTAGCTCATAGCGGAGAGGTGAACACATAAAGGGTGGTCAGTAATGCTTGCTGATGATTTGATTCATCCAAGATGCATGTCCTAACATTTTCCCATATCCGTGACCCATGGTGGAGTGGGCTGGACTTGGATGAAATTTGGGGGAATGTCAGTACTCAGTTTCTAACCAGAGTAGAGGTCTTTAAATGGCAGTGGGGTGCTTGGTGTGGGTAGTGAACACAGCAGTGACCTAAACCTCTCGAGATTCTTCCCAATAGCTTGACTTCTTGGGCACAGGCTCCATAATAATCCATAACTATCAATGTCAGTTAGCATAACATATAATATTCTCTGAAATTTTATTGGTGTTGATTCTTAGGATTGTATATCATCCAGGTATTTTGTGGTTTCCACCTCTCTCCCCACCTAACTAGTTCACACTTCAGTAGCATTTCTAACTAATAATCTTTTTTTTTTTAAAGTTACCCTTATAAAGGGTAAGTTACCCTTACCCTTAAGTACCAGGGGACTCTGACAGGTTTCAGCCTTCTCGTTGTTCCTACCAAGATGAGGCTGTGTTAGACCTTGCATCTCCCATGACCCAGCAGAGGAATGCAGCTCTGTGAGTAAGCACAGAACTGCCCAACCAAACCACAGTATCATGAGAAGTAATAAATGGTTGTCATTTTAAGACACTAAGGTCTAGGGTATTTTTTTTTTGAAGCAATAAATAATGGAAGCAAAGATCTCTGTTGTAAGCTACTAAGATTCTGGGGTCACATTTTTAAAAAAAGATTTATTTATTTTGAGAGGTCGGGGAGAGGGGCAGGGGGAGAGAGAGAATCTCAAGCAGACTCCCCACTGAGTACGAAGTCCAAATGGGACTTGATCTCAGGACCCTGTGTTCACGACCTGAGCTGAAATCAAGAGTTGAAAACTTAACTGATTGAACTACCCAGGTGCCCCTGGAGTCACTTACTTTTAACCTCAGTGCATCTTGGCCTATATTGACTAGTATAGCCAACAATGTGTTTTAACCAAGTAATTCTTTTTTTTTTTTATTAAGATTTTATTTTTTTATTCATGAGACACACACACACACACAGAGGCAAAGACACAGGCAGAGGGAGAAGCAGGCTTCATGCAGGGAACCTGACGAGGGACTCGGTCCTGGGTCTCCAGGATCATGCCCTGGGCCGAAGGTGGTGTTAAATGGCTGAGCCTCTCGAGCTGCCCTTAACCAGGTAATTTGATGAATTGAAATGGATTTATTTTGATTAGTGATACATTTGAATTTATATCTAACATTTCACCTTGATATATTATCTGCCCTGCTTTTCTGTTTTATTCATTCTTCCTTTCTTTTGGGTTGAGTTAATTTTTTAAAATTAATGTTCTCATCTTATTTTGCATTTATTTTATCATTTATATGCTACTTTACAATTGTTATGGTTATTTTATTTTTAAAAAGCTTATTTATTTAAGTAATCTCTATGCCCAAAATGGCACTTGAACTCATGACCTGAGGTTGAGATCAAGAGTCACATGCTCGGGGGTCCCCAGGTGGCTCAGTGGTTGGAAGCCTGCCTTTGGCCCAGGACGTGATCCTGGAGTCCAGGGATCAAGTCCTGTGTCAGGCTCCCAGCATGGAGCCTGCTTCTCCCTCTGCCTGTGTCTCTGCCTCTCTCTCTCTCTCTCTCTGTGTCTCATGAGTAAATAAATGAAATATTAAAAAAAAATAAAAGAGTCATATGCTCTTCCAACTGAGTCAGCCAGGTGCCCCATTATGGTTATTTTAAATTGCCTAAGTAACTTAACAAAGTCTAAATATCTTTATCATCCTCCTGAGCAATACAAAGACTATAATACTTTAACTCAAATTATCTCTTGCCCAATTTACCAGCTACTGTTCCTTTCTACTCAGTTCTGTTGCATTTTATTCTTGTTATTTAGTTATGCAAGTTGGACATTATTAATATTGTTGCATAGAGCCAGTGATTTATTTATATTTACTTAATGTAGCTGTATAGTCATTGACTTTCACATATGTCACCATTTTTGTCTATTGTTTATTCACTCATTTAGCAGGATTTTTCATTTATTGTTCCTTTTTCTTTGCCTGTAGGAATTATTTTCTGCCTGCCTGTAGTATATTCTTTGGAATTTTCTTTAATGAGGATTTGTTGGGGGTGTGTTCTCCCCTTTGCTTTCTTTCTCTTATTTTGTCTAAAAAATATTTTCAGTTACTGCATGAAAGATAGTTTTTGTGGCTATGGAATTCTAAGTTGACTGTTACTTTCTCTCAGCACATTGGCAATATTAGCTCATTGTGTCCTGGCTTTCATGGCTGCCCTGAGAAATTAGCCATCCTTCTAACTGCCATTCCTTTACTGAGGATCACTCACTCCCTCCTGCCTATTTTCAATGTTTCTTTTCTTTTTTTTTTAAAGATTTATTTATTTATTTTAGAGTAGGGGAAGGGCAGAGGGAGAAAGAATCTCAAGCAGACTCCCTGCTGAACATGGAGTCCCACTCGGTGCTCAATCCCACAACCCTGAGGTCAGACCTGAGCTGAAACCAAGAATTGGACACTCAATGACCAAGTCACCTAGGACTCCTATTTTGAATGTTTTCTTTTTATCCTTGATGTGTTTCAATTATGCTATGATAACTAGATTTGTTTTCCTTGATTAGGATTATTTGGGGACTCCTGATTTTGAGGACTGATTTTTTTTTAACAGTTCTGAAAAATTCTTAGCCATAATCTCTTCAGTTACTACCTCTTCCATGTTCTCTATGGTCTTTTTTAGGCATTCTGGTTCATCATGTAGACCACCTTCTCCACCTATCCTACATGTCTTGTAAACTTTTGTTTTTTGCTCTGACTTCTGATTAATTTCTTTAGATCTACCTTGCAGTTTGATAATTCTTTCTTTAGCTACTATTATTCTACCATTTAAGCAGTTTATTAAAGTTTCCATTTCAAATATGCATATAAAATTTCTGGAATATCTCTCTGATTCTATTTGGTTGTACGTAGAGCCTTTTGCTTGCACTTATTTCCAAGTGTCCCTTTTACTGCATAGTTTTAATGAATAAAATTATAGTTATTGTTTATTTTGTGTTAATTCCATTACATGAAGTCTTTGTTGGCTGGATCTGTTATCTGTGTTTTTGTTAGATCTAACTAACTCATAATGTCTTGGCTTCTTGTGTGTTTTATGATTTTTAACTATGAGTTGCTAATTTTATTTGGAACTTTATTTATTTAAAGATTTTATTTATTTATTCATGAGAGACACACAGAAAGAGGCAGAGACATAGGCAGAGGGAGAAGCAGACTCTCCTCAGGGAGCCTGATGTAGGACTCAATCTCTGAACTCCAGGATCATGCCCTGAGCTGAAAGCAGAGCATAACTGCTGAGCCATCCAGGCATCCCTTATTCGGAACTTTAATCTGTGGGAATTCTTTATGAAGTTATAGTCCTTCAGAGAGGACTTGCATTCCTTTAGCTAGCCACCCAGACACTATCAGCCCAGGGCAATTTTATTTTATTTTATTTTATTTTATTTTATTTTATTTATTTTTTTTTCCCAGGGCAATTTTAAAAACAACTTTGTTGAGCTATCATGTACATATTGTAAATTTCTCCCATTTTAAGCATATATAGCAGTGAGCTATAGTATTTTAAGCATTTTATAGTATTTTAAGCATATAGTATTTTAAGCATATTTTAAGCCCCTAGCAGTGAGCTAGGGTACGTTTGCAAAGATGTGCACTCATCACTATTACCAAATTTTAAAAATTTTCTGTAATTCTTCAGAGATCCCTTTGACCATTTAAAGTTATCTGGCATTCCCACCCCTCAGCCCCAGGCAATCACTAGTCTACTTTCATCTTCTGTAATTTTGCCTTTTCTGGCATTTCCTATACATGAAATCATATAATATCTGGCTTCTTTCACATAATGTGTATAATGTTTCTGAGGTTCATTCCTGTTCCCAAGATCATTTTCAACTGAAGCCTAATCTTGAGATTAATTGGACCATATAAGTAGCACAAATTCAGACCAAAATCCTGTGTGAGGTCCAGGTTATAAAATACAGATTCTGATGGAAGAAAATTTTTTTTCCCACCCAATGGTGGCTGAAATAGACACATGTCTCAGCAGCAGAATTATTTATCATTTGCCGTTTATAAAGGGTGTAGTTCTTTGTGATTCTAGTTTTATGTCAGGGTCTCCGACCTTATCTCTAATGCAGCCAACAAAGTGGAAACTTGGAGGGTGCCTGGCTGGCTCATTTGGCAGAGTGTGACTTGATCTCGGAGTTGTAAATTCAAGCCCCACGTTGGTGTAAAGATTACTTAAAAATAAAATCTTAAAAAAAAAAAACACAAGAAGACAAATGAAAACAAAGTGTAAACTCAGGGTGTTCAGGTTTCAGAAGTGATCCCCATGGCAGCCCTGCCACTCATTTCCCCTTGGAATTCTTGCTTTTACTTTATTTTTGATGTTTGTGTGTTTTGTATGATTGTGCCAGTTCACCAGTGCATTTAGAAATGTAATTTTTACATTTACCCAGTATTTTAGATGTTTTCATGAAAAGAGATCTTCAGATATTTCATCTACCTGAAATAGAAGGCTGACAAATGCCTCTGACCAAAGTCACGTGCTCACCTGTTCAGATCTCAGATAATGAGGGGAAATTATTCGCATTCTGAGCAGAAGGCCATCCCAGCCTTGCCTGCTACCTCCTATCCTCCCTTACCTGCATAGTCTCATTGGGAGTCTTACCTTTGGGGACACTTTGTTTAGCATGTGCTTCCCTCCTATACACCTGTATATACTTCTCTTATGCAGCTTTGCTCATCCCTTTGCACTTGCAGTGGGTTGTTAAAAACAACCATTTCTTAGAATGCATTGGGAATTGCTAAAGTCTCTGACCAGCTTAATGCATGTCAGTATTTGTAGTTGAGTTGGCAAGGGCAGGAATCAGAAGTGAGGGATTGAGGCCCAGGGAAGTGAGGAGACCTACCCAATTTCACAGAGAACCAGAACTGGAGCCCAAACCCACCACAGACTCACTGGGACAATGCTCTTCCCACCACCCGTTCTGCCCCATGTTGGTGACTAAGGGAAATGGAGCAGGAGAATGTGGTCTTGGTTTATCCATTGATTTGAGAAGTAAAGCTTTTGGAGAGTCTCTGGATTTTCCTTCTCTTTGATTTCTCAGTCCGCACTGCCTCTTGTTATGTGAGAGCAGCAGTTGATAAAGACAAACAAACAAGCAAACAAAAAGCTGCTGCTGTTCTTTCTATTTTTAAACCATACGAATCATTTTAGAGGGAAATTTCTAGCTTCTCAGCATGTTGTCACTGGCTGGCTGGCCTGACCCATTAACTGGAAGAGAGGGAGGGAGGTTCCCAGAGTTTCAATCCCAGACCATCGACCCCTTTTCAATGAGTTTTTTGCCCCGTTTTGGGGGAAGGATAGTGTTATTATTATTTTGAAAAAAACAGACAAACATGGCTTAGAGAGAAATCCTTGGTGATTGAAAATATCATTAGAAACAAGCTCCTGGTGTTCGCTCTGTCATTTCCAAGTCTTCTGATGAGTTCCTTTTGAGCGCTACACTGTATGGAGTTGGCTGAAGCCCATGACAGTGAACGTGTGTGTTGTCTGTGGAGGAGGGACAGGCAGGCAGGTGTCATTTAGTCACCTGCATTTGAAACGAAGACAAGCCCCAGACAGAATCTGCAGATTTGCTTCTGGTGCAGTTACCAGTCACTGCCTCCAAATCGCCTCAAGCTGTGTCTGCACAGTGCCAAAATGATGCACTGATGAGTGAAAAAAAGCAGCCAGGATGGTCATCTGAGTCATGGAGACAATCACAACAGCAGAAAAAATCACAACCAAAACACCAGCTGTTGGACTGAATTCAATAGTTTAAAAAAAAAAGAGAGTAAAAGAAATGTAACGGAAATTTGATTTTTATTTCTGATTTTTTTTAATATTTCAGGGGGAAATCTGATCTTTGTTGTTAAAAAGGATGCCTACGTAGGATTAAAAAAAAATCCAAGGCAATATCCAAACCCCTTTCTCCATCCTAAGGAACCTTCTCAGGGGCTCATTTGCATGTAGGTAGATTCAAAACAGGTGAAGTTGTATACATCTAATTAGGATGGAATTCGAGTCCTTCCCTGAAGCTGTAAAAAAAAAAAAAAAAAAACAGGAGGGGCCCAGAAACATGACAAAGTGTTCTTCAGGTGAGAAAGATTTGAAACTGCCGCTCTGGGCACTTCCAAGAGATTCCAGCATAGCCTTCAAGGTCACACCACCCAGGAGCTGCGGAATCGGCACGTTTCCCTTGTCTTATATAAATAAGAAATGCACAAATAAACATAGGTGGAACAATAAAAATCACAATGAATAATTTCAGCCATTGCCAGATCTTGAGACCTGATTTCATTTGCTTCTGACTGTCTTGGAAAGAGCAGGACAAAGAGCAAGAGGTAAGGATGCACCCGGTTAAGTCACCAGGTTGTCGCTATTGGTGTCCTGCCCCATATCCTTTTGACACTAACTGTTCTAGTGGATGTCCAGGCTTCCAAGAGAAAGCCTGTGTGACTTCCCAGTAAAACGGACTCTCCTTGCAGGCTGGGAGTGTTGGGGACTTCATGCCCTTGGGTATGGCTTTGAGGCAACGATTGATGGAAGCAGGTATATAAACGTCCTGAGTACCTAAGTACTTGTCCCTCAAACTGGACAACTCTGGCCTGTTCTACACTGTCTATTGGCATGACTGAGCTTCCCCTCAGTGGTCACCTGATTGCTGGCTCACATGCTGTTACCTGCCTTTTCTTCCCTGTGTTACTTTCTTACTTCCCTTCTGGTGCTTGTTGGAATCAACTCCCAAATAAAGTATTTGCACTCAAATTCTTGTCTTCCAGGCTGTTTCTGGGGGAAATCCAACCAAGACATGGGGGAACTTTTTCCATTCACTAAAAGTTCTTTGTGACATCTGATTCTTTGTCCTACTGATTTGGCCATGGATTCAAAGCATGTTGAAGCTGAGAGTGCAGAAATCACTGCCCCAGTGGTGTATTTTATGTAAAAGGAAATGGAAGCTCATAGGACACACAGCCAAGTGGTTTGGTTACAGAACAAATACTAAAAGCCAGTGGCCCTGCCCCCCCCGCCCCCGGCTGGCCTTCCCTGGTCCCTACAACTCACTGCCCTAGGCACCCTTTAAGAGTCTTGTTTAACCAAGAATCCTCATGGCAGGGTTGCAGCTTGAGAAATCACTGATTATCTCCCTTTCTCTACCAGGCAGGACGTTAGGTAAGTCAACATTATTATTATTATTATTATTATTATTAATATATTTGTTTGAGAGAGAGACAGAAAGAGAGAGCATGAGAAGGAGGAAGGGCAGAGGGAGAGGGAGAGAAAATCTCAGATTCTCTGCTGAGGGGGTACCCAACATGGGGCTTGATCCCAGGACCCTGGAATCGTGACCTGAGTTGAAATCAGATCTTGGTTGTTAAAAAGGTTGTGAACAGGCTGTGGGGAAGAGGAAACAGAGGGGAAGCAAATTATAATGCAGAGTGCTCTGAAAACACAGTGGAGGCGCATGTAACCCAGTGCAGGGTTTTCCAGAAAGTCTTCCAGGAAAAAGTGGTGTGTCAGCTGAGACCAGCAATTGAGTTAGGAGAGGTGGGTGGGGGAAGTGTTTCAGGCTCCCCCCAAAAGGCCTCTGGAAGGCTGTAAGAGAGAGAGCATAGTTCCTTGAGAAGGACTGAAAAATATTCAGTCTGGCTAAAGCTTAGATGGAGTGGGAGCAGGTAAGGCCTGGGAGGAAGGAAGATCCACATCACCAGGGGCCTCTGAGGCAGGGAGTGAGACTGGGTATCATCTGGAGGACAACGAACAGCCACCCAGATTACCTGAAACAGAGGAGTGACATGACCGCAATTACATCCTAGAATTGATGCCTTGATGGTCTGTGTAGAACAGATTGGAAGGGTGCAAGCCAGGAGGCTGGTTTGGCCAGATCAACAGTGGCCCGAGCTGGGGGTGGGGGGCTGAGGGGGTGGGGCGATGACAGCAGAGCTAACTAGGAGGGAAATGGAGGGGCACCAGGAGGTTGGGTGAGGGGTCAATCCCACGGCCAGCTTCAGCAACTGGGTAAGTGGCGTTGTTGCCCATGTGCCAGTCCTATGATCAACGGAGAGGTCAGATCTGCTGGGATCCTGTGGGAGGAAAGAGCGGGAAGTCTGCTGTCTTCCAGTGTAGTCTGGAAAGAGGACTGACACATGGAACACAGAGCAGGGAGAAAAATCAAGCATGAAAATGTAAAACACCAAAACAATAGGAGAGCAGAGAAGAGAGGAACATATGCTTTATGATGTGAAGTTTCCAATACATACCAAAGTGAAGGATACAGTGTAATGGATCCCGGCGTACCGATTGCCCAGGCTCAAGGCCAGTCTTAGTTCATCTCTCTCTCCCCAACCCCACTGGCTTTTTGAAGTAAATAGAGACACGGTAGCATTTTGTCTGTAATTATTTGAGGAAATATTTCTGAAACAAAAGTAGTCTTTAGAAAAAAAACCATAACCACAATACCTTTATTGCACCGAAAACATAACACCAAATATCCAGTGTTTAAATTTTCTTGGTATATCCATATTTTTACAAACATTTTATATGTTTATGTGTGTGTGTGTGTGTGTGTGTGTGTATGTTTTGGTCTGAATCAATGTCCAAATAAAATCCAAATGTTGCACTGGATGTAACTTAAAAAAAGTAGACTTTATTTTAAAACAGTTTTAAGTTCACAGCAAAACTGAGAGGAAGATGTAGAGATCTCCAATATGGCCCGTTCCTGACCCCTGCCTCCTGACAGCTGCCCCCGTTATCAACACCCCCCACCAGAGTGGGACATTTGTTACAATCTGTGAGCCGACACTGACACATCATAATCACCCAAAGACCACAGCTTACATTAAGGTTCATTCTTGGTGCTGTACGTTTTGTGGGTTTGGACAAATATATAACAACATGTACCCACCATTGTAATATCCAACAGACTAGTTTCACTCTTCTAAACATCCTCTGTGCTTTCTTATTCATGATTCCCTTCGCCCAATCCCTGGCAACCACTATTTTTACTGTTTCCGTGGTCTGCGCTTTATGGAATGTCCTAGAGTTGAATTCCATTGTCACAGTATGTAGCCTTTTCAGAATCACTTCTTCCAATTGGTAATATGCATTTAAGTTCCCTTCATGTCTTTTTGTGGATTGGTAGCTCATTTCTTTTTAGCACTTGAATAACATTCCATTGTCTGGATGGATCACAATTTATTCACCCATTTACCTATTGAGGGACACCTTGATTGCTTCCAAGTTTGAGCAGTTATGAACAGAGCTACAAACATCTCTATGCAGGTTTTTGTGTGGACATAAATTTTTAGCTCCTTTGGGTAAATACCAAGGAGCACAATTACTGCTTGTCTTTTAACTTTTAATCTATAAATCCCCCTTCCATCTCTTCTTATCCTTATAATTTATTTTAGAAGAAACCGAGTTGTTTGTTCTTATAGAATTTTTCTCAGTTTGATTTTTTTTGGCTGCATCCCTGTGATCTTGTCTATGTGTTTTCTTTATCTGATTTATTTTCTATAAATTGGTTGTAAAATCTAGTGGTATTATCAGATTCAAATTTGATTTTTTTTTTTTTTAGGTAAAAATACTTCAAGGGGGTGTTCAGTGTGAGTCCAGGAGCCTTTTCATCAAGCTGCCCTGAAGATGGTGTCGTGAGGCTAGTGAGGGAGATTGCTTCAAGTGACATGGCCAGAGATGTTTCTAAGGTCTTCAACTTATAGGCATCTACTGATTGCACTGATGCATAAAACCAGCTACTATTTGGGTGCACGTGTGTGTGTGTGTGTGTGTGTATGTGTCTTTATGTATGGATTTGCTCTCCAGAATGAGAAAAATATGGGAGTTTAGATTGCAGCTTAACCAGGGAATGCTAAATTTTCAGTCTTCTCAAGGAAACGGAGCTTAGTGAAGAGAAGACATCCTGATGCCAACAGCGAGGATTGTACAATAATAATAATATCACCATAATAAGGAGCTGGGGCCACAAGGAACAAGGGAAATGTGTTTTCATTTCCGAGCTGACTATACTATGGCAGGCATTTTCACTTTCTACCCGGGTCCCTTTTTAGTTTTTCCATCTGTATTTGACAATTACATTAGTTGTTACGTTTAATACCTGGGATAGGGGATCCCTGGGTGGCTCAGTGGTTTAGCGCCTGCCTCTGGCCCAGGGCGTGATCCTGGAGTCCTGGGATCAAGTCCCGCATCCGGCCTGCTTCTCCCTCTGCCTGTGTCTCTGCCTCTCTCTCTCTCCATGTGTCTCTCATGAATAAATAAATAAAATATTTTAAAAAATACCTGGGATATTTGTTCTTAGACTTCTATGACTACTGCTAATTCATGGAGCAGTCTTTAGTCAGTGGTTGAAGTTCATATTACTGCAGTACTAGGAAGTTCTAATTATTGTTCAGAATGCATTGCTCCTTCATGGATTGCCAGGTTTTCTGACTCAAGTCACGCACCCCCGTGAGTTGGTATTCATTAAAAGAGGACACTCCAGTTTAAAGCCCTACTCCTTTTTTTGTTAGGTGAACAAAGAGGGTAGAGAAATGATTCCTTGGAACTGGGGTTAATGCTGGACAGCTTTTTGCACATTCCATGCCAATGGCCGGTTTTCAAGGAATTCTGGAAACATCTGTGACTGGTAGAGAAAAACCTTTGTAATGCCCACCCCCACCTCCTCCCACCGCCCCTGGTCCTGATGGGCTTTTCCTCCTCCAGCGCACAGCTCACACTCATTGCCCTATCTCAGCTCCAAATGTCCTCTCAGTGGGAAAGTCTGGTCTCAACTGCCCAAGGCTCTCAGGTCTAAATCACAGTTTAGCATGTACATTTAACTTGTGTCATTCATTAATTGCCTCTTGTGTGGTACCATCATGACTTTAATTAGCAATAATCGTGCCTCGGATAAACCTCATTGGCTACGATGCTGCCACTGCGCAAAGCTACCTTCATGACTTTAACTGGAATATAAACTCTGGGAGGATAAAGACAGACCACCTCATTGATATCTTTAGTATAACCCACATCCCGGTCATGCTGCAGGTACTCAATACTCTCTGTTGATCAGTTGTTCCGTATTTGTGGAAGATGAGGGGGTAGAGAGTGAAATTTCAAAATGAAACTTATGACCCACATCAATAGCTTAAAATGTAAAATCATTAAATCATCAACAATTGGTTCAGATATGCATTAAGGCCTGTCTCAAAGTCTTGTCTTCCCTCTGCTGCCACAAATGCATACTGGGCTTAGTGCTAGAGATGTAAAGATGACAGAGATACAGAGCTTACAACCTTGTGAGTAGCTATCTTGTGACATGGCTCATGCTATGCTAGATGCAAGTCCCAGGTGATGGGATGTCAGAGAAAAGGGTGAGAACGTCCTTTTGGAAGGTCTTCCTTCATCTCTCTCCCTCCTTATTGACTTCAATAGGTAGCTTTTTCAAGGATGGGATTTTGTAACATTACTGAGTAATGGATTCTGGCATGATTATCCCTTCACACTGGGAAAAAGGAGTTTCACATGTGGTTTTAGAGCACAAGTCCTGGAGTTCGACCTGGATTCTAGTCACAGTGCTGCCTGCCACTGTCCAGGGTGGCCTTCAGAAAACCTTCATAACCTCTCCCAGCCCAGTTTCCTTCTATGAAAAAGGGGGATGATCATTACCCAACCACAGGAGTAAGATGAAGATTTAAGAGGGTGACTTAGGGGTTGTGAATCTGGTGCATCGTGAACACGCAGCAAATGTTGGCTGTTACATGGCTAGAAAGCCTGATTACCTTTCTCTTTCCCTTCCTAATGAATTAAGTTCTTTTCCTCTGCCATCATACATGCTGTTCAGCCTCAGAGAACGATCTCATTGGATTCTAGGGCTTTTATTTCAATAGCAGGAATACTGTTTAGATAGATAGAAGACAATGAGGGGACAGGAACTTGGAGGTTCCTGGTTCTGAGCCTGCTTTTCATCACAACTGCTGCCTTTGCTGGGCTTACTCTTTACCAAGTGCAGAGCCAAGGGGTGAGGATTTCTGTCTGTCCCACTGGGACATAGGGGGTGAATGAGTTAACATTTACAAAGTGCTTTGAGCTCCTTGGAGAAAAGGCGCAATCTAAGTATTCTCATTACTGCATGAATAATAGATGGGCATAAAGCACTTTGCAAATATGAAGTTCTTTAGCAGTGCTAAATAATACTTCCACCAAACTACCTGTGAGTGAGGGGTCAGTTCTTGAAACTCTGACGGTTCTGGTCTTGGCTGTCACTAATGTGAATGTCATTAATGTCACTAATGATCACAGGCAAAATCATTTTCCCCAACTGGGCTACAGCAAGAATCAGGGCAATGCAATTTGTAGGAGGGAGACGATGACTCCCTCAAGGCAGGGCTAGTTTCTGGGCAGAGATTCTGAGCAGTGACTGTATGTACCTCCACTTCCTCCTTGCTGCCTTTGTTCTGGGTATAGAGGGAGTGGAATCCTCACATCCAAGACTGTGGAGAAAAGATCTCCTGGGTCTGAGGGCTATACAGATGCCTAACAACCACTTCTTTTTTCTCTCTCTTTTTAAAATTGTGGTAACGTACACATAACATAAAATTATCATCTTAACCTTTTTAAATACACAGTTCAATAGTGTTAAGTATACTCACATTATTGTGCAACCAATCTCCAGAACTCTTTTCATCCTGTGAAACTGAAAGTCTGTACCCATTAAACAACAGTGACAACCACCATTCTACTTTCCAGCTCTGTGAATTTGACTCTTCTTGCTACCTCATGTAAGTGGGATCACACAGCATTTGTCTTTTTTGTGACTGGCTTATAACACTCTCAAGGTTTGTTCATGTTGTAGCATGTGTCAGAATTTTCATCCTTTTTGAGACTGAATAATATTCCATTGTAGGTATAGACTATATTTTGCTTATAGGTGGCTTTGGGTGGCTTCCATCTATTGGATATTATAAATAATGCTGCTATGGACATGGTTGTGTGAATATCTCTTTGAGTTTCTGTCTTTATCATTTTGGGTATATATGCAGAAGTGGAATTGCTGGATCATATAATAATTCTGATTTTGCCTTTTAAAGAAATGATCATATCTTCTTTTCTCCAAAGATGCAGAGTTGGAATATAAACTTCGATAGCCTTGGATTCTCTACTCTGCATGGTTACCTCCATCAAGGGCCTCTACCTTCACTTGTATTCACTAAATTTTGACCTTGAAGATAATTTGCATTTTTAAAGAATATTATGTAATTTTAGACTCTTGGACTTGGATTGGACCTTAAAGACTTGCTATATAACATAAATTATAATATAATGCTTTGTTGTGGTCATATCCAGGGTCCAGAAGCCACATAGGAGAAGGTGTCCGGGAGTTGGGCAACTCTAATTAGAAGTATTAAGCTAAAACTCATCTCCCTTAACTTTCCCCCAGGGGTCCAGTGGAACAGCACACAATAGCCTGGGTCCTCTTCTACACCCAGGTCTTAAAAAACTTCAAAGCAATTCTCATGCAGCTTCAAGTCTTTTCCTCTCCAGCCCACACATTTGCCCATGATCACTTCTTACCGGGCATTTCTCATCATCTCTGGCTTTAGAGTTAAAATTGGGTAGGTGGTACCTTTTCAGAATTCCTGACATTCCAAACAGAGGCCCAGGTTTTTTTTTCCACTTATGTTAGCTCTCCCCTTCTGTAGAGGTTGCCAAATATAACAAGTAGGATAATGTTGGAAAGCTGGGAAGAGGAAGATGTTTATCTAGAACATGCATAGGAAATGAAGATCTCTTCTTTGGGATGGGCCAGGTTAAATATGCCAGTCAGGAAGTGTTTGGCGGCCAATAACATCTGGCAAACAGTGGCTAATATATAGCCATGGCTAATATAAAGAAGACATTTAATGAACTCAAATGGCTAGAAGTCTGGACAGTTTTAGATTTGGTATGGTAGCTCGACCATCTGGTGTCATCTAGGATCCAGGTTCTTTTTTTTTAATGTCACTCAACCCCAGATTGTTAGCTTTTGGTTCTTAGACTTCTTGCCACAAGATCACAAGTGGCTGCCTGAGTGGCAGAGAGCAAATCTTCAAGAACTCATGCTTCAAGGGAAGAGGAAATGGAAGCCCTCAACTGTATCTCTCTGTCTCTCTCTCCTTTTCTAACAGGGAAAAAAATTCTTCCAGGAGATCTCTCTAAGCAAAACTCCCCTTTCATATCTTTTACCAAACTGAGTGCCATGCCCCTAACTAAGGCACTCACTTGTATTGGAAGTGGCACTACTGGGCTCATCTTGGACTAATCACTGTTGATCTTTGGGAATAAAGGCTAAGGGAACAATAGTAGGGTACCATATCCCTAAGGAAACAAGCAATCAGCAGTGTCTACACAAATATGTTACCCAGAAGAAGAATTAAGACTGACCATAATTTTTATCTAAGCATGTGTAATTTACAGAGGCACATTTAATTAAGGGATTTTTAACCTTAATAGTCAAACTTAAGACAGAAAGATCAGACCCTTTGCATATATCTTGATTTTTTTCTTTAATTCCCCTTGACTATTTCTCAGCTGCTCTGTAAAGATGATGATACTAATTACATATCTGAGTAGCATTTCATGGTTTGTAAATAATTTTCACGTATATTATCCATATGACCCTCACAAAAGCTGTGTGGGGTAGGGAAAGGATTATTATAATTTACATTATTTTTTATTGGGCTTAGGTTCAGAGGGCTGAGTTAATCATATTTCTCAGCACATGGCACATGGCACACTAGCATCTACAGTTTATACCCTGCTCTTCTCTTGTCTTAATAATTAATTAATCAATCCATTCCCCCTTATTACTCTCTGCCACTCATATTTCCCTTCTTCCACATAAGCAATCATTCTAAATGTGTCTCCTGTTTACCTTGTTATTTATATGTGCACATGTAAAATGTGTATATTGTTTAGTGTGCATGCAGTTTTCATTTACATAAGTGGTAATATTCTGTAGATCTCACTCTGCTTTGTTTTTTTTCACTCTACACTATGTTTTCAAGAGTGATCCAAGTTGCTATATATATCTACCCCCCTACCTCTAAATGCTGTATAATACTCCATGGTATAGGTCCATCATGTTTTATTTATCCATGTCCCCTAGTGGAAACCTTGATGGCCTCCAGCTCTGTACACACAAACATCTTCACCACTGGTGATGGGCCTGAATGAGAATTTCTCTGGGATACAAACTCCAGAGAACTGTTGCTGAGCCATATGATAAACAACTTGCTTTGAATAAGTACCACCCAAATGTCTCTCCAGAAGGGTTGCACTCAATCTGTATGACCAGCAATTGTTCACATTTAATTGGAAACTGTGGTGTGGAGGAGGCTTCACTAGTTTGGGCTTATATAAGCAGTAGAAGCAAATTGGGATGTCATGAACCAAAAGCCAGATCTTCTGACTCCAAAGCCTTTTCATTTTCCAGGGCATCACTCTGACAGTCTCTGGATCATAGCACTGAATAGTTATGGGATTTCTTGAGGCTTATATTATTTAGAGAATGCATGGATTCTCAGAAATGGCACTGCTGGTGTTAATGGCAAGTTGCAGTGAAAGTAAACAGGTCTCTCATGTTCTGTGATCTGATTTCACCTGGTCTGGGTCCTTTTGGCTGCTTTACCATGGTTACCATCATGTTCTTCTGGGAAACATTTGAAAAAAGGAGGGAGTTGCTGGATATCTAAACTCCTTGCCTCCCATTGGCCAAGGGCCAACATATGTTACCTCCAAGCTAGCTGAACCTAACAGTAAATGAGGCACAGGGTGATGTGTGAAAGTGTTAACTTACTATGTTATTCACCTGAAACTAATATAACACTGTATGTTAACTAACCAGAATTGAAACGAAAACTTAAAAGAATAAAATAAAAGTAAATGGGGCATCATAGATCAGATAGTGCTATAACCAGAAGGGGCCCTTGAGATTGGCTAGTTGAATCTTCCCCTTTTACAGATGGGAGAAGGGAGGCTCCGAGGGAGCAGGTCACTTGCCTGAGATCATATAGTTAGAAACAGAGACAGGACAGGCATGTAGGTCACCGAAAACCAATCCATCACTCTTCTTCGCTGTACAGCAACTTTCCCCCGTACTTAAATGCTCAATAGCCTATAAACAGTGACGTATTGGCAAATGCTTAACAACCACCTCTTGAGTTGGGAAATGAACAAACTCTATTTGTAGCGTTTGCCAATTTCTGTGGTGTAAATGCTCCCACCATGGCCATTTTAAGCTGCCAAGGTAACGTCACTAAATGTGGGGTTTAGCCAGATGGGCAGTGGTCCACCACAATGAGGCATTGTTTCCACACAGAGACAATAGACACAAACAGCTGCCAGGGTATAGACAGAGTAAAGTCTAGGAAACTGATCAAGAAGTGATGAGTTTTGATGACTTATTACCTCTGTTTTCAGTATAATTTATTTGATTCCAAGTTTATATAACTCATTGTCTAATAATGGCTGTGTTGAACATTAGCTCACAAAATTCCTGAAAATGTAACCCTCGGGTCCTGGGTGCCCCAATGGCTCAGCCATTGATGTGCTTTACAAGCACATCATTGCTTGTAAAGCAGTGAAATCAGCTTCTTAGTGTGGCAACCTGTCTTCCTAGTTTACAAATTCGTTTCAAGTCTTCCTTTTTTAAAAGGTTTATTTATTTATTTTGGAGAGAGAGAGAGAGAGAGAGAGAGAGAGAGAATGAGCAGGGGGATAGGCAGAGGGAGAGAGAGAGAGAGAATCTCAAGCAGACCCTTTGCTGAGCGTGGAGCCTGGCTCAGGGCTCCATCCCATGACCCCCGCCCCCTCCCACTTGAGATCGTGGCCTGAGCCAAAATCAAGAGTCTAATGCTTAACCGACTGAGCCACTCAGGCACCCCTCCAGTTTTTTGAATGCTCTTTGATGGAAACATGAAATACGAATAGATAAAAGACAAAAAAGCAGAGGATAAATGAGTCATTCTGGAGATGCATTTCTGGATAGCTGAAGGCTTAGCTCTTTAAGCTCCAACCTAAAGAAATTTTAACTCTGATAGATGGACTTTTAAAAGAATAGTGTCACACGCTTCCCTACTTCATTATGCACATGGCGTTATAGCTTATTACTTTCTTATTGACAACTAGGGACCTGTGGAGTTGTGGAAAGCTCTTTGCCCTGGAATAATAAGTGACCTGGGGTGCTGTGCTGTTGGGGATCTTGACTCGCTTTCTGAGGATGTTTGTTCTCACTCTGTCCGGAGCTGTGATTTCTTCCCACCGTCAACGTGTCTGTCTCTAGCAATCTTTCTTTCTTTTTTTTTTTCCCTCCTTCTTCTTTCTAATTGACTACAGAAACAAAGAGTTAGATTTATTAGAATTATATTAAAAATTTCATTAATCCGCTGAAATGCAGGCCTGTTGAGTAAATGCTAAAATTTTAGTGCACAGATCTTGCAGTATTTATTTTAGCTGCTCAAAAGCCTTTTGGCTTAAATTTTGCTTCTTGTAGAATCTCCAGAGACAGGATATTTCCAGATGACTATGTTCCAGATCAGTGAGTACTGCTACAACCTTATTATCTTCTATAAGAATATACTAAAGCTTATATGTATGATAATATTTTAATATTATATGTAATCAGTAAAATGGACATTAAAAAAATTAGATCCAATTTGTATTCACCAAATTAACAAAAATTAGGGTCTGACAAGAACAAGTGTTTGTTGAATGTAAAAACAAAAATTTTTCATCTGCTGCTGAAAAGTTTTCCTTGTATGCATAGTGTTCCATTATAAAAGAAAGGAAAATTCATCTCTGGGCCAGGCACTGTGTCAGAAAGCAGAGCAGTCCTCGTTTGTATGCGGAGGGGACTCCATGATGTGGTTGGAACATGAGATGCTCCATATGTGAACTTTGCAAAGAACACTAAGAATTCAGATGGTGAGTTTTGGGGCTTGTCTCCTTGCTCTCAGGGTGATTCTTAGACTTTTTCAGCACAGACCCAGGAAATGGGTGGGGAAGCAGACCTAGTGTTGGAGAGTTTCCCCCATCTGGAGTAAGAGAGGTCCTTCCATGCACCTGCCATCTTGGGGAGTGTTACTTGCTAGGGCTGGGAACAGAGGTGTACCTGGTGCCCTCGGGCTGTCCTAGTTTCACTAGCACATTCATTCTTCTCCTCAGAAGGAGAAAACATCAGGTTATGATGAGAGGAAGTGGTTTTCCATACTTCTGTCTTCCCCAACTACAGGAAAGTCATCTTCAGGTGCTGATGGAGGAATCAGCCTCTGCTGTGCAGTAAAGAGACACTGTGCCATCCCCAATATCTTCCTCACAAATTTGCCTCTCATCCCTTTGGAGTCTCATTATCTTCCTTTCCTTAAGATTTGATTAACTCATCACAGGAGATTCATCTGATGGGTCATGGAACAGAGGAAGGGTCCAGGGCTGGGAGTAGAGTCAGGAAGGCCACATCTAGGACATGAGCAGGCCCAAAGACAAACTTCCTGCTGCTGTTGACATTTTTTGGGCAACTTCTGGAAAGTCTCTGGAGCTGGGGTCACCCCACATAGGGCAGCAGGTAGCCCAGGAGCAGGGCTTGCTCCCCCACAACCCTCTCATTGGCCTAATTAACAAGTTGGGATTTTTCCAACTCCTTTCTGTGGCTCTGGTGGGGCTGGGCTCCACTGGGGGTGGGCAGACAGTCTTACTTTAAGCCGTGTATTGATCCTCACATGGTCATGTGCCCCTCTTGGGGGAGTACTCTCATGTTTTAAGTGCATGCAGTTACTCTCTTGACTGGCTTGTAAACAGGTTTTAATGGGGCTATTAGTGTAAAAGGACAGGAAACTTTCAAAAACAGCCTCTTAAATATTCATGAGGATGTTAAATCTGGCGCTTAATCACCAGTGTTTGCACACAGCTAACGGGGAGGGAGGACAGCTGACAGGCTGCCTTCACTCTGAACAATTGACAGGGCATTAATAAACGCTCTTAGAGGCATGATTAATGGCCAAGAGAATGGCTTTTTTTTTTTAAACAAACAGAGCCCCTCTCCTTTGGGGACTCCTGTTCTAAGGGGTGGGGTGGGGAGAGTGTTCCTGTGGAGATGGGAGTGGAATTCAGGGGGAGATTGAAGCTGCAGAGGTGCCCCCATCAGGACAAATTTTACCCCATCAGAAATAGTTCAGTAGAACCCCCCTCCCCAGTATGGCTGTCCATTTCTTAAAGCATGGTTTCTCAGGGGAAACTTTCCAAAAACTTAAGCAGAAAATAATCTCAGAAGAGTTCCTACCTGGAGAATTCTTAACTCAACCTTGGCAGGGCCATGAGGGAAGCACCTGGGACCTCACTGTGGGAGTTCCCTAGAGGGTCCTTACCAGCTGCCTCTTTAATACCTGAGCTCACACACTCACAGAGTGGAGTTAAATGCAGACAGGTTGACCATGGCTTAGGGGCTGCTGTGAGCTGCCCCACTTGTCTGCATGTGCATTTTAATTCCTGAAGTGACATCTTTCTCTTACTTCTCTCTGTAGCATGTGATATAGAATTCCCATTGGAAATGTATGAGAAGAGAGCTTCTTAACTAATAAATGATCCATAGTGTTTTACCTCTGGAATGGATTTCAGAGATTGTCTCTAGGTCCATCCTCACTCCTGCTAGATAAAGAGACTGAGGTACAGAGAGATGGAACAGCTTGTCCAAGGCCCCATACTGAGGAAGTGACAGAGAGTACAGGACTCCAGGTATCCTGATTCCTGGTTTGCCCCCACATGAACATGATGTGACTTCCCCAGGGAGAGGCAGAGAACACCCAGCTGGTTCCTCCAGAAGTGCTGCAAACTCAAAGGCCAGATCAGTCTCAAGTATGGCAAGACTGGTGCTACTAGAACCAAAACCAGGTTAAACACAGAAAGTTCTGGAAAGCTTCCTACATTTTCTGTGTGGTGGGAAACTCCAGCTTCATTATCTGAGACCAACTAAGAAATTCAAAACTATTTTCTCACTGTAAGTGCCAGTTGGGGTTTTTGGTTGGCAAGTTCTGTTTAGGAGAACTCCTAAATCAAGGCTACCTCCCATGCAAAAAGTCAGAAATCCATAAAAATTGATTTAAGGGTTAGAAAAAGCCCACTATACTAAATAATAGTAGATAGGGCAAAAACATCAGCATCTGCCATAAAACCCTTCTCAGGGCCTCTCACCCTTGCTGCTCACATGCTTCCTTCCCATGCATAAGCTACTGAATTGGGGGCTGGGGTAGGAAGAGTTGCCACAAAGATGGAAAACAAGTGGCCCCATCCCCAAGGTACTCTTCCTTTTGTTAGGAACTTTACACTAGGGTCGTGTCAAAAGACTGAATGTAGCACCATGCTGAGCTTTTTGCAAATATTGCTTTTAGTATCTTGTACCCGTGATGAAGAATCTGAAGTGGCACCTTCCACATACGGGTCCAGCCCAGGTTGGCTCTCCCCTGTGCAGCCAGTTTTAGCTTCTCCTCTGAACCACACATGTCCCTTCCTTTCCAGTCAGTGGACCAAGGAACATTGACAGGCAATGTGAATATGATTATTAATCATAGATTTGTTTAGAGACTCAGTGCAACAGTTTTGTTTTTTTTTTTATGGAATGCCAACCAGGAATGAAAAATCAGGCTCTCTTGCTAAACAGTTTGCATTAATGACTTCCATAAGAGCCAATCTATTGATTTTTTTTTAAACAAAACTCCACTTGTCTCTTTCATCTGGATATATAGCTGGTAGGTGCTGTTGGTAAAACAACTAATTTGAGAAATAGTTTCCTTCTCATGATTAGAATGAATGTATTTTGACAGTTTTTACCAATAATGGTTACAGTGTTTGGTATAAATGTGAAGCCCGGATGAAGCTTTAAACTCCAGTGGAGCTGGGCACTCACTTCTCAGTGGAAGACTGATTGTCAGCAATATGAAGTACAAGGATGGATTCTATATGCCTTGCTAGGTGGTCAAGCTGACACCACATGTTGGACAGCACAATACTGGTATCACAGAACTTTGGATTGATGTGATGCCTCGTGTGCCAAAGTCTCCTATCCTATTATGTTATTTTTGGTTTGTTTAATCAGTCAGATGTAGAAGGACTCAGCATGGCTCACTGAAAATACTTGGATTAAGTTGTAGAGAATTTAGGTTCTACTCCCAATAATTCACCCAAGTTGATGTGTAGATTAGGCAAATTTACTTTCCTTACCTGAAAAATGAGTACAGTAAAATCTGCCACATCAATCTGTTGTTTCAAGTGAGATAATGCATACATTTGCCTATTGGCTGTTTCCATTTGATGTCTCACAGTCATCTTAAGATGAAACTTTCTTACATTGAACTTAGATTCTCCTCCCCTCAAAACCTACTCCTTTTCCAGCATTCTCAGATCAATCAGTGGTATCACAAATTACTCAGTTGCTCATGCCAGAAACTGGAGTCATCTTCTCCCCTCATTGTAGCAGATCAATATCACATTCTGTTCCGTCTTTTAAATAAGTCTTAAATCTACTTACCCCCGTGACCAGTTTGGTCCAAGCCATATTCGTCTCCTGCCTGGGTGGCTGGTATTACCTTCTTACTCTCCTGCTGTGCCCACTATTGCTTCTTTGTACCTCCTAAAGCCACCAGAGCCATCCTCTTAAAATGTAACCCACTTACATCATCCTCCTATCTAGAACCTTCCAAAGGCTGCCAAAGATCATCCACATATCCTATCATCCATGAGTCTTGTCCCCTTACTTGTCCCTTCAGTCTTATTTTGATCTCATTCCACTTCAAACACTATCCTCTTCTGCTCCTTTTGTGTTTCTTTCAAGCCTTGAGGGTTTCACAGTACAGTTTCCTCTGCTAGAAAGCTCACAAGCCAGTCGTTCCCCAGATGGTTCCTACTCATCTGTTAGATTTCAGTAGTAATATCAAAAGCCACTCCTGTAGAGGAGACTTCTCTGCTCCCACTCCTATTCCCCAGTATATTGGATTCCTGTTATCATTATCTTTCGTAGCATTTAACTTACTTGCAACTTAAACATTATTTTTGTGATTGTTTGGACTATAAGTTTCACAAGGACCATTTGGTTTGTCCCTGTGTCCTCAGTGTCTTGTCAAAGTGCTCATCACACGGCACATATGGAACATTCACAGGATAAATGCACATGTGAACAAATGGCTGAACACCAAACATCAATGCTAATGCAAGTTATTTTCTATTCTTGTGTCCATGGGATCTTGAATTAAATGGCGAGTGAGACATATCTCATGAGTTGGAAATTTTTTGGTGATAAGTTAACCACATCAAGAAATGCATCTTGAGCTAGTTTGAATATCCAAGGGGAAGTTTATTGGCCTCTGTCACATAACTGAACACAGGGCAGTACTGGAGATGGCCTCAGGTACTCAAAAGATGGCAGTCAATTCCTCTTTTCCCTTCCATCTTTGTCTATCTCATTCCTGTTTAATTTCACTCTTCAATGCAGACAGATTTCTCTATAGGATAGGGAACATGGCCACCAGAAGCCCTAGATTCACAACTTTTTAGTACTTCCTAACCAGGAAAACTCCAGGAGGGGGTTCTGATTGACTCTGTGTTGGGCCATAAACCTATCCCTGGTCACTGTGGCTGCTGTCCCCAACGTGGCCAAGAGGATGGAGCCATCACTAATCTATCTCAGAGCTCCTGGGTTTGGGGGCTGTTACCAGAAGGGTGGGGCTGTCATCTGACATCGGGGATAGGCACTGGGATTGGCAGTTAAAGACAATAGCTACCATAGAAGAGAATCTTGTAGGAATGATCTGGATTCTCATGTTCATGATTTAAGCCTTGATTTTTCTGGCTCCTGGCACAGCTTAAGTTCGTCAGAAAACAGAACAGATGTGGCTTTAGCTATGCATAGAGTGGGCAGCCAGCATCTTGAAATTCCATGAAAAGAGTTATTCTTTGGGTTAGGATAGAGTTCTCAGTAGTTAATTACAAATTTAGGAACTTATATAAAGAGTCAGCCTTAGAATTCATGGTGTCAGTAGCCACCAACATTAACCTAGCTTTTGTTCTCCCTCCTTTTTACGGAGTTAGTGGTGGAAACTTTGGCATAGAAAGGCCATGCTGATCCTGCCTGGTGGTAGCTGTATTAATAAGTAAGATGTAGAAAATGATATAATCCCACCAATCTTCCATAGCCTAATTAAATGTCACCCCTCTCTAAAGCTTTCGCTGTCCTCCCATGAGTACTAATAGTTAAAGTTCTATTTATAGGATTGTTATGAGAATTTAATGAGTTAATATATATGGAGCACTGGGCACATTTGAAGCACTCAATGAGTTTTAGCTATGATTATTGCAAAACAACAAAAGGGAAAACACAGTCACGGTAGGTACCAAAAACTGATGTCATCACCTTTCTGTGTCCTAATTCTGTATGTATTTTTTCACTTGATATGTGTAACTTTTGCTTTAAGAATTTGCCTGGGAGGGACGCCTGGGTGGCTCAGAGGTTGAGCGTCTGCCTTCCCTCAGGGTGTGATCCTGGAGTTCCACATCAGGCTCCCCGCATGGAGCCTGCTTCTCTCTCCGCCTGTGTCTCTGCCTTTCTCTCTCTGTGACTGTCATGAATAAATAAATAAAATCTTTAAAAAGAAAAAAATAATTTGCCCGGGAATCATAGCATGGAAATTTCTGGTCCACAATAACTGTGCCAGGGTCAGATTATCTCATACACAGCCATTCTTCAGCTGGGTTCCTACGATAGCTTTACAAAACTTAGTGGTTCTAACGTTTTGTGTTTAAGGCTCACTGGTAGAGTTTGTTTAAAACGTGGTTTTCTTGAGTCTCCTCCTGAGAGATTCTGATTAGGTAGGTCTAGGGGAGGGGTTCAGGAATGTCATTTTTTAACCACGGCTTCAGTGATTTTTCTGCAGGTGGTTCAGGACTATAGTTTGAGAAATAGACCCAGCAGAAGATGCAGTAGGGATAAGGAAAGATGGGGAAAGTAGGAATAAGGAAAGATGGGGAAAGCGCTTATTCTATAAGTTGGGGGTTCCTAAAGTCCCAAAGTACTCCTTACCAGGAAGAGAACTCCATTGTGTTTCCCTCATGTGTTAGCCATGGTGAGTGTCACATACATGTGAATCATCTACTCTGTCCACGACTCCATTCAGCCTATAGTCATCTGAACTAGTAACAGGGTCACAGCTCTGTCAAGCCCCAAATTCAGGACCCATTCACTGTTGAGGTGACCATTTGGAAGAGGGGATGGTAGTGGGTGGAGGTCTGGAGTGTCAGAAGTTCCACAGAATGAATGTCTTTATGAGCATCATTGTGGAAGCTCCCCTTAGATCCTTGTCCTCTTGCATGGAGAGATTTCCAGGGAGGTTCAGGAATAGATTTTGAATGGTCAGATACAATCCCAAAGACCCTGCCCTTTGGACAGGAGTTGGTATGTATTAAGGCAGCCTATCAGAGGAACATGCATTACCAACTCTTATGCTTTTGTATTAAGCATTATGTCTCATCTTTACAGTCAGATTAATGGAGATTAGTGGTTCCACTTAAGAGTTTAAACATTGTGCTGACCCAAATTGTTAGAGCCATCATAACGTGGTGCTATATGTTCAAGGGCTGGACCAGCTGGTAGTTGAGTGGGGGAGGGGAAGGTCTACATTTTCACAAAGTGATTTCATTAATTGTTTTGTGTAAGAAAACTGGGGTGACTCTTTATGCATAATGCATATATGGTACTTTCCCTACTTTCCACACACTTAAATGCCCATCAGCCCAGTCTGGTGATGCTCCTTTGCTAAGAGGACATTTAATAATCAACAGTCACTCATGCTTGCCTCCTCTTGGCTTCTGTGGGTGGAGCCCAGTCCCTGAAGTCTCAAATGGTTTCATTAATGTCTTTTATCCACTCGAAGGATAAAAATAAATCTCTCAAAAGCTCTTAGAAACCCTATACCCTGTATGTAGGAGGGAAAAAGAGGACCGCTGTTAATTAATAAACTTAAACCATCTCCACAGGAATACACAGCTGTGATCCAGAGAATACATGAACCAAACTCAGCCTCCCTGTCAAGTCAGAGTTACTCTTTATTCATTGAATGATTACATAATTGAAAACTCTATGTCTTAGTTCAGGTCACTATAACAAAGTACCACAAACTTGGTGACTTGAACAACAAATGTTTATTTCGTGTAGTTCTCGAGGTTGGAAAGTCCAAGACCAAGGTGGTGCCAGATTCTGTGTCTGGTGAGGACCCACTTCCTAGTTTTCAGATTACGATCTTCTGTTTAAGTCCTCACATAGCCTTTCCTTAGTGAGTGTAAATAGTGAGATGGGGGAGAAAGAGAGAGATCTCATGGCCTTTTCTCTTTTTATAAAAGCATTAATGTCATCATGATGGCCCTACCCTTATGATCTAATTTAACCCTTACCACTTCCCAAAGACCCCATGCCAAAACTGTGATGTTGAGGATCATGCTTCCATGTATTAATTGGAGGTGATGGACCATAGAGCACTGTGTTAGAAATTTGAAAAGGAAGTCACGTATGAATTTTGCTTTAGAGCAAAGTGTGTTTTTCTTAGCACGTGTACTCAAGGCTGGTAGGATATTTTTTTGCATATCCTCAAAGGGGAAGAACTTGTTTGGAAATAGTCAACACTATTTATTTGGAACCAAATCTGGTGAATAAGATGAGTTTGAGAGGCTGGAGAAGGTTATGCTTGCCTAAGAGGAGGTAATGTGACTAACTTTCTTGCAGGGCCAGCTGGAGGTGGAGGTTAGCAAGAAAAGAAGCCCCCAAATGCTCAGCATAATAGCATCATCAACAGATGCAAAGATTTGTATAGGGCAGAAGGGACCAGGATTTGGTGGAGGGAGGGGTGTGTTTGAATTGAAAAGGCTCTGACCATCAACAGTCCCCTCAAATCCAGTTGTGAATCACTAGTCTAAACTGTGGAAGGGTTACCCTGGAGGATGAACACTCATTTAATATTCAGAAATTTTTGTTCTAAGAAATTTTCTCTTAACTTCTAATCATATAATAGAAGAATTTTTTTTGAAGTGGCTTCTACTTCATGTTTTTCTAAGAGTATTTATAAATATTTTCATAATTTAATCTTTCAAAAAAGTTCCTCCAAACTCTGCATTTAATGCAAACTATTATCTTAATCATGAGATTATCAACTAATTAATCACTCCTACAAATGCTGATGATGTTAATAGCACTGGGGAGATAGATGAGTATTATTATTTTATCATGTTATAGAGCAAGAATCTAAGATACTTAGATAAATGTCAGAGTCAGGATCTTAACTTTTGGCCACATGACTTAAAATTTATGCTGATGGCAATAAGATTTCTGTCTTCTGCACAGTTTCCTGCCAATCCAGAGAGAAGGAAGGTGGGACTTCCTTCAAGGCAATCCAATCTGTTGGGCTGTTGGCCTGGTTCTTTTAGGGGGCCCAGATGGAGTTCAGAGGTCATACCTTGAAAGCTTGAAAATTCACATTGGCAGAGTGTTGTAAATGTTGGGTTAGAGATGAAACTTCATTAATGACTGAAGGCCTAGAGTATTATTTTTTACAAAAGATTTATTTGAGAGAGACAGACAGAAAGGAAGAGAGAGAGAGAGAGAGAGAGAGAACGAGTGAGGGAGGCAGAGGGAGAGGGAATTAATAGCAGATTCTGCACTGAGCACAGAACCTGATGAGGGGCTTGACCCCATGACAGCGAGACCGCAACCTTAGTTGAAACCAAGAGTCAAATGCTCAACTCAGTTGCCCCTGGAAGGTCTGGAATTCTTGCACACAGCCAGAGAACTGGGGAAGTTGAGCAAGGTCATTTCCCTACTTCTGTTGGCCATGATTGAAACATCTTCGCTGTGAAATATTAAAGCAGTGGTTGGATTCTCTGTTGTGTTTGGTCTTCCTTTCTAACTCTGTGTGCTTCCTATAGGATGGTCTCCTCCCAGTCTCCCAGACCTGCTGCCCCACCCAAGGGCTAAATCTATTTTCTGAAGTTACTGATTAGTAATTGACCTTAGAGAACATTCCATTGTCTTCTTTACTCTCTTTCCTTAAGTAAGTCAATTAGCTTACTCTTTCCAGGATTTAAGAGTTTCTGTCTTTGGTGATCTTCTAAGGCTTTGCTACAGGACTCTAGTCAGTGGACAGACTAGAATCGTCAGTATCAGCACCACTTGAGAGCTCAGGAAGGCAGAATCTTAGGTTCTGCCCCAGATCTACTGAGTCAAAAGCTGCATTAAAAACAATTTTTTAAAACTTAACTTCTAATCATATAAATCATAGAAGAAAATTTTTTGAAGTGGCTTCTTCGTGTTTTTCTAAGAGCATTTATAAATATCTTCATAATTTCATCTTTCTTTTTTTTTTAATTTCATCTTTCAAAAAAATTCCTCCAAACTCTGCATTTAGTGCAAACTACCCAGGGGGGGATGCCTGGGTGGCTCAGCAGTTGAACATCTGCCTTCAGCTCAGGGCGTGATCCCGGGGTCCTGGGATCGAGTCCTGCATCGGGGTCCTTGTGGGGCGCCTGCTTCTCCCTCTGCCTATGTCTCTGCCTCTCTCTCTGTGTCTTTCATGAATAAATAAATACATTTTAAGTTTTTTTTTTTTTTTTTGAGCAGGAGAGAGTGGTGGGGAGAGAGGCAGAGGAAGAGGGAGAGAGAGAATCTTAAGCAGGCTCCACATTCAGCGTGGACCAGATGTGGGGCTCAATATCACAACCTTGAGATCATGACATGAGCTGAAATCAAGAGTTGGAGGCCTAACCAACTGAGCCACCCAGGTGCCCTTCAGAAGCTGTACTTTAACAAAACACCTGGGGTGACTTTTTAAATTTGAGAAGCAGTGCTCCAATGAACCCACAAAACACTTTGGTGCAGGTAAGTGGTCAGATGACCTCTGGTACAGATGAGGCTTTCTAGGTGTCTGTGATTGGCCTGGAATGAAAGGAAGCCTGGAAGAGGAGAGCTTGTGCGGGAAGACTTGAAGTTTACTGCTCCCTTTGTTGCTTCCTGTCTTTCCTCCTAGAGTCAACACCACCCAGATGAACTCTTTGGATATTGTCTAATATGCCCCAGGACTAAGGGGAAGAAAAAGCCACTGTTTTCTTGTAACTCACGTTCTGAGGAGGAGGAGAGATTTGGCTATATTCTGTCTATTTTCTTGAGCAGAAGTCTCTTCTACAGCATCTCAGACACAATGACCTGTCCTTGCTCAAATACTTCTGAGGTTGGGGATCTTATTTCCCAACAAACATTTGTCAAGTGCCTCCTGGGGGTCAAGCTGTGTTAGAGCACAAAGACACACATGCCAGTCTCTTCCTGTCCTCAGGTGGTTAACAGTTTGTAACTTGAATGGCATAGAATATATCATATTCTCTTGAAGTCTTCCCCAGGCCAATTAAATCTATGCCGGTGATGAATATGTATATATGTATATGGTATACATATGGGGTGTATGTGCATGTGAGTGTGTGTGTATGTAGATATATATGTTTTAGAATTAGTGTTGGGAATAAACCCTAGCTATGTAATTATGGATCCCTGTGAGCCTCACTCAATTGCTTCATCTATACTAGGAGTATTTTGCTGGTAGCAATAGCACAACTCTGGCTAGCTTTAGCAAAAAGATGTATTGACCCATGGAATCCAAGGAATGGTTGAACAAGCACACTGCCGTGAAGATGCTGGTCTTCAGGAACTGTTGCAAACAAAGAGTAAAAATCCATGAGGTTCTCTTTGTCTCCTTCTGCTGCCCTTTCTCTGCACCTAATTTTATCAGAGTGGGAAATATGACTGCATTTTACAACTCGAAAGGCCTCTAAGGAAGTAATTAAAGTTAAATAAAGGTTAAATAAAGTCATAAGAGTGGGACCTGATCCAATAGGATTCAGGTCCTTAAGAGAAAAGACACCAGAGAGCTCAATTTCTTTATCTCCACATGTGCACAGGAGAAAAGCCATGAGAGGACACAGCCAGAAACCAGCCATTTACAAGCCAGGAAGAGAGACTCCTCAGAAAACCTACCACACTGGCATTCTGGTCTTGGACCTCCAGCCTCTAGAACCAAGGAAATACATTTCTGTTGCTTGGGTCCCCCTATGGGACCAGACTGTAGTCTTTTATGATAGCACTATGAGCAGACTAACATAGTTTGCATTTCCTTAACAACTGATGATGTGGAACATCTTTTCATGTACTTAGCCTTTGTATACTTTTCTTGGAGAAATGCCAGTGCAAATCCTTTGCTCATTTTGAAATTGGGTTGTAGATGAGTTGTAGCTATGGCTTTTTGTTTATTTAATAATTTCTTGTCCTTTTATCATAGATATTCTTTCTTTGTCAAATAGTGGCTCCCACATATGGCTTGAATGCATCCTCAATGCTGTCATCTGGACTACAATCTTCCCTCCTTTTGTGTTTCTATGGGTTGTCTCTCTACCCTGAGGCCAGTATTACTACGACAAACAGAATCTCAAACCTGCCACGACCATGCTCAAAACCATTCAGTCTACCTTTAATTCCTTGTAATGAATTTAAATTCCTTTACCTGGTTCTAAAACCCTTAATAATCTGCCTCGCACCTACCTTTACCCCTCTGGCCTTGTTTCTTGCTATTCTCCTGAAAATCTAGAACATCTCTTTTTCTGTCTCAGGATGCATCGTGGTGCATCTCAAAGTCAGTGCAGATGTCAGCATACTTCACACTTAACCATTTCAGCATGCAAATATTAACATCTCTTATCTGGAAGCATTTAGAGTCCACTTTGTACCAGGCATGGGGCTAGGTGGTGAGGTCACAGAGATAATTGCAAATTAAGCAAGTCTTGAGGGGCTCCACTCATTTGAAGGGGGTGGGTAATAAAAAGCTATTACTTAACCAACAAGCTAAGTGCTATGATAGAAATAGGGATAAGTGATTGTGAGATCAGAGAGGGTGGAGAATGGTTTCCTGATCGAGGTAAAACCTGCCCTAAACTTCAGTGGACAAGTAAGAATTAGCTTGGCAAAGGTGGTTGGGGCACAGACTTCCTAGTGGAGGGAGCAGCAAGAGCAAAGTCAGATGAGTTTTCTCAGCTGAAGCATGGAGATTATAGTTCATTGCATTGTCTTGAGAACTTTATGAGATAACAAATGGAACAAAAGGTTGTGTTGAATGGGACACACTTATACTAAAAAGAAAATATTCATTTTTTATCTGAAACTGAAATTTAACTGGGAATCTTGCATTTTTATTTGCTAAATCTGGCAATCTTAATGTGATAACACCATATCACCCACTAAATATACATTAAATTTAACTTTAAGCTATTTAACTGGAATGGAGGAGGAGGGATAAAACCTAAAGGTAGAAGGACTAATAAGGTATAACAAAGAATTTGGTTCTTGATGTCATTGAAAATTTCTCTTTCAGGAGTAAGGGCATTTCCTGCCACGTGCAAACTTTGTGTTTAATTAGGTTCTCCTTGGG
Source organism: Vulpes vulpes (assembly GCF_048418805.1). Classification (NCBI taxonomy): domain Eukaryota; kingdom Metazoa; phylum Chordata; class Mammalia; order Carnivora; family Canidae; genus Vulpes; species Vulpes vulpes. Next base: position 116,199,813 of record NC_132792.1, read on the forward strand.
GCCCCTGGGTGGCTCAGTCAGTGAAGCGTCTGCCTTCAGCTCAGGTCATGATCTCGGGGTCCTGGGATCCATCCCCACATTGGCTCCCTGTTCAGTGAGGAGTCTGCTTCTCCCTCTTTCTGTTCCTCTCCGTATTTGTGCTCAATATCTCTCTCTGTCAAATAAATGAATACAATCTTAAAAAAAAAAAAAAAAAACTAGGTTCTCCTTCATGGTTACAAATGCTCCTGGAACAATGCTGATGGGCTTCTGGGTAGTGGGGGTCCTTTGAGGTGACCAGTGAGCACAGTTTTAGGGTCAGTGGACCAGAATGGAAATAGGAGGCACAGTTTTGCTCTAGGGCATTTAATTTAACCATTTTTCCTTTCTCTGTTTTCTTTGTAGTCTGAGGATTTCTGAAAATCCGGTGACCTCTTTTAGAAAACATTTGGCCTTGAAGTCCCTCAAGAACATTATGGCTTGGTTCCTCACCCTGGCTCCCATCTGGACCTTCTTGGAAATGTGTCATTTCCTCTCAGTTTTCCGGATACCCCAAGGGCTGAGCTCCCAAGACCATGCTTCCTGACCCGCTGTAGGAGGGGAGTCAGGGAGCTTGCAGCCCTAGGTGATATGGCTGTGTCTAGATGTGCTTAACAAATTGCTTGTTCACTCAATTACATTTTATTTAATCATCTGTAATCATATAAATTATGCCTGATGGTAGTAAATGTTCGTGTCAGTTCCTAATTACAGATTGATTAATTGGCTGGGGTGATCTGTATTACTACTTATATAAGAATATATAAAGATGATGATAAATTAGGGCTGGTGATATTGAGCCCAGGAACATGGAACATTTCCAATTGCATCCCACTTTTGGGGGGAGGTGGGAAAGCCATTTTTCCTTCCCTGACTTGTTCCCATCAGACACCTCCAGGCCAGTTTGTCCTATTGATTGGCAATTTCTGAGTCAAGAAATATTTATTATTATTTAGTTAGTATATGTGTGTGTAAAATTTTTGCCATGCCATGCTTTGCTTTTTGGCTGTTGGCAGAGACGAATAATGACAAGCTCATTAAGTTTAGTTGGGCTCATTATAGCCTGCTGGGCTCCGAAAGTTCCCAAGGTTGGATTTGGCCTGGAGAGCAGGAATCCAGAGAATGAGGAATGGGGGGCTCTATCAGCATCTATAGAACAGTTCCCTATTAGGTAATTCTGCCTTTCTGTTTCTTTGCAAGTTTGACATCTGGGTCAAAGGGCCAGATATACCTTACAGTTTTTCTCTAGCAACAACAGCCCTTTGTGGTGTCTTCAAGGCAACTTGCCTGGGATGTGTAATTATTAATTTTCAGCTTTTGAGAATATAATGTAATTGGAATGTAGCCTGCTTCCAATGTCCTCGCCCCTCCTTCCACTTACACCTGAGGCTAAAGGTAAAGATGAGGCAACATGGGGTAAGACATGTAAAGAGGAAAGAGGGGGAATCTGATAATCCAGGCATGGACCCTAGTTTTAAGGAAGAGGGTTGAGGCTTCATTCCAAGTTCCTTGCTTGCTGAGAAATTATGGGCAGAGGAAGAATGGCAGAAAAGCTGATGAGTATCCTATACTCTGATGACACAGTCTCCCAGGGGGTTGTTAACTAGAGAAGACCATCAGCTGACCTCTCTCCTTGACCAATGAGCTACAGCAGGTGCTCCTCCCATTTACTTTATTAGCTGAAGTTCCCTAGCTAATTTTTTCCCAAGTCCTGTTGGCCAAGATTTGCTCCCGAGTCCACTCTAAATCAATCATTGTCAAAGGGACTGACATACAACTGTGATTGTTCTAGACCAATCATGATTAACTCCTTAGTGGTCTCAAGAGGAGAGCCACATTTCCTAAATATATGGCCTGGTAGAGGATGGTCTTACCTGACAGTGACACTTGAACAAAATTGATACTGAAGGTCTATCAGCCACTAAGATGTAAGAGTACATGGGAGTGTGTGTGTATGGGTACAATTAGGGGCAATCATTGTTTATTGAGTTGGTAGCCAACAGTGTCTGTTCTGGGAAAATCACAGGAAGCACTGAAATGCAGGAACCATGGATACCTCATATCGGATTCGTAGGAATGAAGATTCGAGTAACTCAGAAGAAAAATATAAAAAATAAGTCATATCTTTCCCTATGAGTTGGTTTTTAGTTAGTTCTCATTTTGCTTTTCATAATAATGCCTTGCAGTTATAGATGGCTCTCAGAGTTTTATTCTGCGCATCACCTGGAGGTGTCCAACAGCTAATCTATTTAAGAGACCATGAAATGTGGGGAGGACACTGTTAGTAGCCTATTCAGCCTCCATTCTCCTTACTCCTTCTTTCAAACTGAACCCTGGTGGATGCCATCCCCAGCTCCATGAAGATGGAGGATCTTCATGCCTCTGAGCCAATTGGGGCCTGGCAGCCTCCTGGCAGGAGTTATGGGGGATGAATATGGAAGCTCACAGCCTCATTGCCATTGCAGCCATCTTGGGAACATGAGGAGAGCAAGTGTTAGACAGAATAGGACAGAGCTGGGAGAGAGAAGGAAGCACAAGCCTTAAGACATCACTGAGCCAAACCTGGAGCTATGCCTTTGATCGACTAAGGAGGACCACGACTTTCCTTTTGACTTAAGCCAATGGGAGTTGAAGTTTTTGGTTATTTACAGGTGAAAGCACCCTCCTCGTTGAACCAGGTGTCCATTTTTATTTTGTTTTACAAGTGAAGAAAAAAATTTTAAAAGATTTTATTTATTTATTTATTCATAGAGACAGAGAGAGAGAGAGAGAGAGAGAGAGAGAGAGAGAGAGAGAGAGAGAGAGAGAAGCAGGCTCCATGCCAGGAGCCCAACATGGGACTTGATCCCGGGACTCCAGGATCATGCCCTGGGCCAAAGGCAGGCGCCAAACCGCTGAGCCACCCAGGGATCCCCAAGAAAATTTTTTTAAAGATTTTATTTATTTATTCATGAGAAACACACAGAGAGAGGCAGAGACACAGGCAGAGGGAGAAGCAGGCTTCCTGTGGGGAGCCTGATGTGGGGCTCGATCCCAGGACTCTGAGATCCCATCCTGAGCCAAAGGTAGATGCTCAACTGCTGAGCCACCCAGGCGTCCCACAAGTGAAGAAATTGAATAAGTGAAAGTAAGTGAGCTGTCTTAGGTTCCACAGCCAAGCAAGTGATAGAAGGATAGAAGCCCAGTTTTCTGACCCTGAGGTAGCTTTTTTCTTTCCACCTAATTCCCTCCTGTAATGAGGGACTATTTCCCAGTGATCACAAGTATCTTGAACTGATCTGGGGAGGCCAAGGGGAAGAATGAAATGTTTCCTAGGAGCCCCAGTAGGGTTGGGCTGAGAAATCTAATTCCCCCGGGTTGGCTGCTGGCTGCCATCTGGATGAGATAATTATTACCCTGCCCTTTCTTTGTTTAACTGGCTCAGTAGTGGGAACAATGGGTTCCCATGAATTGTGCTGGTAAACAATATCTTTTGCTTCCTGGGGGAAAATTACAAGACAAAGGGTGAACACACCCCCACCAAGAAAGATGAAGAAGGGGAATAGACTCCTGAGCCAGGGCAACAGTGCCTCTAAGGTTGGTCCTGGGGAAAGGTCAGGCTCGCAGACACACGGGCCCTAGAGCGACTGCTAGGTCCTGTCCTGAGAGGCCACAGCCCTCCCCCCTGTGACATTCCATCAACTCCACATAGAACCTGGCTGGTAGATTCCCTGGTGCAGAGAGGTTGGTATGTGATGCAAGCCTAGCCATAGCCTGGATGACTCCGCAGGGAGCTGAGACAGCTCCGTGGGGTTGTCCTACATTGGGCATTTCATAGTCCGGCCTTTAGAGTTTTGCCTTCATTAGTCACTGGAAGTAGGATGTCCCTGGAAGAGCATGATTTCGAGCAAGGCAGCTCCCTGCAGGTGAGGCAGTCCCGAAGGGGTGGACAGCTGAGGGCTGACCACTGATCACACTCCTGGGCAGAGGGGCCACCCGAGTCCTTGAAGAAAGCCCTGGGTGGTACATCTGTGTGTCTATCACACCTGGTTAGTGGGGACTAACCAACCGCTGAGACTCTCTCATCCTTGGATTCTTCTCCGGAGACTGTGACTCTGATGCCACAGAGGAAGGAGCTGTTTGAACAGGGTAGCATCTCAGAGTACATGCATGCCCGCTGCGAGCCCAGCTGCTGGCGGAGACACTCAGGAGCTAACAGCCAGACCTGGAGGGCTGGGGGGCCACCTTGCAGCTTCAGAATGAGGCGCTGTCAATGGGGAAGCAGCTCTGGCCCTTCCAGGATGGATGGGCAGAGCGAGTGTTGACCAGCCCCAGCCTGCGATGTCTGTTGCAAAGCCTGACTTTGCCTCTTTTTCCTCATCTGTAGACTCAGGTGATCTCTCCTTTTCTGCTCCTTGTGTAATACTATCGTGAAAGCAAATATAGTAACACACAGGAGACCAACTGAGAACCTACAGATTTGTGGATAGCGCCTCGTCACGTTTCTCATTAGTCTGTACGAGGGCCATGCCCCCCAGCCCGCGGCCCTATCCAAAAAAGACAAATGTGAAATGCAGTGCATTTGACTCAGGGGAATGACTTGCGCTGCGCACCAATCCCCTGAAGGACCTTATGCCTTCTTCCCTAGAAGGCTGTTGACCTCTCACTTCCCTGAGGCTCAGGGGTGGGTGCTTCTCTGACCTGTCTGCCTGTGTTTGCTCCTTGGCACACTTACTAACGTGATCTTCTGGAAGTCGTGGGTTGCGGGTGATCCTGGTGAAAGCATCAGCTCCTTCTTCTCTGTCCTGTCTAGGTTCTATCTAACCCAGGTTGGACACATGGGCTTTGGAAAGCTAAATTCTTTGACTGCAGCCCGCAGTTGAGAGGTGGCGGGGGCAGTGCCCGGTGGGTGCCCAGAGAGGGCTGACCGCTGGGCATGGGGCTGAAGCTGCTCTTCAGCAGGTCAGGGGCTTGCAAGCTAATAGGCTCTCAGCCTGGGAGAGACTGAGACACTTTCCTCCTCTCTTCCACCCATCCAATAGTTAGCACATGTTTTTGGAGTACCTGAAACATGCCAGTCCCTGTTTTAGGGGTGGCAGGAGATAATAGTATTGAGCACAATGGTGTAAAATCCCTGGCCCGGTGGAACTACGTGCTGGGTGGGGGTTGGGAGCACACAACAAACAAACCAGGCATAAAATATCTATTGTATCAGACAGTGATGAATATGCAAAATTATCAAGCAGGTAAGGGGAATAGATAGTGCCAGAGATGGAGTGGAGGAAGGGGGTGCTATGTTAAACAAGGTAGTCAGAGAGGGCTCTTCTGGGAAAGTGACATTTGAATAAAATATGAAACAGGTGAAGGAGCGGCCATGTGAGTATATGAAGGAAGAGTGAAAGAACATTCATTCCTGGGTGGGGGATGAACAGCATCTGCAAAGGCCCTGAGGTGGGCTCTTACTGGCAGTTTTGAGGAATGGCAGGGTAGTGATAAGGAACAATGGTAGGTAGGAGATGATAAGAGAGGTGGTGGGATGGGAGTAGGATGGTGCGCACCAGACAGAAAAGACCTTGCAGGCCTTTGCAGGTACCCTGGCTTTTGCTCTGAGTGAGGTGAGGAGTCACTGCAGGTTTCTGTGCTGAGCAGCGACACAATATAGTTGGACCTTAAGAGGCTCCCTCTGGCTGATGAGTGAGTAGACAGTAGGTGGGAGAAGATGGAAGCAGGGAGGTCAGTGAGGAGTGTGATGGAGAATCAAGGTAAGTGTGTGTGTGTGGGTGTGGGTAGCCTGGACCATGCTAGTAGCATTAGAGGTGGTGAGAAGTGTTTGGGTTCTGGAAGCATTCTGCAGGTGATGGCAAGCTGATGACAGATAAGAAAACTGGTCCAGAGAGCACTTTGGACCCCACAGGTGAGCCCTGCCTGAAACTGTGCAGTTAAGTGGCAGCTGGACCAGAATCACCTGGATGAAGCACCTGACCTCTGCACCCGAACCAGGCTTCCCATGTGTTTGATGCACCTGCCAGCTTGTGTGCATGTGCCTGTGTGCATCCTTGGGTCCATGTGGGAAGCGGGGAGAGCTGGCTAGGGCAGCTAACGGCAGTAGGGGTTGCTGCCTCTCGGCCCATGCCTCTTCCCACAGCCAGCCTACTGGTGTCTGCTGGCACCTTCCAGAAGCTCCCTGCAAGCCTGGCCCCATTGACCCCTGGTCCCCGCTGATCTGGCTTTCATGAAGCAGGCTTTCCTGCATCTGCTCTCATCACAGACAGGAAAGATTGAACCCTTAGGCCATTGTGCTGACGACCTTTTTTTTTACATGTAATTCTCTTCATCTAATTCCCAGCTGACCAGCTCCCTGTCTGGGCATCTCTTTGTAGCTTGGAGCAGGGATGGGATATGATGGGTGGCGGGTGGGGTGGGCAGGAGAGGATTGCTCACGCAAGGCAGTTGGCAGGAGGAATGGCATGCCGAAGGGTCTTTCTGTGTCTGGAGGTAGAAACGGACACTCAACCATCACTTAGGAGAAATACTCATGACACTAGAAAGGAGAAGGAATTCCCACTTGAATATTAAAAAGATCATACCAGGCGGTCCCCGAGACCTAGGATTCCTTCCTTCTTGTGGTTTTGTAGGTGGGCTTCCCCGGGTTCTGGTAGCTGTGGCATGAGCTTCAGGAAGCGCTTCCCCTGGCTCGCTGGTTGGAACATACGTCCACAGGTAAGTTCTTCTATGTCTAATGTGAACTTCATCGTGGGGCATTGAGATTGCACAAAGACACAAGGGTCTGCTCCCCATTTCCATCCACCCACCAGAATGGATACGACAGAGAGCCTATCACTTGTTTGCTCCAAGCAGTGTTTCTAACAGGGCTCATTATGGGGGCTTTAAAAAATTAATTTTATTTAATATAAAAAATGTTAAAAAGCAATACAGTGACAAATCATGTGTCTCCCCCATCAGGGCACTTCTCCCCACTGTGTCTTTTAATGGTTCTGTTCTACTCTCTCAGAGATTCTCCTACAAGCAAATATTCATATGGGTTTTTCTATAGTTTTTGTACAAAATATGGCTTATTATACACATTGTTCCACATTTTACTTTTCTCACTTAATCTACTTCATGTATGCTTTTGCATCGGTACGGAGACTTTCACATTCCCTTTCCAGTTGTGTGCTGTAGATGGATGGGGGTGATTCAAGAGACGCAGATTCTCAGACTCCATCCTAGGCTGGTTGCCTCTGAATTTCTTAGAGACCGTCATTTTCAGAAAACTCTCCAGGTGATTAGAATGTTGGTGTAATTCTTAACTCATTTTCTCACCTACATAGATTATTTTGGTCAGCCTGAATGATGTCCTCCCTCTGACTTTCCCTAAAAGTATAGAAGGCTGAAAAATGCACCCCTACACCCCATCCCCAGATACAGTCAAGTCCCAATCCCTGGGACTTGTGAATATTACCATATAGGGCATCCAATATGAGATCCTAGGGGTGCTTGTAAGAGGGAGGCAGAGGGACACCTGACACAGAAGAGGAGGAGGAGAAGGCCTGAGAAGGTGGAGGCAGCCCCTAGGCAGATGTGGCCACCAGCCAGGGAACAGCAGGCACCGGAAGCTGAAAGTTAAGAAGAACTTTCCGTTAGAGCCTCTGAAGGAAGCGTGTCCCTCCTGACACCTTGATTTTGGTGCTGTGGTACTGATTTCATACCTCTGGCCTCCAGAGCAGTAGGAGGAAAAATATCTGTTGTTTTGAACCATCAGGTTTGTGATAATTGGGTCCAGCATCCTCAGGAAATGACACAGCCATCCACACACACGTTTCTGTTGCTGGGAAGCCTTTGCCTGGGCTGTGCCCTCACCCAGAGTCCCCTTGCTCCTTCTCTCTGCCTGTTGGTGCTCTTCCTGTAAAGCCAACCAAGCTCCTGCTTCCTCCAGACAGCCCATCTCCAGCCTCCTGGAGGGTCTGTCCTACAAATTATCCCATATTTTCAGTTAACCTCCTGTGTGTGTCTGGGCTCCCCATGGGCACTGTCAGCTGCTTGGGACAGGGACCATTTCTTGTTGTTCTAAAGGCTGGGTGGTAGGGTACTAGTCACACAGGGATTGGGGCCCACTGGCGACCTGATTGCATTTACTCCTCTTCCTCCTTCCCCTCTCCCTCCTTCCCCTCTCCCTCCTTCCTCTCTCCCTCCCCATCCTGCCATGCAAAGTTGGTTTCTTTCGTTTTTAGAATCAGAAAATACTCAAGTTAGAAAGTGTTCCGGGCTGGATCACATTCTCCCAAATTCATGCACTGGAGTCCTAACTCCCAGCACCTCAAAATGTGACTGTATTTGGAGGTAGAGCCTCTAAAAAGGTGATTAAGGTAAGATCAGGTTCTAGAGGGTGGGTCCTAAGCCAGTAGGATGGATGTCCTCACAAGAAGAGGAGATTAGAATGGAGGCACACGGGCACTGAGGGGTGGCCCTGTGAGGACAGGGTGAGAAGTGGCCGTCGCCAAGCTGAGAGGAGAGGCTGCAGGAGAATCCAAGGCTCCTGATGCCTCTATCTCTGTATTAGTTTCACTAGACTGCAGCACAAATTATCACTACCTTGGTGGCTTGAAATCCATTCACTCACAGTTCTGGGGTCTGAACTCAATTTCTCTGGGCTGAAATCAGGATGTTGACAAGGTCACGCTCCTTTCAGAGGCTTTAGGGGAGAAATCCCATGCTTTCTTCTTCTAGCTTCTGGTGGCTGCTGTTCTGTGGCTGGTGACCACAGCTGCCCAGGGTCTGCCTCTACCTTCTCAGGCCTCCTCCTCCTCCTCTTCTGTGTCAGGTCTCCCTCCGCCTCCCTCTTACAAGCATCCCTAGGATCCCATTTAGGTCCACCTGGGTAATCCAGGATACCCTCCCCATCTCAAGATCCTTACTCGATCACATCTACAAGAACCTTTGTCCTTATAAAGTGACACTTATGGTTCTGGAGATTCGGTACTGATATCTTTGGGAAGCCACCGTTCAGCCTGCAGCCGGGGAGTGGACTGGAAGGATGAAGGAGAGGAAAATATTCCAGTGAAGGATCAGCATGTGCAAAAGTGTGGAGGAAACAGTGGGAAACCTGCAAAATCCCTTTCAAGCCTCAGCCTTTGGTGAAGTGAAGACAAAGGGCATGTTCCTTCTGAATATTCACTTGTCCAGGCTGGGCTTCCTTAGCATCTTTGCTGATTCTTTTCTTTTATTTCCTATTCTTTTCTTTTTTTCTTTTTAAGATTTCATTTTTTAAAAGTCACCTTTACATCCAACATGGGGCTCAAATTCACAATGCTGATATCAAGAGTTGCATCCTCCACTGACTGAGCCAGCCAGGTGCCCCTGTCTGGGCTGATTCTTATTAAGGCTATTCCCACTCAGGATGTGGACCTACCCAGATGGGTGGAAGGTCTCCAGTCCCTGGCCTTTCAATCTGTGCTCCTGACCTCCAGACTCTCACCCCCTACCATGTGTGGGACAGATCTGGTCCCTTAGGAAAACTGTGAGATGAGAGAGGTTGGTCTCAGTGATGCTTTCTCTTCTGTTTTCTTTGGAGGATTTCATTCACTTATTCAATGAACATTTACTCAGCTGCATCTCTGTGCAGGTCCTGCTCCAGGGACTGGAGACAGAGTGCTGAACGAGGCAGGCAAGGGCCACTCTCTCCTGGAGCTTATTTTTTAGGGGGCAGAGGGAGTGGATAATAAACAAGTGAACAGGCACATGAACAAGAGGGTTTCAGACAGAAAGGAGGGCTGCAAAGGTGATCTGGGGGTAGTGGGACAGGAAAGGTGAGATTAGATGGGGAGGGCAGGAGAAAACATCTCAACAAGGTGGCACTTGCAGTCTTGGA